>NC_139654.1:49972659-49975159 GCF_951799395.1 Argentina silus
GGAACTTAGGGTTTGGTCGCTTCAAAGTGAGGACCTCCCCTCCCCTCGCGCACTTAGACACCGAATCCGAGAAATCCGCTGACCATTTCCTAAGCCGGCTTCGTCCGTCCGCTACGTTCGAACGGAGAGTCCCATCGGCCCCATTCAACGTGGGTTGGGTCACAAAGTTTGTAGGGAACACGGGGATATGTGTCTTTTGATTTTATTCCGAGGGGAACTTAGGGTTTGGACGCTTCAAAGTGAGGACCTCCCCCCCCTCCGTCTACCAAACCCGGGGTCGGCGCGTATACAACTCCATAGTATTAGAGCGGGCATTCCGCTGACCATTTCCTAAGACGAATTCATCCGTTCGCTGCGGTCGAAGGGAAACTCCCATCGGCCCCATTCAACATTTGTTGGGTCACACAGTTTGTAAGGAACACGGGGATATGTGTCTTTTGATTTTATTCAGACGGAATCTTAGGGTTTGGTCGCTTCAAAGTGAGGACCTCCCCCCCCCCAAGGAGGATTCTTGGATATTTTTCACTTGCTTTTTATTCCTGTGTGTGTCTGTGTGTGTCTGTGTGTGTCTGTGTGTGTCTGTGTGTGCCTGTGCCTGTGTCTGTGTCTGTGTCTGTGTCTGTGTGTGTGTGTGTGTGTGTGTGTGTGTGTGTGTGTGTGTGTGTGTCTGTCTGTCTGTGTGTCTGTCTGTGTGAGTCTGTGTGTCTGTGTGTCTGTGTGTGTCTGTGTGTGTCTGTGTGTCTGTGTGTATCTGTGTGTGCCTGTGCCTGTGCCTGTGTCTGTGTCTGTGTCTGTGCCTGCCTATGACAGTCTCTCATGTCCCTGGGTGTGTGTGTTGTCTGCCTCCATGTGTTTTCACCTCCAGAGGCGCATAGGCTTAAGGCCTACACACAGACAGACAGTCAAGTGCCTGCCTATGACAGTCTCTCATGTCCCTGGGTGTGTGTGTTGTCTGCCTCCATGTGTTTTCACCTCCAGAGGCGCATAGGCTTAAGGCCTACACACAGACAGACAGTCAAGTGCCTGCCTATGACAGTCTCTCATGTCCCTGGGTGTGTGTGTTGTCTGCCTCCATGTGTTTTCACCTCCAGAGGCGCATAGGCTTAAGGCCTACACACAGACAGACAGTCAAGTGCCTGCCTATGACAGTCTCTCATGTCCCTGGGTGTGTGTGTTGTCTGCCTCCATGTGTTTTCACCTCCAGAGGCGCATAGGCTTAAGGCCTACACACAGACAGACAGTCAAGTGCCTGCCTATGACAGTCTCTCATGTCCCTGGGTGTGTGTGTTGTCTGCCTCCATGTGTTTTCACCTCCAGAGGCGCATAGGCTTAAGGCCTACACACAGACAGACAGTCAAGTGCCTGCCTATGACAGTCTCTCATGTCCCTGGGTGTGTGTGTTGTCTGCCTCCATGTGTTTTCACCTCCAGAGGCGCATAGGCTTAAGGCCTACACACAGACAGACAGTCAAGTGCCTGCCTATGACAGTCTCTCATGTCCCTGGTGTGTGTGTTGTCTGCCTCCATGTGTTTTCACCTCCAGAGGCGCATAGGCTTAAGGCCTACACACAGACAGACAGTCAAGTGCCTGCCTATGACAGTCTCTCATTTCCCTGGGTGTGTACACACACATGCACTAGGCCGCTCTGTGGGTCACTCTACACCCCCCCCCCCCCCTAGTCTCTCTCCATCATGTTTGACCTCTTGGCCCCTTCATGTTTCCCCTTCTCTATCACTCCATGGCCCCCTCCACTCTCTCCACTTGAGGTCCCCTCTGCTGCACATCCACTGGGGACGGAGGCCAAAAAAAAAAGGGAGGTCAGAGTGGTGCTGAAGCAGAAGCACCACTCTGACCTCCCTTGTCACAGCCATCTCCCTGTCACTCCCCACCCCCAGCCACCCCTCGGGGTCCCTCCCTTAGGAGTCCCCCCCTCCCTGCCTGCCTGCCTGCCTGCCTGCCTGCCTGCCTGCCTGCCTGCCTCCCTCCCTCCCTCCCTCCCTGCCTCCCCACCACCACCCACCTTTTGGGGCTCCCTCCCCGGGGTGCAACACTGACTCGGGCAGAGCCCCAGCCAACCTGAACCTCCGGTCGAGCACGTGCACCCACACTTAAGCAACCCCCCCGCGGACTAAGCCCTATTAGCCGCAGTTTTTGGAACAACGTGCACCTGGTTACCCCAACCCACTGCGTGCACCTGGTTACCCAGAAGCACCTGGTCTACTCGCCACAGACTAAGTCCAGAGGGGGTTACCAGGCGCACCGCTCCTCCGCCAGGGCCCCAGCCAACCTGAACCACCGGTCGGACACGTGCACCCACACTTAAGCAACCCCCCCGCGGACTAAGCCCTATTAGCCGCAGTTTTTGGAACAACGTGCACCTGGTTACCCCAACCCACTGCGTGCACCTGGTTACCCAAAAGCACTCTACTCGCCACAGACTAAGTCCAGAGCGGCTTACCAGGCGCACCGCTGCTCCGCCAGGGCCTGCCTCTCCTCTCCT
>NC_139654.1:49985159-49987659 GCF_951799395.1 Argentina silus
CGTTCGAACGGAAAGTCCGATCTGCCCCATTCAAAGTGCGTTGGGTCACAAAGTTTGTAAGGAACACGGGGATATGTGTCTTTTTATTTTAGTCCGAGGGGAACTTAGGGTTTGGTCGCTTCAAAGTGAGGACCTCCCCTCCCCTCGCGCACTTAGACACCGAATCCGAGAAATCCGCTGACCATTTCCTAAGCCGGCTTCGTCCGTCCGCTACGTTCGAACGGAGAGTCCCATCGGCCCCATTCAACGTGGGTTGGGTCACAAAGTTTGTAGGGAACACGGGGATATGTGTCTTTTGATTTTATTCCGAGGGGAACTTAGGGTTTGGACGCTTCAAAGTGAGGACCTCCCCCCCCTCCGTCTACCAAACCCGGGGTCGGCGCGTATACAACTCCATAGTATTAGAGCGGGCATTCCGCTGACCATTTCCTAAGACGAATTCATCCGTTCGCTGCGGTCGAAGGGAAACTCCCATCGGCCCCATTCAACATTTGTTGGGTCACACAGTTTGTAAGGAACACGGGGATATGTGTCTTTTGATTTTATTCAGACGGAATCTTAGGGTTTGGTCGCTTCAAAGTGAGGACCTCCCCCCCCCCAAGGAGGATTCTTGGATATTTTTCACTTGCTTTTTATTCCTGTGTGTGTCTGTGTGTGTCTGTGTGTGTCTGTGTGTGTCTGTGTGTGCCTGTGCCTGTGTCTGTGTCTGTGTCTGTGTCTGTGTGTGTGTGTGTGTGTGTGTGTGTGTGTGTGTGTGTGTGTGTGTCTGTCTGTCTGTGTGTCTGTCTGTGTGAGTCTGTGTGTCTGTGTGTCTGTGTGTGTCTGTGTGTGTCTGTGTGTCTGTGTGTATCTGTGTGTGCCTGTGCCTGTGCCTGTGTCTGTGTCTGTGTCTGTGCCTGCCTATGACAGTCTCTCATGTCCCTGGGTGTGTGTGTTGTCTGCCTCCATGTGTTTTCACCTCCAGAGGCGCATAGGCTTAAGGCCTACACACAGACAGACAGTCAAGTGCCTGCCTATGACAGTCTCTCATGTCCCTGGGTGTGTGTGTTGTCTGCCTCCATGTGTTTTCACCTCCAGAGGCGCATAGGCTTAAGGCCTACACACAGACAGACAGTCAAGTGCCTGCCTATGACAGTCTCTCATGTCCCTGGGTGTGTGTGTTGTCTGCCTCCATGTGTTTTCACCTCCAGAGGCGCATAGGCTTAAGGCCTACACACAGACAGACAGTCAAGTGCCTGCCTATGACAGTCTCTCATGTCCCTGGGTGTGTGTGTTGTCTGCCTCCATGTGTTTTCACCTCCAGAGGCGCATAGGCTTAAGGCCTACACACAGACAGACAGTCAAGTGCCTGCCTATGACAGTCTCTCATGTCCCTGGGTGTGTGTGTTGTCTGCCTCCATGTGTTTTCACCTCCAGAGGCGCATAGGCTTAAGGCCTACACACAGACAGACAGTCAAGTGCCTGCCTATGACAGTCTCTCATGTCCCTGGGTGTGTGTGTTGTCTGCCTCCATGTGTTTTCACCTCCAGAGGCGCATAGGCTTAAGGCCTACACACAGACAGACAGTCAAGTGCCTGCCTATGACAGTCTCTCATGTCCCTGGGTGTGTGTGTTGTCTGCCTCCATGTGTTTTCACCTCCAGAGGCGCATAGGCTTAAGGCCTACACACAGACAGACAGTCAAGTGCCTGCCTATGACAGTCTCTCATGTCCCTGGGTGTGTGTGTTGTCTGCCTCCATGTGTTTTCACCTCCAGAGGCGCATAGGCTTAAGGCCTACACACAGACAGACAGTCAAGTGCCTGCCTATGACAGTCTCTCATGTCCCTGGGTGTGTGTGTTGTCTGCCTCCATGTGTTTTCACCTCCAGAGGCGCATAGGCTTAAGGCCTACACACAGACAGACAGTCAAGTGCCTGCCTATGACAGTCTCTCATGTCCCTGGGTGTGTGTGTTGTCTGCCTCCATGTGTTTTCACCTCCAGAGGCGCATAGGCTTAAGGCCTACACACAGACAGACAGTCAAGTGCCTGCCTATGACAGTCTCTCATGTCCCTGGGTGTGTGTGTTGTCTGCCTCCATGTGTTTTCACCTCCAGAGGCGCATAGGCTTAAGGCCTACACACAGACAGACAGTCAAGTGCCTGCCTATGACAGTCTCTCATGTCCCTGGGTGTGTGTGTTGTCTGCCTCCATGTGTTTTCACCTCCAGAGGCGCATAGGCTTAAGGCCTACACACAGACAGACAGTCAAGTGCCTGCCTATGACAGTCTCTCATTTCCCTGGGTGTGTACACACACATGCACTAGGCCGCTCTGTGGGTCACTCTACACCCCCCCCCCCCCCTAGTCTCTCTCCATCATGTTTGACCTCTTGGCCCCTTCATGTTTCCCCTTCTCTATCACTCCATGGCCCCCTCCACTCTCTCCACTTGAGGTCCCCTCTGCTGCACATCCACTGGGGACGGAGGCCAAAAAAAAAGGGAGGTCAGAGTGGTGCTGAAGC
>NC_139654.1:50000159-50002659 GCF_951799395.1 Argentina silus
TGTTGTCTGCCTCCATGTGTTTTCACCTCCAGAGGCGCATAGGCTTAAGGCCTACACACAGACAGACAGTCAAGTGCCTGCCTATGACAGTCTCTCATGTCCCTGGGTGTGTGTGTTGTCTGCCTCCATGTGTTTTCACCTCCAGAGGCGCATAGGCTTAAGGCCTACACACAGACAGACAGTCAAGTGCCTGCCTATGACAGTCTCTCATTTCCCTGGGTGTGTACACACACATGCACTAGGCCGCTCTGTGGGTCACTCTACACCCCCCCCCCCCCCTAGTCTCTCTCCATCATGTTTGACCTCTTGGCCCCTTCATGTTTCCCCTTCTCTATCACTCCATGGCCCCCTCCACTCTCTCCACTTGAGGTCCCCTCTGCTGCACATCCACTGGGGACGGAGGCCAAAAAAAAAGGGAGGTCAGAGTGGTGCTGAAGCAGAAGCACCACTCTGACCTCCCTTGTCACAGCCATCTCCCTGTCACTCCCCACCCCCAGCCACCCCTCGGGGTCCCTCCCTTAGGAGTCCCCCCCTCCCTGCCTGCCTGCCTGCCTGCCTGCCTGCCTGCCTGCCTGCCTGCCTCCCTCCCTCCCTCCCTCCCTGCCTCCCCACCACCACCCACCTTTTGGGGCTCCCTCCCCGGGGTGCAACACTGACTCGGGCAGAGCCCCAGCCAACCTGAACCTCCGGTCGAGCACGTGCACCCACACTTAAGCAACCCCCCCGCGGACTAAGCCCTATTAGCCGCAGTTTTTGGAACAACGTGCACCTGGTTACCCCAACCCACTGCGTGCACCTGGTTACCCAGAAGCACCTGGTCTACTCGCCACAGACTAAGTCCAGAGGGGGTTACCAGGCGCACCGCTCCTCCGCCAGGGCCCCAGCCAACCTGAACCACCGGTCGGACACGTGCACCCACACTTAAGCAACCCCCCCGCGGACTAAGCCCTATTAGCCGCAGTTTTTGGAACAACGTGCACCTGGTTACCCCAACCCACTGCGTGCACCTGGTTACCCAAAAGCACTCTACTCGCCACAGACTAAGTCCAGAGCGGCTTACCAGGCGCACCGCTGCTCCGCCAGGGCCTGCCTCTCCTCTCCTGTCCTCCCGCCTACGCTCTACTCCCTCTTACTCCTCCCCCCCCCTGCCCGGGGGTTCTGTGCACCTGGTTACCCGCGGGTAAACGGCGGGAGTAACTGTGACTCTCTTAAGGTAGGCCCTGATTCTCTCCTCTCCTGTCTGCGCACCTGGTTACCCAGAAGCACTCTACTCGCCACAGACTAAGTCCAGAGCGGGTTACCAGGTGCACCGCCGCTCCGCCAGGGCCTGCCTCTCCTCTCCTGTCCTCCCGCCTGCCCCCTACTCCCTCTTACTCCTCCCCCCCCCTGCCCGGGGGTTCTGTGCACCTGGTTACCCGCGGGTAAACGGCGGGAGTAACTGTGACTCTCTTAAGGTAGGCCCTGATTCTCTCCTCTCCTGTCTGCGCACCTGGTTACCCAGAAGCACTCTACTCGCCACAGACTAAGTCCAGAGCGGGTTACCAGGTGCACCGCCGCTCCGCCAGGGCCTGCCTCTCCTCTCCTGTCCTCCCGCCTGCCCCCTACTCCCTCTTACTCCTCCCCCCCCCTGCCCGGGGGTTCTGTGCACCTGGTTACCCGCGGGTAAACGGCGGGAGTAACTGTGACTCTCTTAAGGTAGGCCCTGATTCTCTCCTCTCCTGTCTGCGCACCTGGTTACCCAGAAGCACTCTACTCGCCACAGACTAAGTCCAGAGCGGGTTACCAGGTGCACCGCCGCTCCGCCAGGGCCTGCCTCTCCTCTCCTGTCCTCCCGCCTGCCCCCTACTCCCTCTTACTCCTCCTCCCTGCCCCCCTGCCCGGGGGTTCTGGGCACCTGGTTACCCAGAAGAGCGCGGGTGCAGCGTGGGTAAAAGGAGGGAGTAACTGTGACTCTCTTAAGGTAACCCCTGATTCTCTCCTGTCTCTGCACCTGGTTACCCAGAAGCACTCTACTCGCCACAGACTAAGTCCAGAGCGGGTTACCAGGTGCACCGCCGCTCCGCCAGGGCCTGCCTCTCCTCTCCTGTCCTCCCGCCTGCCCCCTACTCCCTCTTACTCCTCCTCCCTGCCCCCCTGCCCGGGGGTTCTGGGCACCTGGTTACCCAGAAGAGCGCGGGTGCAGCGTGGGTAAAAGGAGGGAGTAACTGTGACTCTCTTAAGGTAACCCCTGATTCTCTCCTGTCTCTGCACCTGGTTACCCAGAAGCACTCTGCTCTCCACAGACTAAGTCCAGAGCGGGGTTACGAGGCGCCCCGCTCTCCTGCCCGGGGTAAAAGGAGGGAGTAACTGTGACTCTCTTAAGGTAACCCCTGATTCTCTCCTTTCTCTGCACCTGGTTACCCAGAAGCACTCTGCTCTCCACAGACTAAGTCCAGAGCGGGGTTACGAGGCGCCCCGCTCTCCTGCCCGGGGTAAAAGGAGGGAGTAACTGTGACTCTCT
>NC_139654.1:50012659-50015159 GCF_951799395.1 Argentina silus
TGTTTTCACCTCCAGAGGCGCATAGGCTTAAGGCCTACACACAGACAGACAGTCAAGTGCCTGCCTATGACAGTCTCTCATGTCCCTGGGTGTGTGTGTTGTCTGCCTCCATGTGTTTTCACCTCCAGAGGCGCATAGGCTTAAGGCCTACACACAGACAGACAGTCAAGTGCCTGCCTATGACAGTCTCTCATGTCCCTGGGTGTGTGTGTTGTCTGCCTCCATGTGTTTTCACCTCCAGAGGCGCATAGGCTTAAGGCCTACACACAGACAGACAGTCAAGTGCCTGCCTATGACAGTCTCTCATGTCCCTGGGTGTGTGTGTTGTCTGCCTCCATGTGTTTTCACCTCCAGAGGCGCATAGGCTTAAGGCCTACACACAGACAGACAGTCAAGTGCCTGCCTATGACAGTCTCTCATGTCCCTGGGTGTGTGTGTTGTCTGCCTCCATGTGTTTTCACCTCCAGAGGCGCATAGGCTTAAGGCCTACACACAGACAGACAGTCAAGTGCCTGCCTATGACAGTCTCTCATGTCCCTGGGTGTGTGTGTTGTCTGCCTCCATGTGTTTTCACCTCCAGAGGCGCATAGGCTTAAGGCCTACACACAGACAGACAGTCAAGTGCCTGCCTATGACAGTCTCTCATGTCCCTGGGTGTGTGTGTTGTCTGCCTCCATGTGTTTTCACCTCCAGAGGCGCATAGGCTTAAGGCCTACACACAGACAGACAGTCAAGTGCCTGCCTATGACAGTCTCTCATTTCCCTGGGTGTGTACACACACATGCACTAGGCCGCTCTGTGGGTCACTCTACACCCCCCCCCCCCCCCTAGTCTCTCTCCATCATGTTTGACCTCTTGGCCCCTTCATGTTTCCCCTTCTCTATCACTCCATGGCCCCCTCCACTCTCTCCACTTGAGGTCCCCTCTGCTGCACATCCACTGGGGACGGAGGCCAAAAAAAAAGGGAGGTCAGAGTGGTGCTGAAGCAGAAGCACCACTCTGACCTCCCTTGTCACAGCCATCTCCCTGTCACTCCCCACCCCCAGCCACCCCTCGGGGTCCCTCCCTTAGGAGTCCCCCCCTCCCTGCCTGCCTGCCTGCCTGCCTGCCTGCCTGCCTGCCTGCCTGCCTCCCTCCCTCCCTCCCTCCCTGCCTCCCCACCACCACCCACCTTTTGGGGCTCCCTCCCCGGGGTGCAACACTGACTCGGGCAGAGCCCCAGCCAACCTGAACCTCCGGTCGAGCACGTGCACCCACACTTAAGCAACCCCCCCGCGGACTAAGCCCTATTAGCCGCAGTTTTTGGAACAACGTGCACCTGGTTACCCCAACCCACTGCGTGCACCTGGTTACCCAGAAGCACCTGGTCTACTCGCCACAGACTAAGTCCAGAGGGGGTTACCAGGCGCACCGCTCCTCCGCCAGGGCCCCAGCCAACCTGAACCACCGGTCGGACACGTGCACCCACACTTAAGCAACCCCCCCGCGGACTAAGCCCTATTAGCCGCAGTTTTTGGAACAACGTGCACCTGGTTACCCCAACCCACTGCGTGCACCTGGTTACCCAAAAGCACTCTACTCGCCACAGACTAAGTCCAGAGCGGCTTACCAGGCGCACCGCTGCTCCGCCAGGGCCTGCCTCTCCTCTCCTGTCCTCCCGCCTACGCTCTACTCCCTCTTACTCCTCCCCCCCCCTGCCCGGGGGTTCTGTGCACCTGGTTACCCGCGGGTAAACGGCGGGAGTAACTGTGACTCTCTTAAGGTAGGCCCTGATTCTCTCCTCTCCTGTCTGCGCACCTGGTTACCCAGAAGCACTCTACTCGCCACAGACTAAGTCCAGAGCGGGTTACCAGGTGCACCGCCGCTCCGCCAGGGCCTGCCTCTCCTCTCCTGTCCTCTCCGCCTGCCCCCTACTCCCTCTTACTCCTCCCCCCCCCTGCCCGGGGGTTCTGTGCACCTGGTTACCCGCGGGTAAACGGCGGGAGTAACTGTGACTCTCTTAAGGTAGGCCCTGATTCTCTCCTCTCCTGTCTGCGCACCTGGTTACCCAGAAGCACTCTACTCGCCACAGACTAAGTCCAGAGCGGGTTACCAGGTGCACCGCCGCTCCGCCAGGGCCTGCCTCTCCTCTCCTGTCCTCCCGCCTGCCCCCTACTCCCTCTTACTCCTCCCCCCCCCTGCCCGGGGGTTCTGTGCACCTGGTTACCCGCGGGTAAACGGCGGGAGTAACTGTGACTCTCTTAAGGTAGGCCCTGATTCTCTCCTCTCCTGTCTGCGCACCTGGTTACCCAGAAGCACTCTACTCGCCACAGACTAAGTCCAGAGCGGGTTACCAGGTGCACCGCCGCTCCGCCAGGGCCTGCCTCTCCTCTCCTGTCCTCCCGCCTGCCCCCTACTCCCTCTTACTCCTCCTCCCTGCCCCCCTGCCCGGGGGTTCTGGGCACCTGGTTACCCAGAAGAGCGCGGGTGCAGCGTGGGTAAAAGGAGGGAGTAACTGTGA
>NC_139654.1:50025159-50027659 GCF_951799395.1 Argentina silus
TGTGTATCTGTGTGTGCCTGTGCCTGTGCCTGTGTCTGTGTCTGTGTCTGTGCCTGCCTATGACAGTCTCTCATGTCCCTGGGTGTGTGTGTTGTCTGCCTCCATGTGTTTTCACCTCCAGAGGCGCATAGGCTTAAGGCCTACACACAGACAGACAGTCAAGTGCCTGCCTATGACAGTCTCTCATGTCCCTGGGTGTGTGTGTTGTCTGCCTCCATGTGTTTTCACCTCCAGAGGCGCATAGGCTTAAGGCCTACACACAGACAGACAGTCAAGTGCCTGCCTATGACAGTCTCTCATGTCCCTGGGTGTGTGTGTTGTCTGCCTCCATGTGTTTTCACCTCCAGAGGCGCATAGGCTTAAGGCCTACACACAGACAGACAGTCAAGTGCCTGCCTATGACAGTCTCTCATGTCCCTGGGTGTGTGTGTTGTCTGCCTCCATGTGTTTTCACCTCCAGAGGCGCATAGGCTTAAGGCCTACACACAGACAGACAGTCAAGTGCCTGCCTATGACAGTCTCTCATGTCCCTGGGTGTGTGTGTTGTCTGCCTCCATGTGTTTTCACCTCCAGAGGCGCATAGGCTTAAGGCCTACACACAGACAGACAGTCAAGTGCCTGCCTATGACAGTCTCTCATGTCCCTGGGTGTGTGTGTTGTCTGCCTCCATGTGTTTTCACCTCCAGAGGCGCATAGGCTTAAGGCCTACACACAGACAGACAGTCAAGTGCCTGCCTATGACAGTCTCTCATGTCCCTGGGTGTGTGTGTTGTCTGCCTCCATGTGTTTTCACCTCCAGAGGCGCATAGGCTTAAGGCCTACACACAGACAGACAGTCAAGTGCCTGCCTATGACAGTCTCTCATGTCCCTGGGTGTGTGTGTTGTCTGCCTCCATGTGTTTTCACCTCCAGAGGCGCATAGGCTTAAGGCCTACACACAGACAGACAGTCAAGTGCCTGCCTATGACAGTCTCTCATGTCCCTGGGTGTGTGTGTTGTCTGCCTCCATGTGTTTTCACCTCCAGAGGCGCATAGGCTTAAGGCCTACACACAGACAGACAGTCAAGTGCCTGCCTATGACAGTCTCTCATGTCCCTGGGTGTGTGTGTTGTCTGCCTCCATGTGTTTTCACCTCCAGAGGCGCATAGGCTTAAGGCCTACACACAGACAGACAGTCAAGTGCCTGCCTATGACAGTCTCTCATGTCCCTGGGTGTGTGTGTTGTCTGCCTCCATGTGTTTTCACCTCCAGAGGCGCATAGGCTTAAGGCCTACACACAGACAGACAGTCAAGTGCCTGCCTATGACAGTCTCTCATGTCCCTGGGTGTGTGTGTTGTCTGCCTCCATGTGTTTTCACCTCCAGAGGCGCATAGGCTTAAGGCCTACACACAGACAGACAGTCAAGTGCCTGCCTATGACAGTCTCTCATGTCCCTGGGTGTGTGTGTTGTCTGCCTCCATGTGTTTTCACCTCCAGAGGCGCATAGGCTTAAGGCCTACACACAGACAGACAGTCAAGTGCCTGCCTATGACAGTCTCTCATTTCCCTGGGTGTGTACACACACATGCACTAGGCCGCTCTGTGGGTCACTCTACACCCCCCCCCCCCCCTAGTCTCTCTCCATCATGTTTGACCTCTTGGCCCCTTCATGTTTCCCCTTCTCTATCACTCCATGGCCCCCTCCACTCTCTCCACTTGAGGTCCCCTCTGCTGCACATCCACTGGGGACGGAGGCCAAAAAAAAAGGGAGGTCAGAGTGGTGCTGAAGCAGAAGCACCACTCTGACCTCCCTTGTCACAGCCATCTCCCTGTCACTCCCCACCCCCAGCCACCCCTCGGGGTCCCTCCCTTAGGAGTCCCCCCCTCCCTGCCTGCCTGCCTGCCTGCCTGCCTGCCTGCCTGCCTGCCTGCCTCCCTCCCTCCCTCCCTCCCTGCCTCCCCACCACCACCCACCTTTTGGGGCTCCCTCCCCGGGGTGCAACACTGACTCGGGCAGAGCCCCAGCCAACCTGAACCTCCGGTCGAGCACGTGCACCCACACTTAAGCAACCCCCCCGCGGACTAAGCCCTATTAGCCGCAGTTTTTGGAACAACGTGCACCTGGTTACCCCAACCCACTGCGTGCACCTGGTTACCCAGAAGCACCTGGTCTACTCGCCACAGACTAAGTCCAGAGGGGGTTACCAGGCGCACCGCTCCTCCGCCAGGGCCCCAGCCAACCTGAACCACCGGTCGGACACGTGCACCCACACTTAAGCAACCCCCCCGCGGACTAAGCCCTATTAGCCGCAGTTTTTGGAACAACGTGCACCTGGTTACCCCAACCCACTGCGTGCACCTGGTTACCCAAAAGCACTCTACTCGCCACAGACTAAGTCCAGAGCGGCTTACCAGGCGCACCGCTGCTCCGCCAGGGCCTGCCTCTCCTCTCCTGTCCTCCCGCCTACGCTCTACTCCCTCTTACTCCTCCCCCCCCCTGCCCGGGGGTTCTGTGCACCT
>NC_139654.1:50037659-50040159 GCF_951799395.1 Argentina silus
CGGGGATATGTGTCTTTTTATTTTAGTCCGAGGGGAACTTAGGGTTTGGTCGCTTCAAAGTGAGGACCTCCCCTCCCCTCGCGCACTTAGACACCGAATCCGAGAAATCCGCTGACCATTTCCTAAGCCGGCTTCGTCCGTCCGCTACGTTCGAACGGAGAGTCCCATCGGCCCCATTCAACGTGGGTTGGGTCACAAAGTTTGTAGGGAACACGGGGATATGTGTCTTTTGATTTTATTCCGAGGGGAACTTAGGGTTTGGACGCTTCAAAGTGAGGACCTCCCCCCCCTCCGTCTACCAAACCCGGGGTCGGCGCGTATACAACTCCATAGTATTAGAGCGGGCATTCCGCTGACCATTTCCTAAGACGAATTCATCCGTTCGCTGCGGTCGAAGGGAAACTCCCATCGGCCCCATTCAACATTTGTTGGGTCACACAGTTTGTAAGGAACACGGGGATATGTGTCTTTTGATTTTATTCAGACGGAATCTTAGGGTTTGGTCGCTTCAAAGTGAGGACCTCCCCCCCCCCAAGGAGGATTCTTGGATATTTTTCACTTGCTTTTTATTCCTGTGTGTGTCTGTGTGTGTCTGTGTGTGTCTGTGTGTGTCTGTGTGTGCCTGTGCCTGTGTCTGTGTCTGTGTCTGTGTCTGTGTGTGTGTGTGTGTGTGTGTGTGTGTGTGTGTGTGTGTGTGTGTCTGTCTGTCTGTGTGTCTGTCTGTGTGAGTCTGTGTGTCTGTGTGTCTGTGTGTGTCTGTGTGTGTCTGTGTGTCTGTGTGTATCTGTGTGTGCCTGTGCCTGTGCCTGTGTCTGTGTCTGTGTCTGTGCCTGCCTATGACAGTCTCTCATGTCCCTGGGTGTGTGTGTTGTCTGCCTCCATGTGTTTTCACCTCCAGAGGCGCATAGGCTTAAGGCCTACACACAGACAGACAGTCAAGTGCCTGCCTATGACAGTCTCTCATGTCCCTGGGTGTGTGTGTTGTCTGCCTCCATGTGTTTTCACCTCCAGAGGCGCATAGGCTTAAGGCCTACACACAGACAGACAGTCAAGTGCCTGCCTATGACAGTCTCTCATGTCCCTGGGTGTGTGTGTTGTCTGCCTCCATGTGTTTTCACCTCCAGAGGCGCATAGGCTTAAGGCCTACACACAGACAGACAGTCAAGTGCCTGCCTATGACAGTCTCTCATGTCCCTGGGTGTGTGTGTTGTCTGCCTCCATGTGTTTTCACCTCCAGAGGCGCATAGGCTTAAGGCCTACACACAGACAGACAGTCAAGTGCCTGCCTATGACAGTCTCTCATGTCCCTGGGTGTGTGTGTTGTCTGCCTCCATGTGTTTTCACCTCCAGAGGCGCATAGGCTTAAGGCCTACACACAGACAGACAGTCAAGTGCCTGCCTATGACAGTCTCTCATGTCCCTGGGTGTGTGTGTTGTCTGCCTCCATGTGTTTTCACCTCCAGAGGCGCATAGGCTTAAGGCCTACACACAGACAGACAGTCAAGTGCCTGCCTATGACAGTCTCTCATGTCCCTGGGTGTGTGTGTTGTCTGCCTCCATGTGTTTTCACCTCCAGAGGCGCATAGGCTTAAGGCCTACACACAGACAGACAGTCAAGTGCCTGCCTATGACAGTCTCTCATGTCCCTGGGTGTGTGTGTTGTCTGCCTCCATGTGTTTTCACCTCCAGAGGCGCATAGGCTTAAGGCCTACACACAGACAGACAGTCAAGTGCCTGCCTATGACAGTCTCTCATGTCCCTGGGTGTGTGTGTTGTCTGCCTCCATGTGTTTTCACCTCCAGAGGCGCATAGGCTTAAGGCCTACACACAGACAGACAGTCAAGTGCCTGCCTATGACAGTCTCTCATGTCCCTGGGTGTGTGTGTTGTCTGCCTCCATGTGTTTTCACCTCCAGAGGCGCATAGGCTTAAGGCCTACACACAGACAGACAGTCAAGTGCCTGCCTATGACAGTCTCTCATTTCCCTGGGTGTGTACACACACATGCACTAGGCCGCTCTGTGGGTCACTCTACACCCCCCCCCCCCCCTAGTCTCTCTCCATCATGTTTGACCTCTTGGCCCCTTCATGTTTCCCCTTCTCTATCACTCCATGGCCCCCTCCACTCTCTCCACTTGAGGTCCCCTCTGCTGCACATCCACTGGGGACGGAGGCCAAAAAAAAAGGGAGGTCAGAGTGGTGCTGAAGCAGAAGCACCACTCTGACCTCCCTTGTCACAGCCATCTCCCTGTCACTCCCCACCCCCAGCCACCCCTCGGGGTCCCTCCCTTAGGAGTCCCCCCCTCCCTGCCTGCCTGCCTGCCTGCCTGCCTGCCTGCCTGCCTGCCTGCCTCCCTCCCTCCCTCCCTCCCTGCCTCCCCACCACCACCCACCTTTTGGGGCTCCCTCCCCGGGGTGCAACACTGACTCGGGCAGAGCCCCAGCCAACCTGAACCTCCGGTCGAGCACGTGCACCCACACTTAAGCAACCCCCCCGCGGA
>NC_139654.1:50052659-50120159 GCF_951799395.1 Argentina silus
CTACACACAGACAGACAGTCAAGTGCCTGCCTATGACAGTCTCTCATGTCCCTGGGTGTGTGTGTTGTCTGCCTCCATGTGTTTTCACCTCCAGAGGCGCATAGGCTTAAGGCCTACACACAGACAGACAGTCAAGTGCCTGCCTATGACAGTCTCTCATGTCCCTGGGTGTGTGTGTTGTCTGCCTCCATGTGTTTTCACCTCCAGAGGCGCATAGGCTTAAGGCCTACACACAGACAGACAGTCAAGTGCCTGCCTATGACAGTCTCTCATGTCCCTGGGTGTGTGTGTTGTCTGCCTCCATGTGTTTTCACCTCCAGAGGCGCATAGGCTTAAGGCCTACACACAGACAGACAGTCAAGTGCCTGCCTATGACAGTCTCTCATGTCCCTGGGTGTGTGTGTTGTCTGCCTCCATGTGTTTTCACCTCCAGAGGCGCATAGGCTTAAGGCCTACACACAGACAGACAGTCAAGTGCCTGCCTATGACAGTCTCTCATGTCCCTGGGTGTGTGTGTTGTCTGCCTCCATGTGTTTTCACCTCCAGAGGCGCATAGGCTTAAGGCCTACACACAGACAGACAGTCAAGTGCCTGCCTATGACAGTCTCTCATGTCCCTGGGTGTGTGTGTTGTCTGCCTCCATGTGTTTTCACCTCCAGAGGCGCATAGGCTTAAGGCCTACACACAGACAGACAGTCAAGTGCCTGCCTATGACAGTCTCTCATGTCCCTGGGTGTGTGTGTTGTCTGCCTCCATGTGTTTTCACCTCCAGAGGCGCATAGGCTTAAGGCCTACACACAGACAGACAGTCAAGTGCCTGCCTATGACAGTCTCTCATGTCCCTGGGTGTGTGTGTTGTCTGCCTCCATGTGTTTTCACCTCCAGAGGCGCATAGGCTTAAGGCCTACACACAGACAGACAGTCAAGTGCCTGCCTATGACAGTCTCTCATGTCCCTGGGTGTGTGTGTTGTCTGCCTCCATGTGTTTTCACCTCCAGAGGCGCATAGGCTTAAGGCCTACACACAGACAGACAGTCAAGTGCCTGCCTATGACAGTCTCTCATGTCCCTGGGTGTGTGTGTTGTCTGCCTCCATGTGTTTTCACCTCCAGAGGCGCATAGGCTTAAGGCCTACACACAGACAGACAGTCAAGTGCCTGCCTATGACAGTCTCTCATGTCCCTGGGTGTGTGTGTTGTCTGCCTCCATGTGTTTTCACCTCCAGAGGCGCATAGGCTTAAGGCCTACACACAGACAGACAGTCAAGTGCCTGCCTATGACAGTCTCTCATGTCCCTGGGTGTGTGTGTTGTCTGCCTCCATGTGTTTTCACCTCCAGAGGCGCATAGGCTTAAGGCCTACACACAGACAGACAGTCAAGTGCCTGCCTATGACAGTCTCTCATGTCCCTGGGTGTGTGTGTTGTCTGCCTCCATGTGTTTTCACCTCCAGAGGCGCATAGGCTTAAGGCCTACACACAGACAGACAGTCAAGTGCCTGCCTATGACAGTCTCTCATGTCCCTGGGTGTGTGTGTGTTGTCTGCCTCCATGTGTTTTCACCTCCAGAGGCGCATAGGCTTAAGGCCTACACACAGACAGACAGTCAAGTGCCTGCCTATGACAGTCTCTCATGTCCCTGGGTGTGTGTGTTGTCTGCCTCCATGTGTTTTCACCTCCAGAGGCGCATAGGCTTAAGGCCTACACACAGACAGACAGTCAAGTGCCTGCCTATGACAGTCTCTCATGTCCCTGGGTGTGTGTGTTGTCTGCCTCCATGTGTTTTCACCTCCAGAGGCGCATAGGCTTAAGGCCTACACACAGACAGACAGTCAAGTGCCTGCCTATGACAGTCTCTCATGTCCCTGGGTGTGTGTGTTGTCTGCCTCCATGTGTTTTCACCTCCAGAGGCGCATAGGCTTAAGGCCTACACACAGACAGACAGTCAAGTGCCTGCCTATGACAGTCTCTCGTGTCCCTGGGTGTGTGTGTTGTCTGCCTCCATGTGTTTTCACCTCCAGAGGCGCATAGGCTTAAGGCCTACACACAGACAGACAGTCAAGTGCCTGCCTATGACAGTCTCTCATGTCCCTGGGTGTGTGTGTTGTCTGCCTCCATGTGTTTTCACCTCCAGAGGCGCATAGGCTTAAGGCCTACACACAGACAGACAGTCAAGTGCCTGCCTATGACAGTCTCTCATGTCCCTGGGTGTGTGTGTTGTCTGCCTCCATGTGTTTTCACCTCCAGAGGCGCATAGGCTTAAGGC
Source organism: Argentina silus (assembly GCF_951799395.1). Classification (NCBI taxonomy): domain Eukaryota; kingdom Metazoa; phylum Chordata; class Actinopteri; order Argentiniformes; family Argentinidae; genus Argentina; species Argentina silus. The sequence continues at coordinate 50,054,922 of NC_139654.1, forward strand.
CTACACACAGACAGACAGTCAAGTGCCTGCCTATGACAGTCTCTCATGTCCCTGGGTGTGTGTGTTGTCTGCCTCCATGTGTTTTCACCTCCAGAGGCGCATAGGCTTAAGGCCTACACACAGACAGACAGTCAAGTGCCTGCCTATGACAGTCTCTCATGTCCCTGGGTGTGTGTGTTGTCTGCCTCCATGTGTTTTCACCTCCAGAGGCGCATAGGCTTAAGGCCTACACACAGACAGACAGTCAAGTGCCTGCCTATGACAGTCTCTCATGTCCCTGGGTGTGTGTGTTGTCTGCCTCCATGTGTTTTCACCTCCAGAGGCGCATAGGCTTAAGGCCTACACACAGACAGACAGTTCCGTGAGGACGGACGACCGCCTAGGTTCCTAGGCTCAGCCAGAGAATATAGTATACACTTTGTGACAAAAAGTGATGACGTCACATAAATGTAATCATCGTAAATAATACTTGAAAATTATGTCTCCGCCCCTTTGGGGGCGGATGTGGGGGGCTGTTGAGGCTTGCCCAATGAGACGCGTGTTTCCTGGGCATAAGGTGTATATATATATATATATGAGCATGGGTGAGATCTGTAGTAGTAGTTGAGGCTATATGACAGGGTCTAAAATGGTGTCTACAAGTATGATGTGGGAATTGATGGATGGTAGTGTAGTGTATGTAGAGTTTGCATCTGGAGGCGCACACCCCTATGCGGACATATACGCTTTCGAAAAAGAATCAGAGAATCGTCTGAGAATCTATTCATCAGATTTCGATACATTGAAGGCTTACATCTTGGAATTCATCCGCTACATGCAATCTGTGCACGACACACAAAGCGTGCCCCTGGAGGGTATGAAAGCTTCTATAGAGATGGGCGTGGATCTTAGAGTACCGAGCCGTAACCCGCAGGAAGCTTTTCTTGTTGACTGTTCAAGATCTCACATATGGCTGTTGGTGCGATTCCAGACAGAGGCAGAGTCTTCTGAAAGACCAAAGACGGTGATGGAGAAAGAGCGCTACTGGCCTATTAAACTGGCATTCAAAGTGGTAGACTTCTCAACCTTGAGAAATCTCCTGAAATCTATCACTGGGTTTTTCAAGCTGGAAAGTCAGAGACTGAGACTCCTCCAGCTGGCAAAAAGTCTGAACACGTGCTCAGGTAAACGGATCTCAGGCCCTTCCAGGTGTTTAACCCCTAGATCTCTGTCTGACTTAGAGTCATGCAGTCGTAATCTTTTTCCTGAAGACACGCTTGAAACAGACGGTGTTGAATCATAGTAAATCGTGCTAGACACCTCTACTACCCAGTCCTACTAGACACGCCTACTAGACACATGCCCCTTCCCCCGCCCCCTCACCTACAATCTATATAAGAAGTTTGGAAAAACGAGTTTGTGCGACAATACTTATTACTTCAACATGGCTGATTTTTTCACAGTCAACGATTTGCCTTCCTCAAGTGAAGACGAAGGCTACTCTACAGGTGGGGAATGTAAACCCCTAGAATCTCAAGATGAAGAGTCTAAGCTTCTCAGCTATCTTCCGAGCCTTTCTCAGGAATCTAGCGGCTACGATGATTTGTATAAACCGGTTCTTGAAGACTACCGGAATGCCCAGACGGACGACCTCACAAGGTGGAAATCCCTAGAGCATCAGAGCGATTCCGAGGAGCCTATTACCCCTGTCACCTACTCACCCGTCTCGCCCGACAGCGACGCGTCAAATACTCTGTTCGAGACTCTTGAATTCCCCGTCAGAAGATATAGGCCGTATACCGGCAAGCCAACATTCGACAAAGCACCCGGTCTGTACACCCCCGGAGGTCAGGCTTCAGATTTTGCAGCCCCAGTGGCTGAAGATCATTCTGTCCTCAACGGCTATCCGACACCTCCGACTTCGCCTAGCCTGCAAGTACCAGGGTCCGCTGGGGCTCAGAACGAACCCGCTGCGGAAGCTAGCATCACTGCACAGGGGACCCCTCAGAACCCTCCCTTGGTTGATCCGATGGTTGTAGAGGTTAAAGAAATTCTAGAGAACCGGCTTCAATCTCAGCGTCAGGATGTTGATGTTTTTCTGGACACGGTGAAGGCCGGCGTTGCCATGTTGTTAACACTGGTGATAGATGAACATTTAAAAAACGAATGTTATGGGTGTAAAACCGGTCATCCAAGCCAACGTCGGCATGCTTGTCTGTACCCTCTAGAGAGTGATTACTTTTTCAGCAACTTTGAGGCGTTGATGACCTCCCTGTGGACATGGAAATTTCTCCCGACTCTTATGTTTGCTCTGGAGACGGTTGGAGTAGGGGAGATAGCAACAGGCCGTATTAAAGGAGTAGCCGAGGTCTTTCTATACGGTCTGAAGTATGAAGAAAACATCCAGGGGGAACTTAAAGAGATCGTTGATGCGTATGTGGGGGTTAACAAGGACCGGGATCATATGATAGATGAACTCGTATCCTATTGGAAGCGTGTTGAAATAGTTCACACTCTTTTGAACTAGTCTAAACTGATCAAAAATGGGGAATGCTTTCAGACTATTCTTTAACTTTTTAAATTCCGCTTCAGGTCATCCTGGGGTCAGCTCTCTTGTAAAACGGGCTATTGCTAATCGTGTTAATGATGAATCTTTATTTCAAACATGTAGCGATGTTGACATTGAACAAGTTGTCCGTTTTGAGAGGTCATTGGAAATTGTGAGAGATTGTGTGTCTTTTAACCGTTGGAAGGAATTGGTGTATATTGGTTCAAATGCCTCGGATGCGGAGAAATTTGAAAAAACATTAGATGGAATTATTAGAGAAGTGTCTATGCATAGCTTCAAATTTAGTCATTTCATGGTGTTGTATACCTATATAATTGATGTAGCATCATATCGTTTTAAGAATGGTCTAGCATTTGATGTTGATAGGGCCCTAAATGTCTTATACACTTCTGTGGGGATGTATTAAAAACTTGTATTAATCATTCAAATGTATTGACATGTAATCATTCAGATGTAATGACTTGTAATCAATAAATAATTATGCAAAATTGCCATTGTACTCAGATCTCGCATGATTGCTAGTCGTCATGACCTCAAAAAAGGCTGAGCGTGTAATGAAGAGAATATATTATGACCCTGCACACCCGGGATCTTTTGGAGGGGTAGAAAAACTTCAAAAAGCCGTCGAAGAGCAGACGGCTGAAAAAGTTAGCGGTGATCAAGTACGAGAGTGGCTGTCTGGTCAAGAGGCGTATACCTTACACCTATGTAAGGAAAAACCTATGCTAGAAATCGTGTTTTTGCGCCACGTCCTATGTATCAATTTCAAGCGGATCTTTGCGATATGGGTGCACTGTCTGAAGACAATGATAATTTTAAATTTCTGCTTACAGTAATAGATGTATTTTCAAAAAAAGCTTATGCACGCTCTTTAAAAAACAAGACGGCCGTCGTAGTTGCGGAGGCCTTTGCAGCAGTCTTAGAGGAGAGCGGTATACCAGTTAAAATCCAAACGGATGCTGGAAAAGAATTTTTTAACCGTATCTTTGAAAAACTAATGAAGAAACATAATATTCAACACTTTGCAACGGGTAGTGATTTGAAGGCGTCAGTCGTGGAACGTTTTAACCGTACGCTGAAGACAAAGATGTGGAGGTTTTTCACAGCTAAGAACACCCGCAGATATATTGATGTGATTCGGGATTTGCTTGATAGCTATAATAATAGTTATCATAGCAGTATCAAAATGAAACCTGTTGAGGTAACATCCTCCAATAGCATGCAAGTCTTTGAGAATTTATACGGGACTTTACCTCTGAACAGTATGACCCCTGTGTTTAAATTCAAAGAGGGTGACATTGTGCGGATTTCCAAATACAGGGGGATATTCGATAAAATGTACGAACAATCATTCACTGATGAATACTTTATCGTTAACGAATGTATCCCTAGACTCCCGCCCGTTTATAAATTAAGGGATATAAAAGGTGAAATTCTTACTGGCACGTTCTATGAAGCAGAACTGCAGAAGGTGAGAATCACCTCTGACACAGTCTTTCGGGTAGAAAGGATTTTAGACAAGAAAATTCAAAATGGCCGGAAGATGGTTTTAGTCCACTGGCAAGGTTGGCCTAGTCAGTTTGACTCATGGCTGCCGGCTAAAGAGGTCATGGAGCTCGGGAGGAAGAAAAACAAGAAGCCAAACTAGAAGAAGCAAGGATGGAGGAGCGAGAATCTTTCTATGTGACTCTCCCTTCAAATGCATGTCACAGCGTTTACCCTAGCAATAACAGTTCAAATTATACGATAACGCTGTCTCAGCCTATAGAGTTACATGGACCTTATGAGGTGGCGTTAGCAGAGATAATGTACTGTCATACCTGGAATAATATTTTAAGTTTAGAAGATACCTATGACCTGAAAGACCATTCGAGACCGAGGGACCCTCCAAACCACCTGAAAATCCCTACAGGTCATTATGACAATATCGAGGCGCTAGTGAAGGAGATAAATACCGTATTTAAGAAACAAAAAACAGATCTACATTTACATTACTGTTCTATACATAAAAGAATTTCTATATTAGGACCTGACAAATATTCTCTCAGGTTCAAGGCTCCACTAGCCTACATGCTAGGGTTTGAACCCGACGCTTGGACACGGTCGGGTGGAAAACCGTTGAGTAAATATCCCAGCGATATTAATGCGGGGCAGTATAATTTTTTCGTCTATACGAATATCGTGGAAGCACAGCATATTGGTGACTATGCGGTTCCTCTTCTAAGAATCGTTAAAAAAGAAGGATCTTACGGGGATGTAATCACTCTCTCCTACAGCAGGCTACACTACGTTACTGTTAATAAACAGCGCATACAGGATATACAGATTGAGCTAAAAACGGATTTAAACAAGCCGATTCGATTCACATACGGGAAGACAATTTGCAAGCTGCACTTTAAACCCAAGTCTCTCATCTGAATCTATAGAACAAAGCAAAAACAGCAGCAAAAATAAAAAAATAAATGGATTCACAAAGATTTGTGAATTATTACGTAAACCAAACAGGTCGCGGCAGTCTAAGTGGGTTTGTAGGTACTCCTGTGCAATATGGTCGAGGGTTAGGGTCTATCTTAAGTAGGGCGTTCAGATTTGTCCTACCGTTTCTTAAGCGCGGTGCATATATAGTTAAACCGCATTTGAAAACAGCAGCGAAGGGGATAGCATCTGACGTTGTGGGGGCCGTAACCCGTCATATCGCCGATCGCGCCAGCAGGTCTCAGGAAGGATCTGGAATAGGACGCCTTGCCAGAGGAAGAAGAAGAAAAAGATCTGTGGCATTGTTAGTGCATCGCACCTCTAAGAATCGCATATCAAAAAAACCCAGAAAGTCTAAAAAACAAAGTGACGGAAATATATTCTAAAAATAATAAGAATAAGAATAAGAAGAATGTCTCTTGTACATCATCTCTCAGCAGAGTGCACCAAATCGGAACTTGACCTTTTTGCACCGCCCATGACCCAATTGTCTATAGAACAAAGCGGTTACGTGGAGATCCATCCTCTAAACTCTATTGTGGATCAAGAGGTTCTGGATTTTCAGATATCAGGAAGTGGAAGTGCATATCTAGATCTAAACTCAACATTGCTATATCTACGACTCAAGATTACCAAGGCTGATGGAACAGATCTGGCGGGCGGTGATAATTGTGGAATAATCCAATACCCCTTAAATACTATATTCTCCCAGGTAGATGTTAGTCTAAATGATGTTCTCATTAGCTCATCGTCCGCTACACATCCTTACAGATCTATTATTGAAACTCTGCTCAACTTTTCAAAAGAAACCTTGGAGAGTCAGTTTTCCGCGGGGCTATGGTACAAAGATGAAGGTGTAGATTTGGACTCTGTATCTATTGCAGCTGATGGTCCTAACACAGGACTTGTTAAGCGCGCGAGCTTCTGTCGAGGTTCACGCGCATTCGAAGTAATGGGGCCTCTACACAGTGACATATTTTTCTCCGAAAGACTCTTGTTAAACAATGTCGATGTTCGTTTGAAACTGGTGAAAGCCAAAAGTGCTTTTACACTGGTGTCAGCTGCTGACCAGGAGTATGCATTAAAAATCCTATCTGCAAGTATTTTTGCGAAAAAAGTACAGGTTTCACCCGATGTCATGTTAGGACATTCGGCTGCTCTGATGAAATCCAATGCGTTATACCCTATAAGCAGGGTAGTCGTTAAGAATTATACAATCCCTAGAGGCTCCCGGGTGTGCGCGCAAGACAATTTATATTTAGGGAGGCTCCCTAAATATATAGTAGCGGGATTAGTTGATCATCGAGCTTTCGTAGGCTCAAGAGATAAGAACCCTTTCAGATTCCATCACTCGGATCTTGAATATCTCAGTCTCAGTGTAAATTCACGCTTTATCCCCGCAAAACCCTACCAACCCCACTTTGACACCCATCAGAGTGTTCGAGAATTTTACAACTTATATGTGGGTACAAACCGACATATCAGAGACTCTCCGCTCTGCATCAACCGTGACAACTTTGAAAATGGATACTCGCTGTTCCTGTTCAATTTGTCAAGGGATGATGAATTAGACAGCGAGGCTCTCTCACCCTCGGTGCATGGCACATGTCGTCTGGATTTAAGATTCAGAATAGCCCTCCCTCAGACAATGACCCTGATAGTGTACGCCTGCTACGACAGTGTTATAGAGATAAACTCAAAGCGTCAAGTCCTGATCGACTATTAAAAAAAAAGTGGAAACCTTTAAACCTGATAAAAGGATGGATAACCATTAGCTGGAGTCTATATTAAAGCCAATTTTAGGTGATGCTTTTGCAGGTGTTTGGCCTAGTGATTTACTACCCTCCAAGATAGCTAGACGCCCCAGCTATCTAGTCGTTAACACGCACGATCAGAACCGAGAAGGCGAACATTGGGTGGGTATCATTATCGAAGCTGAACCTGACAAGGCAACATTTTTTGATTCATATGCAAATCCTCCAGATCACAGATTCTACCCTGAAGCGTTTATGCGTTTTCTATCAAGGAATGCTCAAGAAATACTCTATAACAAACAGAAGGTTCAAGATGATCATTCAACGACTTGTGGAGCCCATGTAGTATTCTACCTATGTCATCGATTTAAAGGACTCTCCTTTCAAGAAACAATGCGATTGTATTCTGATCATTTAAAAAAGAATGATGTTATGGTCAGCAAGTTTGTCAAGAAATATGCTAAATGTATTTCACGGGTGAAGACTGTTAAAATGTATAATCAGAATGCCTGCTCTTTAAAACTGTTTAATGAGTGTTATAATTGTCATGAATGAATACTCTTTTCGGACATATATTAATTTCAATAAATCATTTTATTGATTAAAACATCATACAGTCTGTTTGAATTCATTTTTTTCGATTGAAATCTAACCATCTAGGATGGATGGGTGTAGAGAGTTGCCATTCGGTGGGCGTTGACCATTCAGAGTCTGCAGATGTAGCCATCTGTAACATGTCCATTGTTTTTTTTTTAGAAGGGGTCCTGGCGTAAGACATGTCTAATAATAACGATGTTGACAATGGAGATTTTTTTTTTTCTCCACGGTTTCTCTTGCTATGACGTATCTGAGGAATTGATTCACTCGCGGTTTTGGAGGGTTTAAGGTGTAATTGCTGGCGAGCGTGTGTGTTCGTAACCGTTGTGATTGGAATATTTAATTCGGAAATTGTATTTAAAAAAACATCCCAGCCTCGCGGTAGAGTTCCGGAATGGAACCGGCGGTTTGACAGCGTCTTCATCAAATCGAAAATATGAGATCCTTTAATAGGGGTATCCTGGACAATTATCTCGCCTGAACGATTCCATCTTAGAAGGTTTGATTGACGAAGCTTCTGCAGAATGTAGGCGGCGTTTTTTCGATTGCGAGAACCTATATTCTCCAAAATCTCCTCCTCCAGGTTGTCTGAAGCTTCTTCCTTCTCCCCCACTCTTATGTAGCCCTCATCGGCTTCACCTGATTTCTCAGAGGGTTTGTCAGGTAGTTTAAAAACGATTTCGCGATCTTGAGTCGCCCCCTTGCGGTGCAAGGTTAGATATTTATCGAGTAAATCATTGAACTGCTTGGCTTTAGTATGCGAGTCAACACTTGTCTGTTTCAGAACTCGTTCCATATTGTTTTGCAAGACATGTTGGGCTCGCTCGCCAATGCTCTGTGAACTCTTTTGGGTTAAATTATCCAGCTGTTGTGGAGAAATCATGTACATTTTATTAAACGCAGACATGCCCAGAGTGTCTCTGACTATCTCTGACGTGAGAACAGACTAGTTATAAAGGGTAGGGCTGTCGCTAATAAGGGCAATAGGAAGCCCTCCGATTGCGTCAGCACTTTCCGCTTGTGTTTAAATCCGGTTTTACGCTGGGCAAAAAGCTTGATAAATTTTTTCTGTTTTTTTAATTTAGTGAACTGTCCAGGGGTGAGAGGTATGTTTCCCTTCAATATGTTTAATGCAATCTCACACAGGGCTAGTATGAGATCTTCCGACCCTCTACATAGAAAACTTCTTCTCTCCGAGGGTTTTAGAGCGAGCAAAGCTTTTAAAATGGGAAGGTTTCTTTTCATCCGTTGAGACATTGTTTATTTATTTAAAAAGTCTCTTGTCACTTTTTAGTTTGATAGACCACCGGCCACTCTCCAGGGAGTATTCCACTCCTCAGTCTTAGGGGTTCTGGACAATTAGGACGCAGGTCAACGATTAAATATGTATACGGTTCCCTTGTAGCATCTTCATAACTTTCTAAAAATAATTTTTTCAGGCCGGGATACATTTGTTGAGCTAAAACCCGGATCTGCATTTTATCACGTGGTGATTTAAACAGCACCATGTAATTAGTGTTTAAACTAATCGTGCGCGAATGTTTCCCTTGATTAAACAAATTCTGAAGCAGATAAAATACGCTCAATTTTTTATGATGCCGATATTCTGTGAACGCTTTCATTAATTCTTCATGATTGCCACCCACATCCATGGAGTCATCTACCACTAAAAGATTGTGTTGGTTCCGTGGGAATAGATTTTCATCATTAAAGTTTGCGGGAATACCTTCTATAAATTCGATATTGACATTTTGACTGAGCTCGTCATACATTGGCTGGTATGAAGAGTATGCCCAGATTATACGAGCCGGCACTTTTGAAAATGTACTCTCCATGTTTTCAAGTAATTGTTTTACAAAAAAAGTTTTACCTGAGCCACTAGGCCCCACTATTAGCATGCTACATGGCATTTGGAATGCCAGATCGACAGTCACATCCATTCTTACAACTGTACTAAAACAGACTAACCGCATGGTTAACGATGAACCCTGATTATATCCAGCCCAGAATATGTAAAAAACGACGAGGTGGGGTGACGTATGAATAAGAATTTAATGAGATATACATTTTTCAAATACAATAAAACAGCATTAGGATACTTCGTAGAATACATTGTAGAATACATTGTAGAATACATTTTTCAAACACGATAAAACAACATTAGGATACTTCGTAGAATACATTGCAGAATACATTGCAGAATACATTTTTCAAACACAATAAAACCCTCATTAGGACACTTTGTAGAATACAATGCAGAATACATTTTTCAAACACAATAAAAACCCCATTAGGACACTTTGTAGAATACACTGTAGAATACATTTTTCAAACACAATAAAACACCATTAGGACACTTTGTAGAATACACTGTAGAATACATTTTTTCAAACACAATAAAACATCATTAGGACACTTTGTAGAATACACTGTAGAATACATTTTTTCAAATACTATAAAACATCATTAGGATACATTGTGAACACAGGCTATTGTGAACCCAGGTAATAACAGATGATAACCGGTAATAACAACTCAGTAACCAAACGGCAATGTTCTACCCGAGGGGAGAAGGCGTCTCTTATCAAAAACAACAGAAAAGTTGATAACTTGATGTTTATTAGCGAGCGAAAAAGCTTTGATATCACGTTTAATTCTATTGTAACGGGCAGGGATCTCGCGTCGCGTGTTAGGATCTATAATATAGTCTTCTACCAGATCAGTCAAATTATTAAAGTTAAGTTTTTTACAATTTTCATAATTCTGGATAAAACCTTTGACTTTCAAACACACCTTTCCTTGCTGGGTGAGAAAGCCGTAGGATTTCGGACCCGCTGCGGTCCACTCACAAATATAATCATCAGCCGCTAATTCCGATGTCAAATCACCTAGATAATTGCCTGTCGGAGGGGTGTAAAGATCTTCAGGGGTGGAGAGGTAAACGATTGAGTCGGTGTCATAGTATAGTACTCGCTCTTGCAATAAATGTAACTGTTTGTATAATACACCTCTCGCATATGCTGTCGTAAACGCCGCTAAAAAAATATTTGATTCGCCGGGTGGTAAGACACACCTGGAATTATGACGCCATTGAATGATTGCAATATCATTATTTATGAAATGGAACTGGCTTATATCATACTTACTGCTAAAGAGGTACTGAAAAAACTCTTTGGGTTCTTTCACGATACTGGTTGTAAGTTGATTAGATCTTTGAGCCATTTTTCCCCAGAGGGAATTAAGTAAAAGTTTTGCAATCTGACGCTTTGCGGCATTGTACACAATTTTATGCGGGTCAAGTTGGATACCTTGATTCTCTCTATAATCGTTTATATAAGCCTGTTTACTAACCTCGTCTGTGGCATCATCAGGATACCCCGAGGCCTCCTGCTTCTGCTTAAGGAATGTATGGATGTAATCTTTAAACAATTTATCGGATCTCTGTTCAAAATGCCAGACCTCATAAATTTCAGCTATAATGTAACCTCTTTTTTGAGCTTCTAATAACTCAATGCTAACCCATACGCCTTGAAGCGATCTCTCATCCAGAGAATGCAAACAATCCGAGGTTTGATTATTCTCAATCCCACATGTTCGACAGAGTGTAAAAAGCAATTTACCTTCGTCATTTTTCATAGGTAGCACAGGGAAAAACAAACACCTCGGCGGGTGAACTTTAGCATGTATAAAGCCAAAGTAATTTTCAACCGGTTTAAAATCTTTCCTGATTATAACCGGGTGACCAATTGGATAATCAAACTCTGCATTACAGTACGGGTATAAGCTGGTAAAATCGACATATTGAATGGTCTGCCCTTGTTCAATTTTGCGTCTTAAGACAATAGCCTCCGTCCTGCCTCCAAATAGCGCGGCCCTAGGATTTAAAGGGCTAGGCTCCCGGTATCTCTCTAGGAATAATTTAACAGAAGGTTGCTGTTGTTTCATCGAATTCCATGTATGTTCCCATATAACCTCTGTTTTCAGCTTAAACTCTGTTTCTAACCGAGTTAGCCTTTTCAGAGTGTTAGAGTACATCACCCCAAACTCTAATCCTGTAAGCGGCGATATGTCGTGAGGGTTATAACAAGTCGGACAACCATGAAAATAACATCCATAGAATTCTAATGCTGTTTTCACACCTTTTATCACGGCATACCCATCGACATGAAGAGGGCCAAAACAACGTTCACCCTGAGGTGTTAATGCATGTTCAATGTCTATGCAGCGTGAAAACGCTAGATACTCAAGCCACTGTATCGAAGCATGGGAATAGGCCTTGAATTGTCGTCTGTAGTTGTTAGCATCGGGTAATGCGATTGTGTTTTTGATTAAGAAATTGGTTTGAAAAACAGCTAAAGCTGCTGACGCAATTGTCACGCTCGCAAAAGGATCGCATTGAGTTGTCTTTATAAATTCATTGCGGAAATTGGTGGCACCTTCGGCTAAAATCTCCACATCATTCTGACAATAAGCCTTTAACTCGGTTAAAAAGTCAAATTCCTGATCTTTTACTGTGTTATACCACTTAAAGAAACTGTTTCTCTGCTCTACAGACATTTCATCACACCCGTACATTTCAGCATCTGGATATCGACCCTTGTACTTATTTAACATTTTTGAATAATCTGTCATTTTATGAGGGAAATATCCCTTTTTCGATTCAGTTTGACATCCTAGCGCTTTTGGAAACTGTCTTAAGGGGATGGGGATGAAGGAATATGTGTCAATGAATTTGAGCCGGAATTGTTTATCAATAATGAGTATGATTTTACTCCCTTGGGCTATGACGAACGGTGTTATCCCCTGTTTTACATATGCCTCTAAAATTAGATAACTGTCATAACCTTTGCTATAATGGGCTAAGAACACTGTGCCTTTGAATTTGTTTTGCCGGTAATGCAATAAAAACTCTAGAGCACAATTAGGACCCTGGGCACACCATCGAGCCCCTTGCAGGGATTGTGTAGCCACATAGACAGGGATATGTGTTCCAGTTGTCTGGCTTGATTCAAAATCATAAAATACCAGCTTCTGATTAATCCTCTCCTCTGCTACACTAGGTTTAGATTGCATGTAACATTGATGAATATCCACGCACTCTGACACTTCTTCAGAAGTTTGAACAGCTGACAAAGATGGGGGTTTAGCGGGCTGAAGGTATTGTTTACAGATGTGACAAACTTTAATTTAACAGACATGGGGTTTAGAGTCTATGAGGTTTATACGGTATGTAAATCAACATTTAAGGCATTTCTTATTTATTTGACAATTGCTAGCCATCTTTTTAGCTTTTGGGTGCCATCTGCACACCTTATGCATCCTATAACACACACTATTTGAACAGTTACGATTGCAATCATTACAATGGACTTTTTGAAATGCAGCTTGTTGTTTACAGTCTGAAAGACAGACGTTGCAAGCTTTTTCGCAATAGTGTCCTCCTTCTCGGCTATACCCCGTGTAACAATGAATACAGAAAAATGCACAGCCAAGGAAGCCTTTAACATTTTTTATCCCGTAAAAATGATTGTCATGCAAAAGCATGTAACGGATTGTCTCTGACTCAGTTTCAGTATGGAACGTAATCAGATTAACTCTATCTGAGGCTCTGTAAAAAATAACTATTTTACAGTTTAACAGCTGTTCAAATTTGATCACATCTTCGAATGTGGTCCTATCATTAGGCCCGAGCCCGGCTTCGACATGAATATTGTAACCCTCCCTCCCAGCCTCTTCAATGGGTAAACCGGGATTTGCAAGTAGAGCTAGGTTTATTCCGAAGCATGCATGGTTCTGATTTGGAATTACAAATAAATGTTTGCTTTTTTTTTTTAGGGTCTCCGTAATAAATAATGTATTAATTTTCCGTCTACCAGAACCACCCGGAGCCCTCACAAAGTTCACGGAAAGGTGGATTCCGGAACCACTGAAAATAGCCATGTTAGACTGAACAAGGCGGTCAAGAATTTGGTTGAAATCTGTTAGCCTACCTTCACCGTAACGCACAGTCATTGAGACGTCATCTTGTAAGCTATCAGCTCGTAAATTGTGCTGAATAATATCGCGAGGGTTTACACCAACTCTTTCGATTATCGCAGACATTCGGTTCTGAAAACCATTTACTACAGCGTGGTAAAACTCTCCAAAATTAGGGTTGGTATGTGCCCTATCTGGCATTGGGAAATTTAAAAATGATCTCACCTCAACATTATTGAAGCTATCTCTGTTTATTACCTGCATGCCATCAGGCGTGTCAAAAGAGACTCGGTCAATTTCCATACGCTCCGCAAAATCCTCCCCGTTACCTCCATTACAGGACGGTACAGACACTCCGGCTTCACCCTCCTCTGGTAATTGCTGGTTGTTATTACCCATTACATTATCATTAATTTCTCCATCTCCAACACCTCCACCGCTCCCGTGTTGAGTTTCAACATCGTTGAGGGCTTGACAACATACATTATCAGCGGGACTCCAGGGGGTCTCATAGTCAGTTATCTGGGAAAGGGGTATTGGAGTCCAGGGGGACTCATAGTCAGTTATCTGGGAAAGGGGTATAGGACTCCAATCCATGTCCATATCACGACTGGGCTCCATAACATCCTCTGTCGAATCAGCCCCTTCCCCCATACAGGTAGGCGACGGAAGCGTGTCAGATAAAGGATATCTATAAGCGGCGAGTATATCATCTAACGCCTCCTCGGTCGGGAGGAAGTAGTGCTCCTGAGGCCTGTTTACAGGGACATCGGGAAGCATCTGATGTATTGGACGGTCTACAGGCTCAAACTCTCTAACAACACTAGACGTATTAAGATCATTGACCATTTGCCTGAGGTCATGAGGAATATCATGATGATTAACCCTGTCTGATTCAGCCATTTTTTTTTTTTTTTATATTATTAATTTGAATGAAACTGTGACTTTTTAAGCAGTAAACAGACGTCTTGCGATACGTTTCAATACGCCTGTACGCTTTCGTATCTGTCTAAGCCTACTACGGCGATCAACAGGGTGTGCTATATTTCTGGATCTCACACGTAACAACCGGGCCGTATGCAATCTCATTTCAATGCTGATCAAACTCTGCTCAAAATCTAGACTATTCACAGAATCGGTCTCTGAATCCTCATCTTCATCAGACACTTCTGCTAGAGCCAGACCTTCATCAAGACCTTCATAATAAGCTGAGAGAACCGCATCAGGGCGACCACCATCGTCATGCGCATCTTGACTGGGGACGGGAGACAGTTGAACATCATCATCATTATAAAAACCTTGGCGATTCTCCTCAAGATGGTTCAGTCCAGGCAGCTGCGCATCCTCGCTGTGGAGAGAAGCTTGTGGTGACGTCGGCAAATACGCCTCACTGTCGCTCTCAGCCGATTGGAACAGCCTGAATGTATCACGGGGTCCAGAATCTTCAACGTTGTAACCCTCTGGTTCCATTGTAAAAAGAAGAGAAGCAGGTTACAGATAGTTTTTATTTAATTATGTATTTAATAATTTGTTGATTTATTGATTTATTTAACATACCTGCAGCATCCCTCCAGGGACGATATGGAGAAACACGTGCTATTTGACGTTCACGATGAGGTGACGATTGAAGACTTGAAGAGTCAATTGTTTGATCTGGAAAGATTAAAGATTACCTCTCTTACAGAAACCCTCCCTTACACCCTCTGGATGGGAAACCCCATAGGAAAAACTTACGTACATCTTCCATGGCTGAGAGAGTGAGAGATTGGTCAGATTCAGCAGTCCCAAGTCTTCGGCCCTTTGTGACCAGCTCTCAGGGTCCCATATATATACATCTTTTTGTCCAGGAAACACATGCTCTTATCAGAGGCAAACTTTAGCAGGACCTCGGTCGGTCTTCAGACAGTTCAGGGCCCTGTGATTCCCCATAATCCAACCAATCCATTCTCACGGTTCTACATCCTACGGGGGTGACCCCTTCCTCATAAAAATGTCAAGATGCTACAACTAATTTTACAAACAACAGAACACCTTAGCCTCACACCCACGTCTCATGGATCAATAAACACCCTTCCATTTCCCCCACCCTCCATGTAGACGCCATTTTAGACAATGTCATACAGCCACAACTACTACTACTACAGATCTCACACATGGGTCATATATATACACCTTTTTTGCCCGGGAAACACGTGATCTTATCAACGTCACGTCCGTGGCACGGGTCAGACCCACGTTTGAAACTAAACATTTTTAAAAATTGAACCTTTTTTTTTTTTTTAAGCCCCCCTTTTACCAACCCTAACCCTTCATTATTGAACACAATACTAGCACTAGAGTAGCAGCCTAGCCATTTTTTAATTGCACATTTTAACCCCCAGTATTGAAGTTTTATTTTAAGCCTCATATGCAATTTTGACATAGATGCCTGTATGCAGCATAAAGTCATCATCATCACATCCCAACAGCCCTTATCAGTGACAAACTTTAGCTGAACCCCCGATGGTTCTTCAGACAGTTCAGGGACCCCTGGGGCCCCCCCCCTCTCCCCCCTAACCCATCCAATCCATTCTCACGGTTCTATAGCACACGAGGGTGACCATATCCTCATAAAAATGTCATGTTCCGACAAACCCCAGAACACCTTAGACTCTCACCCACGTCTCATAGGGCAATAAACACCCTTCCAATTCCCCCTCCATCCTTGTAGAAGCCATTTTAGACACTGTCATATAGCCACAACTACTACTACAGATCTCACCCAGGATCATATATATATATATATATATATATATATATATATATATATATATATATTTATATATATATATATATATATATATATATATATACACCTTTTGCCCTGGAAACACGTGATCTTATCAACGCCACGTCCGTGCCACTGGGGCAGACCCATCGTTTGAAACTAAACATTTTTTTAAAAATGAACCTTTTTTTTTAAGCCCCCTTTTATTAACCCTAACCCTTCATTATTGAACACAATACTAGCACTACAGTAGCAGCCTAACCATTTTTTAATTGCACATTTTAACCCCCTGTATTGAAGTTTTATTTTAAGCCTCATATGCAATTTTGACATAGATGCCTGTATGCCCCATAAAGTCATCACCACCCCTCCCAACACCCCTTATCAGTGACAAACTTTAGCTGAACCCCCGATGGTTCTTCAGACAGTTCAGGGCCCCCATGGGGCCCCCTCCCCTCCCCTCCCCCCTAACCCATACATTCCATTCTCACGGTTCTACATCCTACGGGGGTGACCACATCCTCATAAAAATGTCAAATTCCGACAAACACCAGAACACCTTTAGCCTCTCCCCCCACGTCTCATTGGACCAGCATCAACAACCCACCAAATCCGCCCCCAAAGGGGGCGGGGACATAATTTTCAAGTATTATTTTCGATGATTAAATTTATGTGACGTCATCACTTTTTGTCACAAAGTGTATACTATATTCTCTTCAGCCTCTTGTGATGTTACGGTAATGTGGACGTAATGTGCATAATGGTTCTCCTTAGAAGCGCGACATGTCATGTTGGATGACTATTGGTCTAGCACTAACCATACCCGTGAGTATATAAGTGCGAAAATTGACGATTGGTCGCGCACCGGTGAGTACCAAAAGTCTCTCGAAATAGCCAAATGCCTCATCATCTAATTAGTGACGCGCATGAATGGATGAACGAGATTCCCACTGTCCCTACCTACTATCTAGCGAAACCACAGCCAAGGGAACGGGCTTGGCGGAATCAGCGGGGAAAGAAGACGGCGGGGTCATTTTTATTTCGATATAAGTATCACCAGTGACAGAATCACACAAGTGTTCACCGGTTTTGTACGTGGAGGGTGCTTTAGTAGAGTCAGTGTGATCTGGGTGGATGAGAGAGGTGCTGAGCTGCAGGGAGACTCCAGATACCAGGGTGTCATACAGGGCGTATGACTGTGACACTCCTGAGGCCATTGTCTTACCATGCTTACAATGGGTCAGGAAAACCTTTCAGCCTCAAACAATATAATAAGAAGAACATATGCCATTTAGCTAACGCTTTTATCCAAAGCCACTTACATTGCAGTGAGTGCATACATTTCAGTATATATGTGTTAGGGTTAGGGTTAGGGCCATGCTCTACCAACTGATTGGTAGTTTTTTTTTTCAGCGAATATCATAATTACATGATAGAATGACTAGCAAAGGAGTTCAAAAGTTGAGTGTGCGGAATTTATTAAGTTTGACAATGAGGACGAATCTCATTGCCAA
This sequence comes from Argentina silus, assembly GCF_951799395.1. Taxonomy (NCBI): domain Eukaryota; kingdom Metazoa; phylum Chordata; class Actinopteri; order Argentiniformes; family Argentinidae; genus Argentina; species Argentina silus. Next base: position 50,072,553 of record NC_139654.1, read on the forward strand.
ACTTTCCCATAATTCAGTGTGTTTGTGTGTGCGTGTGTGTGCGTGTGTATGTGCGCGCGCGTGTGTGAATTTGAGTGTCTGTGGCACAGACTCTGTGCATGCATGCATTTATGTGTTTGTGCATGTGTGCATGCAGGTGTGTGTGTGTGTGTGTGTGTGTGTGTGTGTTTGTTTGTGTCCATGTGTGCGGGCGTGCATGCGTGTTTGTCCGTGTGTGTATGTATGTTTGAGAGTTTTTAATTCAACTCTAGGGCTCATTTAGTTGAGTCTTCAGTTGAGTATTACTGGAACTCATCCTACTCTCAGAAATTGATGTGCTTCTTATACCACTTCCCTTCTTCCACCACAAGTTCCCATTGTGGGGGGACATGCAGCGTTCGGCCTGTAGAGGGAGCTACAGGACCGTGGCCAGGGTTGTGTCGGCGAGGCTTCGTTGCACACCTGTTGCAAATGAAGTCTCGTTGGCTAGTGCTTTTAACGTGTGTGCCATTGTCATTTCAGTAGGTGGGCTAGGAGCGAGAGGAGTTATTGCCGAGAGACGACTGGTAGGTCGCGAGGACAGGCTGAAAAGCCAAGAACGAATGTGTTTAATAAACGGGACGAAATCCCTCTCTAAAATACTGCGTCTGCCTCTGTGTACAACGGACATTGTTACACCCATCTAATCTGATTATCTCAACTCACCATCTCTAACGGGAGCACAAGTAATTTCAAATTCAAGGTATGAGTGGGACTTGTGTGAAAATGTGCCGTTGTTACAGAGAATACATTGACCTGCGTTTGTATTGGGACATTGAAGCATTCTTTCTTCTTTTGGCTCGATATTTTAAAAGTTTGAATTTGAAATCAAACTGTTCATATGAGGTTAAATGCTGCCCTGTCTAAATATGTACGCAGGGCACGAGTATGGTCACACTGCTACAATGTTAACTAAGACTCTGTTTCTGACTGAAGTGCTGCTGACCTAAAAACATACACGTTTACTGTAACCCTTCTAATTCCATGTCCTGCTGAGCTAAAAGTGTGCAGGTTTACCGTCACGCAAATGAATACATTATCTATGAAGTAATGAGACAAATGAACATAACAAAATATAACATGGTTCATGAGAAAAGAGTGGTCCAAAAAAAGTGAAAAAACATATTGTGAATGTGTCAATGTGTATTTAGGGTTAGGGTTAGAACCAATACATTAATTAGCAGAGGTTGTGCTGATCTAGGATCAGGTAGGAAATGCACTCTTACTCTGAGACACTTTGTGGATACAGGTTTTGAGGTGCACATACTGTACTCAGTCATTGAAGGTGTAGGAGTCAGTGGAAGGGGCAAGGGAGTGGATTGGAATCAGGCCATAGATGAGCCCATGCTGCTCTTTGGAGACATCTCCCCCACCTACCGTACAGATCAAGGATCAGCTCGTCAGTTCTCTGAGCCTCAAGCCTAAATGAACTGGGAAACAAATGAAACTGATCCTGGGGCAGAATTTAGCAATCCATTTAACCCTCAGAGGAGCACAGCAGGGTCTCTACAGTGGCTACATGTCAGAGTTTGATTTTGATGCCTTGTTTCAGCACTGTACTCTGATTAGGGTATAATAGTCCTGTGACATATTCCCTTTATTCTTTTCTCCAGAGGTACCTTAAATTACTCTATACAGTATACTAACCCCTCACTATACAGTATGGTCTTTTGGATGCTGCCTTAATCTTCCTCACCAAATGTTCAGGTTTGACCTCTGCATCTCCCTCTGTGATGAAGAGCTCTGTGCAGATCTTGTTGAAAAGTATGGGTTCTCCTTGTTTAGTTATTCTCTGAAATACACATTCACACTTTGGCACACAACAACGCAAGTTAGGTGTCCTTTTCCCGAGGGGGCCATGCCTGCGTATCCAAAGACGCAAGAATGACACTTCAGTCTCGTTGAAAGCATCGGTTCGAACCCCGCCAAGGTTGAAGCTGTCTCCGTGCTCAAAGAAGCCGTTGGATAACATCTGTCTGAATGTGGTCTCCGAAGGATGTGCCGCACGCTTTACATTGTTTCTCCACTGTTTCCACGCCCACGGTCGTCCAAGCTGACAAAGAAGCATGGCTGTGCGACAAGGATGGGATTTGAACCCACGCGTGCAGAGCAGAATGGGTTAGCGGTCCATCGCCTCAACCACCTCGTCCTACTCTCGTGATTGCCCGGTAGCCCTTTCCACCGGATACTTAAAGCCAGGATGTGAAGAATGGCTTTTTAACAGTGGAATTTTGCTGCTACCTGGGGAAACATCTGTTGAACCATTGAGCCAAAGGACTTTGATTTGGTGGACCCAGCTTGTGAAAGTTTTCGTCAAAGGGCTCGTCCAGGATTTGAACCCGGGACCTCTCACACCCGAAGCGAGAATCATACCACTAGACCAACGAACCGTCTGACACCACCTTGCGCCTACACCGCAACGGAGCCTCAGGTTGTGGGAAGTGTCTGCACTGTCTGCATAAAAAGGACTATCTCATTCGCAACGCTGGCAAGGTGACCCATCTGCTGAAGCGGCGACCCAAGACACTTTGATGGAGTCGTCCGAGCTGGTGAAAGGCCAAATCAGAGGGCTCGTCGGGGATTGAACCCAGGACCTCTCGCACCCTAAACGAGAATCATACCCCTCGACCAACGAGCCACCTACTAACGGATGCCCCTTCCCCGCAATGGAGCCTCAGGTTGGGGGACGTTTCCGCCCAGTCGGCAAAAAGCAGGGAGTTTACTTCCACTGTGTGTGCATTGTTGTAAGACTTTTCTCACCCCCACACCCTCCCTTGTTTACTGAGTAATCCAGCCCATGAAAAAAAGGTGACAAGAAAGACCCTGTGGTGAACATAGCTGCTTTCCAAGCAGTCGGCCCGGGTTGATGTGACAGATCAGTGAATGTGACTAACTGTAGGAGGAAGCAGAATTGTGTTTTCAAGCACTTACCCACAGAGAGGTGAATCCTGGTGTCGTCGGCAGGCTTCATGGTTCGGTCAGATCCACACCAGTTTGTCCCAGCATCCTCTACTTTCAGATTTCTGATGGTGAAGTGTGTCAGTCTGGGGTAATCCCCTTTTCACATGGACACAAGGATAAACACACCACACCATGGCAATCCTCTCAACGTGTTTCGGTCACATTGTCTGATTTGAATTAGCTCCAATCTGTGAAATTCATTGGTCAAAATATTACATTTCAATCATTATCATAGTGCATTCACATTATTGAGGACTAAGTCTGCAGAATACCTCTGCTACACAACAGTACATTTATTAATGATGGACTAGAAGACCAGATTAGACTCACCTTCAACATGCAGGTGCAAAATAATAGTTGAATAATGTTTTTTCACTTCAGTCAAAAATAAACGAGCAAAATCCACAACTCATTCTCACCACATCGTAGACTGCTATGTCAACACTGAGCATGTTCAGATCTCACAGCTCACTACAGAGACACAGCACAGTAAAAAAAACACAAAAAGGAAGTGCTGATATCATTAGAGTTAGGTTTCTCAGAATAACTAGATCTGGAGCTGATAAACAATAATTCATATGTTGACGTTTTTTTCACAGCCACTGTGACTTGAATCTAGTTCACAAGACTGATTTTTCTGCAGATGGATTTTGATGGCGCCAGCCTTGATTTAAATGTGTATACCTATTTACAGTTGAATGAGCGTGCCTGGCGGACATCCTGAAGAAATCGCACCCTCGCCATTTGTCAATTCCTTTGCAATTGTAATGTGTCTCACACCTTGTCCTTTGTTGGGAATGATACTTAAGGAGAAGGAAAGGAAGTTGTGCTGTACTTTGAGTTTTGGGTCATATGTTGCTTTGAAACTGTTAAATTGGTTATTTTGTTGATACTCTATTCTCATTCTTCCTATGTGCATTAATGTGAGGTTGTGAGCTAGATAAAGCTTCTGTTAATACAGCACAACATAATCATGACCAGGTTCTTTCATTGAATGTTGAATGTTCACATGCATCATCATCGAGACGTAGAGATAGTTAGCTACTGCTATTGGCATGAGCGTAAACTCCTCACAAGACAATTTATCTTAACTTGAGGGCATGTAAAATAGCATTTTGGGTATTCTTAATGAATCTAGGATCCGATATGATGGATTGTCTGTCACACAGGGATGAGCAAAGTATTGTCTATCATTGTTAACCCATGAAATATATTTTGGAGTCAGATATAATGTAATGTTAACTTATGTTAGTTGGTCATGCGACCACTTGTTTTGAGTTCGATTCATCATGTTCATACCTGTTAGAAGTATTTATTGGTAATAAATGTAATAATAATGAGGATGTAGACATTTTCTATGGCTATGGATCATTATCATAGTGCATGCATCATCATTATTGAGGAATAGGTCTGCCTCTGCTACACAACATCAGTGCATTAATGATGAACAAGAAGACCAGCTTACACTCACCTTCAACATGCAGTTGCACCTGACTAATCAGTGCGATGAAGCCCGCTTCGGTTCTCTTAACATTCACTCCACACCAGTATGGCCCAGCATCCTGTTCAGACAGGTCAGTGATGGTCACAGTTTAGACTCCCTCATTCTTGTTGTCAGACAATGAGAATCTCCCAAGTGTCTGTCTACCATCATATGTAACAGAAATATTTCTAATATACGCACAGGGTCCTTGCTGCACCAGGAGATTAACCTGCCTCCTCGCATTCCTCTGGCTGCTGAGTCCCTTCCTCCGGGCAATGGCTTGTACAAGGACCACTTTTGGAGAAGAAAATCACAATCAGCAAGCTGTTAGTCTGTAACCAACCCTCCAAAAATGGATGCATTCAAACAGTCAAACAAAGCATTTACAGTAAACAAAGTGATTGTGATTGGCTATTTGGTTGGGGAGGAACTGTGGTTTAGACTTGGCATCCCTTGTTGTTCACGGGCTGGTCACACCATTCGTCCCATCTGTGGAGTCAGCACCCTGTTAGAGATAAGATACCTACTCTGGCATGTCCCCCCTAGCCTGGTACTTTTCCACTTTTGCTCTTTGTGTAAGCGTGTGTTGCGACATCTTTCTTGATGACCTGGCTTAACCTCTCCATGTATTAATCCAACGTACTATGGGACTAATGCTTGATTCATCCCATTTATCAACAGACCATCACATTAGTAAATTTAGCACACTGCAGTAATGTATTTTTATTATAGCAATAATAAACTGTTTTTATAAAAAATAATTTCTAACAACGCATTCCGCATCCAATAGTGAAAAACACCCGAGACATTTTTCAGTACCTTTCGTTGCTAATGCTCATGGCTTAGTAATGCTAATGCTCATGGCTTAGTTATGCTAGCTCTCAGAAAACCAGCGGGGTCTCGTCAATGTAAACATCAACAGAAGTGTGTTGCTGTGTAGCGCCGGATCAACCATTCCATAGAATGCTGCTCATGTTCTATTTCTAGAGGTCACATGGTAACGCATTTTTGAAAAGTCTTTATGATACATCTATGATTATTATTAATTATTTTCAAAACTGTGTGTTGCTATGCAACCTTTCAATATAGAACATTAGCAACATTCTATGGAATGTTCAATCCGCTCCAGATAACAACAAACTTCAGTTGATGTTTACATAGACACAAACCAGCTGATTTTCGGAGCAAAATGGGCTGAAAAATGCCTCAGTGTTTTTCAGGTTTGGACTGCTGCCTGCCGTTTTTACGTCCGTGTTTTCTTTTTTTGTTGGGTTCGCGATCGTGCAGAAGGAAGCGACGGCAGCGATTTCGGAGAGGGTATGTGACGATAGTTGGACCATATCTGAACGATAGTTAGACAATATCTGAACGATAGTTAGACAACCACTCGATATGTGTTGCTAAAACGACATAGCACAAGTCGAACATGCACGTAGGTGACGAGCAAGCGAGCTAGTTCAAGCTAAAGCTAACAATGCTACCACCGTTGCTACTGACGGACTAACAGTCATGCCATTACACAGATGCATTTATTGACTATGTGTCTACTGTAAAATGTAATTGAACGTGACATACCTGCTTCGAAGTCGCTGTCCTCTCAAAAAGGAAACAGGAACAACAACCTGTCGTAGAAATGGCAGTCCGCAGTCCACGCAGTCCCGCAGCAAACCTGAAAAACACCGAGGCGTTTCTCAGTACCTTTCGTTGCTAATGCTAATGGCGTAGTAATGCTAGCGCTCAGACGACCAGCTGGATCTAGTCAATGTCAACATCGTCAGAGGTGTGTTGCTGCGTAGTGCTGGATCAAACATAGAATGTTGCTCATGTTCTATTTCTAGAGGTCACATGGTAAAGTGTTCATGATACGTGTCATGTATGATTATTACTCATTATTTTCAAAACGGTGTGTTGCTATGCAACCTTTCAATGTAGAACATCAGCAACATTCTATGGAATGTTCAATCCGCTCCAGATAACAACAAACTTCAGTTGAGAGTTTGCATAAGCAACGAAAGGCACTGAAAAATACGTCGGTGTTTTTCAGGTTTGACTGCGAGAGTGCGTGGACTGCGGCCTGCCGTCTCTATGACAGGTTGTTGTTCGTGTCTTCTTTTTTTGCAGGGTTCGAGATCGTGAAGAGGGAAGCGACAGCGACTTCGAAAACGGTATGTGGCATTTAATTTTACAGTAGACACATATCGAACACATTGTTTGTACAATGACTATTTTGCGAGAAGCAATGGTAGCATTGTTAGCTGCTAGATGGCTAAGTAACCCGTTGACAGTTTCTAAGAGTTAGCTCGCCCGATTTAAGCCTTTAGCTTGAACTAGCAAGCTTGCTAGCCAGCTCCATGCATTTTGCCAAGGAATGTACATTTTGGCCTTGCGCTATGTTATTTCGTATTCTAGCAACACATATTCAGTGGTGCAATGTCATTATTGTCCTCAGAGAGGACTGATCCATGAGGACATTTACATTACATTTATGGCATTTAGCAGGCGCCTTTATCTAAAGTGACTGACAACAAATACATTTGTCTAAGTAAGTGAATCATCTATCCATCAGTCATCATAAGATAAAGTAATCAATGCTCGGACCAGTGGCCATAGGCAGTCACAATGCTAGAAGAAGGAAATGTTTATTATTATCAGGAGAGAAACTTGTAGGAGGGACCGTTAAGATGTGGCCTGAAGAGATGGGTCTTCAATCTCCGGCGGAAGATTGGTAGTGACTCTGCAGTCATGACAGCAGTAGGAAGCTCATTCTACCAGCGGGGCGCCAGGACAGTGAAAAGCCGTGACCAAAGGGGCGGTGGTGCCAGGCAGCCAGTCGTGGGTCTTGAATCTGATGAGAGCTGCTACCGGGAGCCAGTCAAGGGTGCGGAGGAGGGGAGTGACATGGGAGAATTTGGGGAGTTTGAACACCAGACTGGAGTCAGCGTTCTGGATGAGCTGTAGAGGCAATTCAATAGTCTCGCATCGATTACCTGTACCTGTATTAATACCTTCTTTTTAATATCATTGCTATTTTGTTCTAAATGTGTTTGTCTTTTTTTAGACATCATCTATGAGCTGGTATAGTTTGGGGTGATGGTGGGGAGGCCCCTGGTGGTGGTTAGTACAGTTCTTTCACTGTGACTTTGTTGACAAGTCCATATGACTCTCTGCTCTCTCTCTTGTGTTTCCTGTTAGCAACCTGGTGGGTTTGTGGAGCGTCTGTACTCTCTTCTGCACTCCTGCCTGCCTGCCTGCCAGCAACATGGAATCAGAGGCTGAGAGATGGCTGGTGTAGCTGAAAGTACAGACAAGTTCTGATGTTGTTACTGTTCCTTCTCTCTAGCATTTAGCATCCAATCTATAGTTCAGTTTAAATGGATACTGTGAATTAGCAGTAACTCAGAGCTTTAACTCAGAGTGGGCTGATGATGCTTCTGGAGGTTCCCTGGTACTTCAAACCAGAGTCTCTGGTCATTGGAGTTTCCAGCCTCCTGGAGCACCACATCCAGCTCCTCATGGAGTCCTCCTGAGGACACACACACACACACACACACACACACACACACACTTTTAAGTAATAGGAAAAAGTCGTTTAAATGATTGTAAGTAATTGTATTCTGACCATTATTTTTTCACTTCCCCCTCCCCTCTATCTCTCTCTCTCTCTCTCTCTCTTTCTTTCTCTTTTAGGAATTCCATAGGGTCAGACCTCATCGGTCACCCCAAAGAATGGGAAGTTCTTCAGTGAAGTATTCCAGTTAAAGTTTAAAAAATAACCTCACGTCTCCCCCCCCCCGATCTGCAGGACCACAGGAGCCTCACTGATTTGTTACGGATGGGGGTTGTGCTTCCCAGTGCGTCCCCCTACTTGCCTCCCTCCGTCCGTCCACTGTGCCACCTCAATCACATACTTATCACCAGCACCTGTGTGTAATTGTCACTCATGCAATATGTACCCTCACTTCCCTTCACTCCCGCTTCGTCTTCACCTTTGTTGGTTGCTTCGTGAGCGTAAGTCATATGAGTATACAAGTACTGTTTTGAGACTGTGATCTCCTCTTTGATTTCGAGCATTGAGTCCCTATTTTTGTGTCCTGTTTTGACTACTCATCCAAAGTAAAGATCCTTTTGTTTGGTACCGCTAACTACTTGTCCGCCTCTCTTTGTGTCTTTGCCACTTTACTTTCATCCTACAGATACTTAGAATATATATTTGCAAATAAATGAGTGATAGAGTAGCTCAAATGTATTTACTGTCTCTGTTTTCTTTTCTTTTGGTGACACTTCACACAAAGGGGTTTCCGTTATAATGGGTTCATAATTCAGTTTGCACATTATAAGCATGTGTTGCATTTATAAAGCATTAGTAACAGCGCAGCCACATATTTTCAAACTACTTTAATTGTCATTATCTACGAATGAATCATTAAAAGAGAATATCGTGACTATTTCTGTATTTTTGAAACCTCTTGTTTTGTGTCTGAATTGAATCAATGAATCAAATATAATCGATGAATCGAATCACTGTTTTATCTCATTCAGCCACGGAATCCCTAGTTTAACAGCATCAACTTTAGAAGCAGCATTACTGTTAAGTGTCACTTTCATTTTGTATAGTGTGGCTATGGCATTGGGCTGCATGGAATCCACACGCATACACACCACACGAAGGGCATGTGACAGGGACCCGTTTCTGCTTATTAGCACTACGTTTAGAACTGTAAACTGAGATAATACAAATTATCCTTTAACATCACTTTAATAGTCAATAAACTCATGAATCCTCATTACTCATAAATGCTTTGTTATTTCCTTTCAAACCCTTCCTTTAAGTCCCTATCACATGTCAAGGAGTAACTTACTGTAAGTAACGATAAAATGCTAAGGGTAGCTGTGAACGAAATAGAAAAATACGTTCCAGAAGAAAAACAAATGTGGTTCCCAATGCCTTTAGGATTCCTTCCTGTGAGACCATGGCCCTTTCACACGTGAAGAAGTAACTTAGAAAACGATGAGGTTAAGGCGTAGGATTACTAATCCAATGTGGTCTCCCTGTGCAGCTTTGAACCCTGCTTTCAGCGTAAACACAGCTGTGTCCCTATTTATGTACAAGATGTCGGCCCACCTTTGGAAACCTGATATAAAAAAATCAAGCTGCAATTGCAGGATGGTTAAGGGGTTTGCTGTAAAACAAAACATATTTCCCAATGCCTTTGGCATTTCCTTTCAAACCCTTTACCTGCAAGGCTGTGTCATTTTCATGTGTCAAAAAGTAACTTACAAAAGTGTAAGGAACAACAACATGCAAAGGGAAGCTGTGATGGCTGAGTGGTTATGGTGTTGAAATCCATTGGGGTTTCCCTGCCCATGTTCGAACCCTGCTCACAGTGCTGGGACAACAACGTCCCTCTTAAAGGACGACATGTTGGTCCACCTTTGGAAAAATGAGTTGTTGAGACGCAATTGCATGATGGTTGAAGTGGTGGTGTAAAATGCAATTGTGGTTCCCAATGTCTTTGGGACCTCTTTTCCTGTGTAGCCCATGGCCCTTTCAAATTTGAAGAAGTAACATAGAAACATCTAAACAACAATGAAAGGCTGAGGGCAGCTGTGATGACGGAGTGGTTAAGTATAAGGACCCGAAATCCAATGGGATTCCTTTGCTTTCTCAAAGTGTTTTTGCGCATATTTGTGTTTATAATAAATATTTATAAAATATTTGTATTTGTGTAAGTTGCATCCTCGTAACATGGCTTCTGTGAATTGATATTCAAAAGTCTCTATATGAGGCTTCCTTAATAAGCAAACTCTGGTCCGTGTCTAGATCTTGAAAAGATTTTGTCTTTACTACAGACCAGGCAGTGCAGAAGCCAGTATAGCTGTGATGGCCGAGAGGTTAAGGTGTTGGACTCGAAATCCAATGGGCTCTCCCCGCGCAGGGTTGAACCCTGCTCACAGCGCACAGTTTACAAAATTGAATATATGTGTTTAAACAGAACAAAGTAAAGACCAGCAATGTTGCTTACTCAAATTGAAGTGTGTTGTTACACATGTATTTGTCTAAGGAAAGTTGCAAAAGAAGCCTAAATTCTCTATCTCTTTCCTTTTTTTCCTTTTTCTTCTTCCCCCTTCTTCCCCCCCCTTAACAGACTATTGTTCCCCAGCTTGATGCTAAGGGAAAAGACAGAGAGAGAGAGAAATTGAGGCTTCTTTTCCATGACTTACTAGTTTATTTATCAGTATGTATTCTAAACGATTGAAGAAAAATAAAATAATCGCCTTTTCCGTTTTTGAGTGGATCGGAAGGTCACCGGTTCGAATCCCACCAGCGCCAGAAATAAAAACAGGCAAATTCTCCCAAAGTGTTGTTTTGTGTAAATTCAAGATCCCTTGAGCCAATATCTTGCTTCTTGTGACATTTCAAACAGAAGTTTAAAAACACTTACTGTTGTTTTAATGATGTTTAATGACTATGCTATGGGCCTACAGGTCTGTTGCTCTATTCAAGTTGCGTGTGTAACTTTGTTTATGCATCTGAAATGATCAGACCTCTGTTTCTTTCTCTTATGGACTGCATCACTCGCTATTAGCAATGTGTCAAATTGATTGAATAAAACTCAGATAAAAGATTTATATTTGAAAATAGATTTTTTTTTATTGAAATAAACACAAAAAACCTGTGAGCTGCCTCCTACACACTGGACAGCACACCCTGACCTTACATAGATGGTAGGGCATCCACGCCAGGAGCCTGTTGGTGAAAAAGTGCTCTGGTGTTGGGGCCTGGTTATAAATGAGCACTGGTACCAGTGGCTCGTACCAGAGTTTTGAGTTTGGCCGCAGCCTCTGGTTCTCCCACAGGGTGGATGCAATCATCGCTGGTCTTCTTCATCTCTGCCGGTAGCCAGAATGAATCGGGCGCCTGAACGAGAAAGGCAGGGGCAGCAGGATAATAGGGAGGACCACGAGGGGCAGCAGGACCAAGGAGAGGACCAGGATGGGCAGCAGGGCCAAGGAGAGGACCAGAAGGGGCAGCAGGACCAGTAGTAGGGAAAAGACCCACATCGGAGAAAAGACCCTCATCCTTAAAAAAATTTAAAAAAAGAAGCCAAACTCAGTGAATTACACATGCATCATCATATCAGAGTTATTTAACACACACACACACACACACACACACACAGAAACAGACACAAATGGACACACAAACACAGGTAAAAAGGAGAGCACTTACAGAGGCACTTGCAGGGCTGGCAGTAACCTGAGAGGTAGAGGTGGTCCTCACAGATGCCGTAGCAGAGGGGGATGGAGGCAGAGAGAAAGGGGAGATGGTCCTAATATAGGTGGAGGCAGGGCTGGAGGGTGACATGGGTAGTACAGGGGAAGGGGTCCTCATAGAGGCCGTAGCAGGGTTGGACAAGGACTTGGGTATAGGGGAAGGGGTCCTCATGGAGGCCGTAACAGGGCTGGACAGGGACTTGGGTACAGGGGAAGGGGTCCTCATGGAGGCCGTAGCACTCCTGCCTACAGGGAGGAGGTCCAGCACCTAACAGTGTGGTGCAACGACAACAACCTGGCTCTCAACACCAGGAAGACCAAAGAGCTCATTGTGGACTTCAGGAAGTCAAAAGCTGGCACACACACCCCCATCCTCATCAACGGGACTGAGGTGGAGCGAGTCACCAGCTTCAAGTTTCTGGGTGTCCACATCTCTGAGGATCTCTCCTGGACCCTCAACACCTCTACCCTGATCAAGAAGGCTCACCAGCTTCTTCCTGAGGAGACTAAAGAAGGTCCATCTGTCTCCTCAGATCCTGGTGAACTTCTACCGCTGCACCATCGAGAGCATCCTCACCAACTGTGTCACAGTATGGTATGGCAACTGCTCTGCATCTGACCGGAAAGCACTGCAGAGGGTGGTGAAAACTGCCCAACGCATCACCGGTTCCTCACTCCCCTCCATTGAGGCTGTCCAGGGCAAACGATGCTTGCGTAAGGCAAAGTATTCTTTAATACTACTATTAATACACTGCACATATCTGTACATACTGTACATACCTGTTTATACTGTTCATACGGCATTCCATATTTATTCTGCTATTTACTCTAATGTTACTGTTAATACGTATACCGAGACTGCATTGCCTATACAGCTCATATGCTGCTTACACTGTTCATACTGCATCCTATTTATTCTGCTATAATGCTACTGCTAATTCATATACTGCTTACACTGCACTACTTATACTATACTGCACTATTATACTGCACTACCTGTATATACTGTTCACACTGCACTTTTCTGCTTTTTTGCACTTCTGGTTAGACGCTAACTGCATTTCGTTGTCTCTGTACTTGTACTCTGCACAATGACAATAAAGTTGAGTCTAATCTAATCTAATCTAATCTACTGGCAGTACCAGCAGGGGTAGTAGCAGGGCTGGACAGAGACTGTGAGGGAGAGGAAAGGTAGAGTACACCAGGAGAGTATATTGTGATTGTGCATGTATCTATGTGATTGTAGGCATAAGCCACATTAGTCACACACGAGTTACACTAATAACACAGAGATATTAAGACGAACAAATCCGTGTTCTGGAATACTTATTGGATTTCACTGAAGAACTTCCCATTCTTTGGGGTGACCGATGAGGTCTGACCCTATGGAATTCCTAAGAGAGAAAGAAAGAGAGAGAGAGAGGGGAGGGGGAAGTGAAAAAATAATGGTCAGAATACAATTACTTACAATCATTTAAACTACTTTTTCCTATTACTTAAAAGCCTGTGTGTGTGTGTGTGTGTGTGTGTGTGTGTGTCTAGGAGGACTCCATGAGGAGCTGGAGGTGGTGCTCCAGGAGGCTGGAAACTCCAATGACCAGAGACTGGTTTGAAGTACCAGGGAACCTCCAGAAGCATCATCAGCCCGCCCTGAGTTAAGGCTCTGAGTTACTGCTAATTCACAGTATCCATTTAAACTGAACTATAGATTGGATGCTAAATGCTAGAGAGAAGGAACAGTAACAACATCAGAACATGTCTGTACTTTCAGCTGCACCAGCCATCTCTCAGCCTCTGATTCCATGTTGCTGGCAGGCAGGCAGGCAGGAGTGCAGAAGAGAGTACAGACGCTCCACAAACCCACCAGGTTGCTAACAGGAAACACAAGAGAGAGAGCAGAGAGTCATATGGACTTGTCAACAAAGTCACAGTGAAAGAACTGTACTAACCACCACCAGGGGCCTCCCCACCATCACCCCAAACTGAACCAGCTCATAGATGATGTCTAACAAAAGACAAACACATTTAGAACAAAATAGCAATGATATTAAAAAGAAGGTATTAATACAGGTACAGGTATTCGATGCGAGACTATTGAATTGCCTCTACAGCTCATCCAGAATGCTGCCGCCAGTCTGGTGTTCAAACTCCCCAAATTCTCCCATGTCACTCCCCTCCTCCGCACCCTTCACTGGCTCCCGGTAGCAGCTCTCATCAGATTCAAGACCCACGACTGGCTGCCTGGCACCGCTGGTAGACCGCTGGTAGAATGAGCTGCCTACTGCTGTCATGACTGCAGAGTCACTACCAATCTTCCGCTGTAGATTGAAGACCTACATCTTAACGGTCCCTCCTACAAGTGTCTCTCCTGATAATAATAAAAATGTCCTTCTTCTAGCATTGTGACTGCCTATGGCCACTGGTCCGAGCATTGATTACTTTATCTTATGATGACTGATGGATAGATGATTCACTTACTTAGACAAATGTATTTGTTGTCAGTCACTTTGGATAAAGGCATCTGCTAAATGCCATAAATGTAATGTAAATGTCCTCATGGATCAGTCCTCTCTACGGACAATAATGACATTGCACCACTGAATATGTGTTGCTAGAATACGAAATAACATAGCGCAAGGCCAAAATGTACATTCCTTGGCAAAATGCATGGAGCTGGCTAGCAAGCTTGCTAGTTCAAGCTAAAGGCTTAAAGCGGGCGAGCTAACTCTTAGAAACTGTCAACGGGTTACTTAGCCATCTAGCAGCTAACAATGCTACCATTGCTTCTCGCGAAATAGTCATTGCACAAACAATGTGTTCGATATGTGTCTACTGTAAAATGTAATTAAATGCCACATACCGTTTTCGAAGTCGCTGTCGCTTCCCTCTTCACGATCTCGAACCCTGCAAAAAAAGAAGACACGAACAACAACCTGTCATAGAGACGGCAGGCCGCAGTCCACGCACTCTCGCAGTCAAACCTGAAAAACACCGAGGCATTTTTCAGTGCCTTTCGTTGCTTATGCTAAATCTCAACTGAAGTTTGTTGTTATCTGGAGCGGATTGAACATTCCATAGAATGTTGCTGATGTTCTACATTGAAAGGTTGCATAGCAACACACAGTTTTGAAAATAACGAGTAATAATCATACATGACACATATCATGAACACTTTTCAAAAATGCGTTACCATGTGACCTCTAGAAATAGAACACGAGCAACATTCTATGTTTGATCCAGCGCTACGCAGCAACACACCTCTGATGATGTTGACATTGACTAGATCCAGCTGGTCTTCTGAGCGCTGGCATTACTACGCCATTAGCATTAGCAACGAAAGGTACTGAGAAACGCCTCGGTGTTTTTCAGGTTTGCTGCGGGACTGCGTGGACTGCGGACTGCCATTTCTACGACAGGTTGTTGTTCCTGTTTCCTTTTTGAGAGGACAGCGACCTCGAAGCAGGTATGTCACGTTCAATTACATTTTACAGTAGACACATAGTCAATAAATGCATCTGTGTAATGGCATGACTGTTAGTCCGTCAGTAGCTACGGTGGTAGCATAGTTAGCTTTAGCTTGAACTAGCTCGCTTGCTCGTCACCTACGTGTGCTGTGTTGTTTTAGCAACACATATCGAGTGGTTGTCTAACTATCGTTCAGATATTGTCAAACTATCTTTCAGATATGGTCCAACTATCGTCACATACCCTCTCCGAAGTCGCTGCCGTCGCTTCCCTCTGCACGATCGCGAACCCAACAAAAAAGAAAACACGGACGTAAAAACGGCAGGCAGCAGTCCAAACCTGAAAAACACTGAGGCATTTTTCAGCCCGTTTTGCTCTAAAAATCAGCTGGTTTGTGTCGATGTAAACATCAACTGAAGTTGTTATCTGGAGCGGATTGAACATTCCATAGAATGTTGCTAATGTTCTATATCGAAAGGTTGCATAGCAACACATAGTTTTGAAAATAATTAATAATAATCATAGATGTATCATAAAGACTTTTCAGAAATGCGTTACCATGTGACCTCTAGAAATAGAACATGAGCAGCATTCTATGGAATGGTTGATCCAGCGCTACACAGCAACACACTTCTGTTGATGTTTACATTGACGAGACCCCGCTGGTTTTCTGAGAGCTAGCATAACTAAGCCATGAGCATTAGCATTACTAAGCCATGAGCATTAGCAACGAAAGGTACTGAAAAATGTCTCGGGTGTTTTTCACTATTGGATGCGGAATGCGTTGTTAGAAATTATATTTGATAAAAACAGTTTATTATTGCTATAATAAAAATACATTACTGCAGTGTGCTAAATTTACTAATGTGATGGTCTGTTGATAAATGGGATGAATCAAGCATTAGTCCCATAGTACGTTGGATTAATACATAGAGAGGTTAAGCCAGGTCATCAAGAAAGATGTCGCAACACACGCTTACACAAAGAGCAAAAGTGGAAAAGTACCAGGCTAGGGGGGACATACCAGAGTAGGTATCTTATCTCTAACAGGGTGCTGACTCCGCAGATGGGACGAATGGTGTGACCAGCCCGTGAACAACAAGGGATGCCAAGTCTAAACCACGGTTCCTCCCCAACCAAATAGCCAATCACAATCACTTTGTTTACTGTAAATGCTTTGTTTGACTGTTTGAATGCATCCATTTTTGGAGGGTTGGTTCCAGATTAACAGCTTGCTGACTGTGATTTTCTTCTCCAAAAGTGGTCCTTGTACAAGCCATTGCCCGGAGGAAGGGACTCAGCAGCCAAAGGAATGCGAGGAGGCAGGTTAATCTCCTGGTGCAGCAAGGACCCTGTGCGTATATTAGAAATATTTCTGTTACATATGATGGTAAACAGACACTAGGGAGATTCTCATTGTCTGACAACAAGAATGAGGGAGTCTAAACTGTGACCATCACTGACCTGTCTGAACAGGATGCTGGGCCATACTGGTGTGGAGTGAATGTTAAGAGAACCGAAGCGGGCTTCATCGCACTGATTAGTCAGGTGCAACTGCATGTTGAAGGTGAGTGTAAGCTGGTCTTCTTGTTCATCATTAATGCACTGATGTTGTGTAGCAGAGGCAGACCTATTCCTCAATAATGATGATGCATGCACTATGATAATGATCCATAGCCATAGAAAATGTCTACATCCTCATTATTATTACATTTATTACCAATAAATACTTCTAACAGGTATGAACATGATGAATCGAACTCAAAACAAGTGGTCGCATGACCAACTAACATAAGTTAACATTACATTATATCTGACTCCAAAGTATATTTCATGGGTTAACAATGATAGACAATACTTTGCTCATCCCTGTGTGACAGACAATCCATCATATCGGATCCTAGATTCATTAAGAATACCCAAAATGCTATTTTACTTGCCCTCAAGTTAAGATAAATTGTCTTGTGAGGAGTTTACGCTCATGCCAATAGCAGTAGCTAACTATCTCTACGTCTCGATGATGATTGTGGTGGAAGTCTAGGATTTACCACTCTGTACTTTAGCTCTTCGGAGGTAAGAATCAAGAAACAAGTCCTGAGTAGCCACAATATCTGAGTCCGGTATTTATTGCTTGCAAACAAGAGACAAGAGCGTAACAGCAGCCCAGCGTAGAACCGGGGGTCCGTTCAGCACAAGTCTAAAGAGACAATGATCAGGTTCGTCTTTTATACAGTTTAAACATAACACAGGCGCCGCCAAGGCTATCGGCTGATGGGCCTGTGCTTACGTGAGAAAGGGCGGGAGAGAATGAACAATGGGGAGACTTTCTTATTGATTAATCGCCGTTCAACATTTCACACCTATCGACAGGATGCGCCTGTCCCCCCACTATTGCTCTCTCCTACCACTCCCTCAGAGATCACAGCTGTTCATGTGGTAAATCATACAGTGCTTCTCAGAACAATGGCTATAGAACTTTAGAGGAGTGGCAAGAGAAAATGTCATCACAGTAGTTACACAAGTTGTATCAGTCATATGAAAGTGTATAACCTGAAAATAGTTCTATGAATGTATTTTCCATAACATGATGCATGTGAACATTCAACATTCAATGAGAGAACCTGGTCATGATTATGTTGTGCTGTATTAACAGAAGCTTTATCTAGCGCACAACCTCACATTAATGCACATAGGAAGAATGAGAATAGAGTATCAACAAAATAACCAATTTAACAGTTTCAAAGCAACATATGACCCAAAACTCAAAGAACATCTTCCTGTCCTTCTCCTTAAGTATCATTCCCAACAAAGGACAAGGTGTGAGACACATTACAATTGCAAAGGAATTGACAAATGGCGAGGATGCGATTTCTTCAGGATGTCCGCCAGGCACGCTCATTCAACTGTAAATAGATATACGCATTTAAATCAAGGCTGGCGCCATCAAAATCCATCTGCAGAAAAATCAGTCTTGTGAACTAGATTCAAGTCACAGTGGCTGTGAAAAAAACGTCAACATATGAATTATTGTTTATCAGCTCCAGATCTAGTTATTCTGAGAAACCTAACTCTAATGATATCAGCACTTCCTTTTTGTGTTTTTTTTACTGTGCTGTGTCTCTGTAGTGAGCTGTGAGATCTGAACATGCTCAGTGTTGACATAGCAGTCTACGATGTGGTGAGAATGAGTTGTGGATTTTGCTCGTTTATTTTTGACTGAAGTGAAAAAACATTATTCAACTATTATTTTGCACCTGCATGTTGAAGGTGAGTCTAATCTGGTCTTCTAGTCCATCATTAATAAATGTACTGTTGTGTAGCAGAGGTATTCTGCAGACTTAGTCCTCAATAATGTGAATGCACTATGATAATGATTGAAATGTAATATTTTGACCAATGAATTTCACAGATTGGAGCTAATTCAAATCAGACAATGTGACCGAAACACGTTGAGAGGATTGCCATGGTGTGGTGTGTTTATCCTTGTGTCCATGTGAAAAGGGGATTACCCCAGACTGACACACTTCACCATCAGAAATCTGAAAGTAGAGGATGCTGGGACAAACTGGTGTGGATCTGACCGAACCATGAAGCCTGCCGACGACACCAGGATTCACCTCTCTGTGGGTAAGTGCTTGAAAACACAATTCTGCTTCCTCCTACAGTTAGTCACATTCAATGATCTGTCACATCAACCCGGGCCGACTGCTTGGAAAGCAGCTATTTTCACCACGGGGTCTTTCTTGTCACCTTTTTTTCATGGGCTGGATTACTCAGTAAACAAGGGAGGGTGGGGGGGTGAGAAAAATTTTACAACAATGCACACACAGTGGAAGTAAACTCCCTGCTTTTTGCCGACTGGGCGGAAACGTCCCCCAACCTGAGGCTCCATTGCGGGGAAGGGGCATCCGTTAGTAGGTGGCTCGTTGGTCTAGGGGTATGATTCTCGTTTAGGGTGCGAGAGGTCCTGGGTTCAATCCCCGACGAGCCCTCTGATTTAGCCTTTCACCAGATCGGACGACTCCATCAAAGTGTCTTGGGTCGCCGCTTCAGCAGATGGGTCACCTTGCCAGCGTTGCGAATGAGATAGTCCTTTTTATGCAGACAGTGCAGACACTTCCCACAACCTGAGGCTCCGTTGCGGTGTAGGGGCAAGGTGGTGTCAGACGGTTCGTTGGTCTAGTGGTATGATTCTCGCTTCGGGTGTGAGAGGTCCCGGGTTCAAATCCTGGACGAGCCCTTTGACGAAAACTTTCACAAGCTGGGTCCACCAAATCAAAGTCCTTTGGCTCAATGGTTCAACAGATGTTTCCCCAAGTAGCAGCAAAATTCCACTTTTAAAAAGCCTTTCTTCACGTCCTGGCTTTAAGTATCCGGTGGAATAGGCTACCAGGCCAATACGAGCGTAGGTCGAGGTGGCCATGTGGTGAAGGCGATGGACTGCTAATCCATTGTGCTCTGCACGCGTGGGTTCGAATGCCATCCTCGTCGCACAGCCATGCTTCTTTGTCAGCTTGGACGACCGTGGGCGTGGAAACAGAGGAGGTGGAGAAACAATGTAAAGCGTGCGGCACATCCTTCGGAGACCACATTCAGACGGACGTCGTCCAACAGCTTCTTTGAGCACGGAGACAGCATCAAACTAGGCGGGGTTCGAACCGACGCTTTCAACGAGACTGAAGTGTCATTCTTGCGTCTTTGGATACGCAGGCATGGGCCCCTCGGGAAAAGGACACCTAACTTGCGTTGTTGTGTGCCAAAGTGTGAATGTGTATTTCAGAGAATAGCTAAACAAGGAGAACCCATACTTTTCAACAAGATCTGCACAGAGCTCTTCATCACAGAGGGAGATGCAGAGGTCAAACCTGAACATTTGGTGAGGAAGATTAAGGCAGCATCCAAAAGACCATACTGTATAGTGAGGGGTTAGTATACTGTATAGAGTAATTTAAGGTACCTCTGGAGAAAAGAATAAAGGAAATATGTCACAGGACTATTATACCCTAATCAGAGTACAGTGCTGAAACAAGGCATCAAAATCTAATTCTGACATGTAGCCACTGTAGAGACCCTGCTGTACTCCTCTGAGGGTTAAATGGATTGCTAAATTCTGCCCCAGGATCAGTTTCATTTGTTTCCCAGTTCAGTTAGGCTTGAGGCTCAGAGAACTGACGAGCTGATCCTTGATCTGTACGGTAGGTGGGGGAGATGTCTCCAAAGAGCAGCATGGGCTCATCTATGGCCTGATTCCAATCCACTCCCTTGCCCCTTCCACTGACTCCTACACCTTCAATGACTGAGTACAGTATGTGCACCTTAAAACCTGTATCCACAAAGTGTCTCAGAGTAAGAGTGCAGGTCCTACCTGATCCTAGATCAGCACAACCTCTGCTAATTAATGTATTGGTTCTAACCCTAACCCTAAATACACATTGACACATTCACAATGTTTTTTCACTTTTTTTGGACCACTCTTTTCTCATGAACCATGTTATATTTTGTTATGTTCATTTGTCTCATTACTTCATAGATAATGTATTCATTTGCGTGACGGTAAACCTGCACACTTTTAGCTCAGCAGGACATGGAATTAGAAGGGTTACAGTAAACGTGTATGTTTTTAGGTCAGCAGCACTTCAGTCAGAAACAGAGTCTTAGTTAACATTGTAGCAGTGTGACCATACTCGTGCCCTGCGTACATATTTAGACAGGGCAGCATTTAACCTCATATGAACAGTTTGATTTCAAATTCAAACTTTTAAAATATCGAGCCAAAAGAAGAAAGAATGCTTCAATGTCCCAATACAAACGCAGGTCAATGTATTCTCTGTAACAACGGCACATTTTCACACAAGTCCCACTCATACCTTGAATTTGAAATGACTTGTGCTCCCGTTAGAGATGGTGAGTTGAGATAATCAGATTAGATGGGAACTTGTGGCGGAAGAAGCGAAGTGGTATAAGAAGCACATCAATTTCTGAGAGTAGGAAGAGTTCCAGTAATACTCAACTGAAGACTCAACTAAATGAGCCCTAGAGTTGAATTAAAAACTCTCAAACATACATACACACACGGACAAACACGCATGCACGCCCGCACACATGGACACAAACAAACAAACACACACACACACACACACACACACACACACACACACCTGCATGCACACATGCACAAACACATAAATGCATGCATGCACAGAGTCTGTGCCACAGACACTCAAATTCACACACGCGCGCGCGCATACACACGCACACACACGCACACACAAACACACTGAATTATGGGAAAGTTTGGCAATGAGATTCGTCCTCATTGTCAAACTTAATAAATTCCGCACACTCAACTTTTGAACTCCTTTGCTAGTCATTCTATCATGTAATTATGATATTCGCTGAAAAAAAAAACTACCAATCAGTTGGTAGAGCATGGCCCTAACCCTAACCCTAACACATATATACTGAAATGTATGCACTCACTGCAATGTAAGTGGCTTTGGATAAAAGCGTTAGCTAAATGGCATATGTTCTTCTTATTATATTGTTTGAGGCTGAAAGGTTTTCCTGACCCATTGTAAGCATGGTAAGACAATGGCCTCTGGAGTGTCACAGTCAGACGCCCTGTATGACACCCTGGTATCTGGAGTCTCCCTGCAGCTCAGCACCTCTCTCATCCACCCAGATCACACTGACTCTACTAAAGCACCCTCCATGTACAAAACCGGTGAACACTTGTGTGGTTCTGTCACTGGTGATACTTGTCAAGTATCGAAATAAAAATGACCCCGCCAAGCCACAGTTTGTAATAAAGTCGTAAGTTTACTCACTCTGATTGTTCCTCTGGTGGCTGTCTTCTTGGGTCTAAAGCTTGTGATATGTGCCTTCCAAAAAACCTAATAAATGCACTTTTCAACTACTCAGGTTATATACTACGGAAGCGATCAAAGGGAGTTAGCGAGCTAACTTTAGCTCCAACTCCAACAAAGCCCATATCCACAAAGTGTCTCAGAGTAAGAGTGCTGATCTAGGATCAGGTCCCCCACCTTTCCATGTAATCTTATTCAATCTGATCTAAAAGGCTAAACTGATCCTAGATCAACTTTCCTACTTTAAGATGCTTTGTGAATATGAGCCCTGGTGAACACTGAAGACATAGGAGCTAGGTGAAGGGACCGAAATAGAACTGGCCCAATACATGACAATCACCTGGTTTGGGGCAGTTCATCCTTGTTGTGTAAACAGCTACAATGACAACCAGAAAGGTCATTGTCGCAAAGAACACGACTGATGGACAACCACTCACTACGTTTCACTACCTTTGGACTGCTTTGCTTGAATTAGAGCTGCAAGAAACAAGTAGCTCTCCCCGTCGGGGAAAGGAACCCCGGTTTCCCACGTGACAGGCAGGGATACTGCCCACGATACTAACGAGGAGGTGGTATGGGAGGCCTGGGTTCGATTACCAACATGGGCAGAGGAGGTGGTTTGGAAGGCCTGGGCTCGATTCCCAGCCTGTGCACAAACACTTTTTGCCTAAATCCTTTGCTCACCTGGTGTTTCAAGCCAAACTAGCTATGTTTTGTGAACTGGTTATTGACAGTTTTCATTTTACACAATTATCTCACTACAATAATGCTACGGCTACAGAGAGAAAGCGCCATGGTCCTGGAATGGTGAGAATAAATGTGTTTCCGCCCGGTTTCGAACCGGGGACCTTTCGCGTGTGAGGCAAACGTGATGACCACTACACTACGGAAACTACACACCCTTTGATGATCAACTTTTCTTTTGGTTCAAAGACATACAACCAAGTTTGAATTGATCAGTTGGGGAATTGAACCACGGTCTCGCGCTAAAGTTAAGTCTTAAACTCACTCAAAATTCCCCATTCATTCTCTATCCTTGCTGACATCTAAGCATTGGTGGTTCAGTGGTAGAATTCTCGCCTGCCACGCGGGAGGCCCGGGTTCGATTCCCGGCCAATGCATGAACACTTCTTTACGGCCGTTGGAAACCACCGATATATGTAAATATCCATTCTTCAAGGCCAAATTCGGCTGACATGGAAGCATTGGTGGTTCAGTGATAGAATTCTCGCCTGCCATGCGGGAGGCCAGGGTTCAATTCATGAATTCATGAAAAGGACAATTACATTAACACTTCATGAGGACCTTTGATAATTGTAAACCACAGTTATACACTCACTGGCCACTTTATTAGGTACACCTTGCTAGTACTGGGTTGGACCCCCTTTTGCTTTCAGAACTGCCTTAATTCTTTGTGCCATTGATTCATCAAGGTGCTGGAAACATCCCTCCGTTGACATGATAGCATCACGCAGTTGCTGCAGATTTGTCGGCTGCACATCCATGATGCGATTCTCCCGTTCCACCACATCCCAAAGGTGCTCTATTGAATTGAGATCTGGTGACTGTGGAGGCCATTGGAGTACAGTGAACTCATTGTCATGTTCATTGATTGGGCCTGCCAGATCTGCACGTTTCCAACTTAGAGGGTCAGTGTTGAATGCAGAATGTGCCTCTGCCCAAAAGGGAGGCCGTATCTTGGAGATGCAGGGGATTGAACCCTGGACCTCATACATGCAAAGCATGCGCTCTACCACTGAGCTACATCCCCAACGGGCAACTGCAGGGATTTTTGGAACACATAGCAACAGCATGGTAGAGGACGTTGTTGACCGTCATGGCTGTGCTGAGTCAGGACACTTGGAAGACTGTTTAGACAAGGACACCTCATCACAGATGCAGGGCACCAGTCTCTCCCTGGTGGTCTAGTGGTTAGGATTCGGCGCTCTCACCGCCGCGTCCTGGGTTAGATTCCCGGTCAGGGAATGAATTTTGTGGAGACACAACCCTCGTTCGCTGGAGTCCTTGAACGACACCTTGTTAAAACTCACAAAAAAGAAAAAAAAAAGGCTCCTCCTTCGAGCCGGATTTGAACCAGCGACCTAAGGATTACTGCTATAGAACCTACAGTCCTCCGCTGTACCAACTGAGCTATTGAAGGGTGCCAACGGGATCGCCAGATCTGCACGTTTCCAAGTTAGAAGGTGTTTTTGTGCTACATATTTAGCTAACAACTACGTTTCACTACCTTTGGACTGCTTTGCTTGAATTAGAGCTGCAAGAAACAAGTAGCTCTCCCCGTCGGGGAAAGGAACCCCGGTTTCCCACGTGACAGGCAGGGATACTGCCCACGATACTAACGAGGAGGTGGTATGGGAGGCCTGGGTTCGATTACCAACATGGGCAGAGGAGGTGGTTTGGAAGGCCTGGGCTCGATTCCCAGCCTGTGCACAAACACTTTTTGCCTAAATCCTTTGCTCACCTGGTGTTTCAAGCCAAACTAGCTATGTTTTGTGAACTGGTTATTGACAGTTTTCATTTTACACAATTATCTCACTACAATAATGCTACGGCTACAGAGAGAAAGCGCCATGGTCCTGGAATGGTGAGAATAAATGTGTTTCCGCCCGGTTTCGAACCGGGGACCTTTCGCGTGTGAGGCGATCGTGATGACCACTACACTACGGAAACTACACACCCTTTGATGATCAACTTTTCTTTTGGTTCAAAGACATACAACCAAGTTTTAATTGATCAGTTGGGGAATTGAACCACGGTCTCGCGCTAAAGTTAAGTCTTAAACTCACTCAAAATTCCCCATTCACTCTCTATCCTTGCTGACATCTAAGCATTGGTGGTTCAGTGGTAGAATTCTCGCCTGCCACGCGGGAGGCCCGGGTTCGATTCCCGGCCAATGCATGAACACTTCTTTACGGCCGTTGGAAACCACCGATATATGTAAATATCCATTCTTCAAGGCCAAATCCGGCTGACATGGAAGCATTGGTGGTTCAGTGATAGAATTCTCGCCTGCCATGCGGGAGGCCAGGGTTCAACTCATGAATTCATGAAAAGGACAATTACATTAACACTTCATGAGGACCTTTGATAATTGTAAACCACAGTTAAACACTCACTGGCCACTTTATTAGGTACACCTTGCTAGTACTGGGTTGGACCCCCTTTTGCTTTCAGAACTGCCTTAATTCTTTGTGCCATTGATTCATCAAGGTGCTGGAAACATCCCTCCGTTGACATGATAGCATCACGCAGTTGCTGCAGATTTGTCGGCTGCACATCCATGATGCGATTCTCCCGTTCCACCACATCCCAAAGGTGCTCTATTGAATTGAGATCTGGTGACTGTGGAGGCCATTGGAGTACAGTGAACTCATTGTCATGTTCATTGATTGGGCCTGCCAGATCTGCACGTTTCCAACTTAGAGGGTCAGTGTTGAATGCAGAATGTGCCTCTGCCCAAAAGGGAGGCCGTATCTTGGAGATGCAGGGGATTGAACCCTGGACCTCATACATGCAAAGCATGCGCTCTACCACTGAGCTACATCCCCAACGGGCAACTGCAGGGATTTTTGGAACACATAGCAACAGCATGGTAGAGGACGTTGTTGACCGTCATGGCTGTGCTGAGTCAGGACACTTGGAAGACTGTTTAGACAAGGACACCTCATCACAGATGCAGGGCACCAGTCTCTCCCTGGTGGTCTAGTGGTTAGGATTCGGCGCTCTCACCGCCGCGGCCCGGGTTCGATTCCCGGTCAGGGAATGAATTTTGTGGAGACACAACCCCCGTTCGCTGGAGTCCTTGAACGACACCTTGTTAAAACTCACAAAAAAAGAAAAAAAAAAAGGCTCCTCCTTCGAGCCGGATTTGAACCAGCGACCTAAGGATTACTGCTATAGAACCTACAGTCCTCCGCTCTACCAACTGAGCTATCGAAGGGTGCCAACGGGACCGCCAGATCTGCACGTTTCCAAGTTAGAAGGTGTTTTTGTGCTACATATTTAGCTAACAACTACGTTTCACTACCTTTGGACTGCTTCGCTTGAATTAGAGCTGCAAGAAACAAGTAGCTCTCCCCGTCGGGGAAAGGAACCCCGGTTTCCCACGTGACAGGCAGGGATACTGCCCACGATACTAACGAGGAGGTGGTATGGGAGGCCTGGGTTCGATTACCAACATGGGCAGAGGAGGTGGTTTGGAAGGCCTGGGCTCGATTCCCAGCCTGTGCACAAACACTTTTTGCCTAAATCCTTTGCTCACCTGGTGTTTCAAGCCAAACTAGCTATGTTTTGTGAACTGGTTATTGACAGTTTTCATTTTACACAATTATCTCACTACAATAATGCTACGGCTACAGAGAGAAAGCGCCATGGTCCTGGAATGGTGAGAATAAATGTGTTTCCGCCCGGTTTCGAACCGGGGACCTTTCGCGTGTGAGGCGAACGTGATGACCACTACACTACGGAAACTACACACCCTTTGATGATCAACTTTTCTTTTGGTTCAAAGACATACAACCAAGTTTGAATTGATCAGTTGGGGAATTGAACCACGGTCTCGCGCTAAAGTTAAGTCTTAAACTCACTCAAAATTCCCCATTCATTCTCTATCCTTGCTGACATCTAAGCATTGGTGGTTCAGTGGTAGAATTCTCGCCTGCCACGCGGGAGGCCCGGGTTCGATTCCCGGCCAATGCATGAACACTTCTTTACGGCCGTTGGAAACCACCGATATATGTAAATATCCATTCTTCAAGGCCAAATCCGGCTGACATGGAAGCATTGGTGGTTCAGTGATAGAATTCTCGCCTGCCATGCGGGAGGCCAGGGTTCAATTCATGAATTCATGAAAAGGACAATTACATTAACACTTCTTGAGGACCTTTGATAATTGTAAACCACAGTTAAACACTCACTGGCCACTTTATTAGGTAAACCTTGCTAGTACTGGGTTGGACCCCCTTTTGCTTTCAGAACTGCCTTAATTCTTTGTGCCATTGATTCATCAAGGTGCTGGAAACATCCCTCCGTTGACATGATAGCATCACGCAGTTGCTGCAGATTTGTCGGCTGCACATCCATGATGCGATTCTCCCGTTCCACCACATCCCAAAGGTGCTCTATTGAATTGAGATCTGGTGACTGTGGAGGCCATTGGAGTACAGTGAACTCATTGTCATGTTCATTGATTGGGCCTGCCAGATCTGCACGTTTCCAACTTAGAGGGTCAGTGTTGAATGCAGAATGTGCCTCTGCCCAAAAGGGAGGCCGTATCTTGGAGATCCAGGGGATTGAACCCTGGACCTCATACATGCAAAGCATGCGCTCTACCACTGAGCTACATCCCCAACGGGCAACTGCAGGGATTTTTGGAACACATAGCAACAGCATGGTAGAGGACGTTGTTGACCGTCATGGCTGTGCTGAGTCAGGACACTTGGAAGACTGTTTAGACAAGGACACCTCATCACAGATGCAGGGCACCAGTCTCTCCCTGGTGGTCTAGTGGTTAGGATTCGGCGCTCTCACTGCCGCGGCCCGGGTTCGATTCCCGGTCAGGGAATGAATTTTGTGGAGACACAACCCTCGTTCGCTGGAGTCCTTGAACGACACCTTGTTAAAACTCACAAAAAAGAAAAAAAAAAAGGCTCCTCCTTCGAGCCGGATTTGAACCAGTGACCTAAGGATTACTGCTATAGAACCTACAGTCCTCCGCTGTACCAACTGAGCTATTGAAGGGTGCCAACGGGACCGCCAGATCTGCACGTTTCCAAGTTAGAAGGTGTTTTTGTGCTACATATTTAGCTAACAACTACGTTTCACTACCTTTGGACTGCTTTGCTTGAATTAGAGCTGCAAGAAACAAGTAGCTCTCCCCGTCGGGGAAAGGAACCCCGGTTTCCCACGTGACAGGCAGGGATACTGCCCACGATACTAACGAGGAGGTGGTATGGGAGGCCTGGGTTCGATTACCAACATGGGCAGAGGAGGTGGTTTGGAAGGCCTGGGCTCGATTCCCAGCCTGTGCACAAACACTTTTTGCCTAAATCCTTTGCTCACCTGGTGTTTCAAGCCAAACTAGCTATGTTTTGTGAACTGGTTATTGACAGTTTTCATTTTACACAATTATCTCACTACAATAATGCTACGGCTACAGAGAGAAAGCGCCATGGTCCTGGAATGGTGAGAATAAATGTGTTTCCGCCCGGTTTCGAAGCGGGGACCTTTCGCGTGTGAGGCGAACGTGATGACCACTACACTACGGAAACTACACACCTTTTGATGATCAACTTTTCTTTTGGTTCAAAGACATACAACCAAGTTTTAATTGATCAGTTGGGGAATTGAACCACGGTCTCGCGCTAAAGTTAAGTCTTAAACTCACTCAAAATTCCCCATTCATTCTCTATCCTTGCTGACATCTAGGCATTGGTGGTTCAGTGGTAGAATTCTCGCTTGCCACGCGGGAGGCCTGGGTTCGATTCCCGGTCAATGCATGAACACTTCTTTACGGCCGTTGGAAACCACCGATATATGTAAATATCCATTCTTCAAGGCCAAATTCGGCTGACATGGAAGCATTGGTGGTTCAGTGATAGAATTCTCGCCTGCCATGCGGGAGGCCAGGGTTCAATTCATGAATTCATGAAAAGGACAATTACATTAACACTTCATAATTGTAAACCACAGTTATACACTCACTGGCCACTTTATTAGGTACACCTTGCTAGTACTGGGTTGCACCCCCTTTTGCTTTCAGAACTGCCTTAATTCTTTGTGCCATTGATTCATCAAGGTGCTGGAAACATCCCTCCGTTGACATGATAGCATCACGCAGTTGCTGCAGATTTGTCGGCTGCACATCCATGATGCGATTCTCCCGTTCCACCACATCCCAAAGGTGCTCTATTGAATTGAGATCTGGTGACTGTGGAGGCCATTGGAGTACAGTGAACTCATTGTCATGTTCATTGTTTGGGCCTGCCAGATCTGCACGTTTCCAACTTAGAGGGTCAGTGTTGAATGCAGAATGTGCCTCTGCCCAAAAGGGAGGCCGTATCTTGGAGATGCAGGGGATTGAACCCTGGACCTCATACATGCAAAGCATGCGCTCTACCACTGAGCTACATCCCCAACGGGCAACTGCAGGGATTTTTGGAACACATAGCAACAGCATGGTAGAGGACGTTGTTGACCGTCATGGCTGTGCTGAGTCAGGACACTTGGAAGACTGTTTAGACAAGGACACCTCATCACAGATGCAGGGCACCAGTCTCTCCCTGGTGGTCTAGTGGTTAGGATTCGGCGCTCTCACCGCCGCGGCCCGGGTTCGACTCCCGGTCAGGGAATGAATTTTGTGGAGACACAACCCTCGTTCGCTGGAGTCCTTGAACGACACCTTGTTAAAACTCACAAAAAAAGAAAAAAAAAAAGGCTCCTCTTTCGAGCCGGATTTGAACCAGCGACCTAAGGATTACTGCTATAGAACCTACAGTCCTCCGCTCTACCAACTGAGCTATCGAAGGGTGCCAACGGGACCGCCAGATCTGCACGTTTCCAAGTTAGAAGGTGTTTTTGTGCTACATATTTAGCTAACAACTACGTTTCACTACCTTTGGACTGCTTTGCTTGAATTAGAGCTGCAAGAAACAAGTAGCTCTCCCCGTCGGGGAAAGGAACCCCGGTTTCCCACGTGACAGGCAGGGATACTGCCCACGATACTAACGAGGAGGTGGTATGGGAGGCCTGGGTTCGATTACCAACATGGGCAGAGGAGGTGGTTTGGAAGGCCTGGGCTCGATTCCCAGCCTGTGCACAAACACTTTTTGCCTAAATCCTTTGCTCACCTGGTGTTTCAAGCCAAACTAGCTATGTTTTGTGAACTGGTTATTGACAGTTTTCATTTAACACAATTATCTCACTACAATAATGCTACGGCTACAGAGAGAAAGCGCCATGGTCCTGGAATGGTGAGAATAAATGTGTTTCCGCCCGGTTTCGAAGCGGGGACCTTTCGCGTGTGAGGCGAACGTGATGACCACTACACTACGGAAACTACACACCTTTTGATGATCAACTTTTCTTTTGGTTCAAAGACATACAACCAAGTTTTAATTGATCAGTTGGGGAATTGAACCACGGTCTCGCGCTAAAGTTAAGTCTTAAACTCACTCAAAATTCCCCATTCATTCTCTATCCTTGCTGACATCTAGGCATTGGTGGTTCAGTGGTAGAATTCTCGCCTGCCACGCGGGAGGCCCGGGTTCGATTCCCGGCCAATGCATGAACACTTCTTTACGGCCGTTGGAAACCACCGATATATGTAAATATCCATTCTTCAAGGCCAAATTCGGCTGACATGGAAGCATTGGTGGTTCAGTGATAGAATTCTCGCCTGCCATGCGGGAGGCCAGGGTTCAATTCATGAATTCATGAAAAGGACAATTACATTAACACTTCATGAGGACCTTTGATAATTGTAAACCACAGTTATACACTCACTGGCCACTTTATTAGGTACACCTTGCTAGTACTGGGTTGGACCCCCTTTTGCTTTCAGAACTGCCTTAATTCTTTGTGCCATTGATTCATCAAGGTGCTGGAAACATCCCTCCGTTGACATGATAGCATCACGCAGTTGCTGCAGATTTGTCGGCTGCACATCCATGATGCGATTCTCCCGTTCCACCACATCCCAAAGGTGCTCTATTGAATTGAGATCTGGTGACTGTGGAGGCCATTGGAGTACAGTGAACTCATTGTCATGTTCATTGATTGGGCCTGCCAGATCTGCACGTTTCCAACTTAGAGGGTCAGTGTTGAATGCAGAATGTGCCTCTGCCCAAAAGGGAGGCCGTATCTTGGAGATGCAGGGGATTGAACCCTGGACCTCATACATGCAAAGCATGCGCTCTACCACTGAGCTACATCCCCAACGGGCAACTGCAGGGATTTTTGGAACACATAGCAACAGCATGGTAGAGGACGTTGTTGACCGTCATGGCTGTGCTGAGTCAGGACACTTGGAAGACTGTTTAGACAAGGACACCTCATCACAGATGCAGGGCACCAGTCTCTCCCTGGTGGTCTAGTGGTTAGGATTTGGCGCTCTCACCGCCGCGGCCCGGGTTCGA
This sequence comes from Argentina silus, assembly GCF_951799395.1. Lineage (NCBI taxonomy): Eukaryota > Metazoa > Chordata > Actinopteri > Argentiniformes > Argentinidae > Argentina > Argentina silus. Next base: position 50,103,776 of record NC_139654.1, read on the forward strand.
TTCCCGGTCAGGGAATGAATTTTGTGGAGACACAACCCTCGTTCGCTGGAGTCCTTGAACGACACCTTGTTAAAACTCACAAAAAAAGAAAAAAAAAAAGGCTCCTCCTTCGAGCCGGATTTGAACCAGCGACCTAAGGATTACTGCTATAGAACCTACAGTCCTCCGCTCTACCAACTGAGCTATCGAAGGGTGCCAACGGGACCGCCAGATCTGCACGTTTCCAAGTTAGAAGGTGTTTTTGTGCTACATATTTAGCTAACAACTACGTTTCACTACCTTTGGACTGCTTTGCTTGAATTAGAGCTGCAAGAAACAAGTAGCTCTCCCCGTCGGGGAAAGGAACCCCGGTTTCCCACGTGACAGGCAGGGATACTGCCCACGATACTAACGAGGAGGTGGTATGGGAGGCCTGGGTTCGATTACCAACATGGGCAGAGGAGGTGGTTTGGAAGGCCTGGGCTCGATTCCCAGCCTGTGCACAAAGACTTTTTGCCTAAATCCTTTGCTCACCTGGTGTTTCAAGCCAAACTAGCTATGTTTTGTGAACTGGTTATTGACAGTTTTCATTTTACACAATTATCTCACTACAATAATGCTACGGCTACAGAGAGAAAGCGCCATGGTCCTGGAATGGTGAGAATAAATGTGTTTCCGCCCGGTTTCGAAGCGGGGACCTTTCGCGTGTGAGGCGAACGTGATGACCACTACACTACGGAAACTACACACCCTTTGATGATCAACTTTTCTTTTGGTTCAAAGACATACAACCAAGTTTTAATTGATCAGTTGGGGAATTGAACCACGGTCTCGCGCTAAAGTTAAGTCTTAAACTCACTCAAAATTCCCCATTCATTCTCTATCCTTGCTGACATCTAAGCATTGGTGGTTCAGTGGTAGAATTCTCGCCTGCCACGCGGGAGCCCCGGGTTCGATTCCCGGCCAATGCATGAACACTTCTTTACGGCCGTTGGAAACCACCGATATATGTAAATATCCATTCTTCAAGGCCAAATTCGGCTGACATGGAAGCATTGGTGGTTCAGTGATAGAATTCTCGCCTGCCATGCGGGAGGCCAGGGTTCAATTCATGAATTCATGAAAAGGACAATTACATTAACACTTCATAATTGTAAACCACAGTTATACACTCACTGGCCACTTTATTAGGTACACCTTGCTAGTACTGGGTTGGACCCCCTTTTGCTTTCAGAACTGCCTTAATTCTTTGTGCCATTGATTCATCAAGGTGCTGGAAACATCCCTCCGTTGACATGATAGCATCACGCAGTTGCTGCAGATTTGTCGGCTGCACATCCATGATGCGATTCTCCCGTTCCACCACATCCCAAAGGTGCTCTATTGAATTGAGATCTGGTGACTGTGGAGGCCATTGGAGTACAGTGAACTCATTGTCATGTTCATTGATTGGGCCTGCCAGATCTGCACGTTTCCAACTTAGAGGGTCAGTGTTGAATGCAGAATGTGCCTCTGCCCAAAAGGGAGGCCGTATCTTGGAGATGCAGGGGATTGAACCCTGGACCTCATACATGCAAAGCATGCGCTCTACCACTGAGCTACATCCCCAACGGGCAACTGCAGGGATTTTTGGAACACATAGCAACAGCATGGTAGAGGACGTTGTTGACCGTCATGGCTGTGCTGAGTCAGGACACTTGGAAGACTGTTTAGACAAGGACACCTCATCACAGATGCAGGGCACCAGTCTCTCCCTGGTGGTCTAGTGGTTAGGATTCTGCGCTCTCACCGCCGCGGCCCGGGTTCGATTCCCGGTCAGGGAATGAATTTTGTGGAGACACAACCCTCGTTCGCTGGAGTCCTTGAACGACACCTTGTTAAAACTCACAAAAAAGAAAAAAAAAAAGGCTCCTCCTTCGAGCCGGATTTGAACCAGCGACCTAAGGATTACTGCTATAGAACCTACAGTCCTCCGCTCGACCAACTGAGCTATCGAAGGGTGCCAACAGGACCGCCAGATCTGCACGTTTCCAAGTTAGAAGGTGTTTTTGTGCTACATATTTAGCTAACAACTACGTTTCACTACCTTTGGACTGCTTTGCTTGAATTAGAGCTGCAAGAAACAAGTAGCTCTCCCCGTCGGGGAAAGGAACCCCGGTTTCCCACGTGACAGGCAGGGATACTGCCCACGATACTAACGAGGAGGTGGTATGGGAGGCCTGGGTTCGATTACCAACATGGGCAGAGGAGGTGGTTTGGAAGGCCTGGGCTCGATTCCCAGCCTGTGCACAAACACTTTTTGCCTAAATCCTTTGCTCACCTGGTGTTTCAAGCCAAACTAGCTATGTTTTGTGAACTGGTTATTGACAGTTTTCATTTAACACAATTATCTCACTACAATAATGCTACGGCTACAGAGAGAAAGCGCCATGGTCCTGGAATGGTGAGAATAAATGTGTTTCCGCCCGGTTTCGAAGCGGGGACCTTTCGCGTGTGAGGCGAACGTGATGACCACTACACTACGGAAACTACACACCCTTTGATGATCAACTTTTCTTTTGGTTCAAAGACATACAACCAAGTTTTAATTGATCAGTTGGGGAATTAAACCACGGTCTCGCGCTAAAGTTAAGTCTTAAACTCACTCAAAATTCCCCATTCATTCTCTATCCTTGCTGACATCTAAGCATTGGTGGTTCAGTGGTAGAATTCTCGCCTGCCACGCGGGAGGCCCGGGTTCGATTCCCGGCCAATGCATGAACACCTCTTTACGGCCGTTGGAAACCACCGATATATGTAAATATCCATTCTTCAAGGCCAAATTCGGCTGACATGGAAGCGTTGGTGGTTCAGTGATAGAACCGGCCAATGCATGAACACTTCTTTACGGCCTTTGGAAACCACCGATATATGTAAATATCCATTCTTCAAGGCCAAATCCGGCTGACATGGAAGCATTGGTGGTTCAGTGATAGAATTCTCGCCTGCCATGCGGGAGGCCAGGGTTCAATTCATGAAAAGGACAATTACATTAACACTTCATGAGGACCTTTGATAATTGTAAACCACAGTTATACACTCACTGGCCACTTTATTAGGTACACCTTGCTAGTACTGGGTTGGACCCCCTTTTGCTTTCAGAACTGCCTTAATTCTTTGTGCCATTGATTCATCAAGGTGCTGGAAACATCCCTCCGTTGACATGATAGCATCACGCAGTTGCTGCAGATTTGTCGGCTGCACATCCATGATGCGATTCTCCCGTTCCACCACATCCCAAAGGTGCTCTATTGAATTGAGATCTGGTGACTGTGGAGGCCATTGGAGTACAGTGAACTCATTGTCATGTTCATTGATTGGGCCTGCCAGATCTGCACGTTTCCAACTTAGAGGGTCAGTGTTGAATGCAGAATGTGCCTCTGCCCAAAAGGGAGGCCGTATCTTGGAGATGCAGGGGATTGAACCCTGGACCTCATACATGCAAAGCATGCGCTCTACCACTGAGCTACATCCCCAACGGGCAACTGCAGGGATTTTTGGAACACATAGCAACAGCATGGTAGAGGACGTTGTTGACCGTCATGGCTGTGCTGAGTCAGGACACTTGGAAGACTGTTTAGACAAGGACACCTCATCACAGATGCAGGGCACCAGTCTCTCCCTGGTGGTCTAGTGGTTAGGATTCTGCGCTCTCACCGCCGCGGCCCGGGTTCGATTCCCGGTCAGGGAATGAATTTTGTGGAGACACAACCCTCGTTCGCTGGAGTCCTTGAACGACACCTTGTTAAAACTCACAAAAAAGAAAAAAAAAAAGGCTCCTCCTTCGAGCCGGATTTGAACCAGCGACCTAAGGATTACTGCTATAGAACCTACAGTCCTCCGCTCGACCAACTGAGCTATCGAAGGGTGCCAACGGGACCGCCAGATCTGCACGTTTCCAAGTTAGAAGGTGTTTTTGTGCTACATATTTAGCTAACAACTACGTTTCACTACCTTTGGACTGCTTTGCTTGAATTAGAGCTGCAAGAAACAAGTAGCTCTCCCCGTCGGGGAAAGGAACCCCGGTTTCCCACGTGACAGGCAGGGATACTGCCCACGATACTAACGAGGAGGTGGTATGGGAGGCCTGGGTTCGATTACCAACATGGGCAGAGGAGGTGGTTTGGAAGGCCTGGGCTCGATTCCCAGCCTGTGCACAAAGACTTTTTGCCTAAATCCTTTGCTCACCTGGTGTTTCAAGCCAAACTAGCTATGTTTTGTGAACTGGTTATTGACAGTTTTCATTTTACACAATTATCTCACTACAATAATGCTACGGCTACAGAGAGAAAGCGCCATGGTCCTGGAATGGTGAGAATAAATGTGTTTCCGCCCGGTTTCGAAGCGGGGACCTTTCGCGTGTGAGGCGAACGTGATGACCACTACACTACGGAAACTACACACCTTTTGATGATCAACTTTTCTTTTGGTTCAAAGACATACAACCAAGTTTTAATTGATCAGTTGGGGAATTGAACCACGGTCTCGCGCTAAAGTTAAGTCTTAAACTCACTCAAAATTCCCCATTCATTCTCTATCCTTGCTGACATCTAAGCATTGGTGGTTCAGTGGTAGAATTCTCGCCTGCCACGCGGGAGGCCTGGGTTCGATTCCCGGCCAATGCATGAACACTTCTTTACGGCCGTTGGAAACCACCGATATATGTAAATATCCATTCTTCAAGGCCAAATCCGGCTGACATGGAAGCATTGGTGGTTCAGTGATAGAATTCTCGCCTGCCATGCGGGAGGCCAGGGTTCAATTCATGAAAAGGACAATTACATTAACACTTCATGAGGACCTTTGATAATTGTAAACCACAGTTATACACTCACTGGCCACTTTATTAGGTACACCTTGCTAGTACTGGGTTGGACCCCCTTTTGCTTTCAGAACTGCCTTAATTCTTTGTGCCATTGATTCATCAAGGTGCTGGAAACATCCCTCCGTTGACATGATAGCATCACGCAGTTGCTGCAGATTTGTCGGCTGCACATCCATGATGCGATTCTCCCGTTCCACCACATCCCAAAGGTGCTCTATTGAATTGAGATCTGGTGACTGTGGAGGCCATTGGAGTACAGTGAACTCATTGTCATGTTCATTGATTGGGCCTGCCAGATCTGCACGTTTCCAACTTAGAGGGTCAGTGTTGAATGCAGAATGTGCCTCTGCCCAAAAGGGAGGCCGTATCTTGGAGATGCAGGGGATTGAAACCTGGACCTCATACATGCAAAGCATGCGCTCTACCACTGAGCTACATCCCCAACGGGCAACTGCAGGGATTTTTGGAACACATAGCAACAGCATGGTAGAGGACGTTGTTGACCGTCATGGCTGTGCTGAGTCAGGACACTTGGAAGACTGTTTAGACAAGGACACCTCATCACAGATGCAGGGCACCAGTCTCTCCCTGGTGGTCTAGTGGTTAGGATTCGGCGCTCTCACCGCCGCGGCCCTGGTTTGATTCCCGGTCAGGGAATGAATTTTGTGGAGACACAACCCTCGTTCGCTGGAGTCCTTGAACGACAACTTGTTAAAACTAAAAAAAAAAAAAAAAAAAAGGCTCCTCCTTCGAGCCGGATTTGAACCAGCGACCTAAGGATTACTGCTATAGAACCTACAGTCCTCCGCTCTACCAACTGAGCTATCGAAGGGTGCCAACGGGACCGCCAGATCTGCACGTTTCCAAGTTAGAAGGTGTTTTTGTGCTACATATTTAGCTAACAACTACATTTCACTACCTTTGGACTGCTTTGCTTGAATTAGAGCTGCAAGAAACAAGTAGCTCTCCCCGTCGGGGAAAGGAACCCCGGTTTCCCACGTGACAGGCAGGGATACTGCCCACGATCCTAACGAGGAGGTGGTATGGGAGGCCTGGGTTCGATTACCAACATGGGCAGAGGAGGTGGTTTGGAAGGCCTGGGCTCGATTCCCAGCCTGTGCACAAACACTTTTTGCCTAAATCCTTTGCTCACCTGGTGTTTCAAGCCAAACTAGCTATGTTTTGTGAACTGGTTATTGACAGTTTTCATTTTACACAATTATCTCACTACAATAATGCTACGGCTACAGAGAGAAAGCGCCATGGTCCTGGAATGGTGAGAATAAATGTGTTTCCGCCCGGTTTCGAACCAGGGACCTTTCGCGTGTGAGGCGAACGTGATGACCACTACACTACGGAAACTACACACCCTTTGATGATCAACTTTTCTTTTGGTTCAAAGACATACAACCAAGTTTTAATTGATCAGTTGGGGAATTGAACCACGGTCTCGCGCTAAAGTTAAGTCTTAAACTCACTCAAAATTCCCCATTCATTCTCTATCTTTGCTGACATCTAAGCATTGGTGGTTCAGTGGTAGAATTCTCGCCTGCCACGCGGGAGGCCCTGGTTCGATTCCAGGCCAATGCATGAACATTTCTTTACGGCCGTTGGAAACCACCGATATATGTAAATATCCATTCTTCAAGGCCAAATTCGGCTGACATGGAAGCATTGGTGGTTCAGTGATAGAACCGGCCAATGCATGAACACTTCTTTACGGCCGTTGGAAACCACCGATATATGTAAATATCCATTCTTCAAGGCCAAATTCGGCTGACATGGAAGCATTGGTGGTTCAGTGATAGAATTCTCGCCTGCCATGCGGGAGGCCAGGGTTCAATTCATGAATTCATGAAAAGGACAATTACATTAACACTTCATGAGGACCTTTGATAATTGTAAACCACAGTTATACACTCACTGGCCACTTTATTAGGTACACCTTGCTAGTACTGGGTTGGACCCCCTTTTGCTTTCAGAACTGCCTTAATTCTTTGTGCCATTGATTCATCAAGGTGCTGGAAACATCCCTCCGTTGACATGATAGCATCACGCAGTTGCTGCAGATTTGTCGGCTGCACATCCATGATGCGATTCTCCCGTTCCACCACATCCCAAAGGTGCTCTATTGAATTGAGATCTGGTGACTGTGGAGGCCATTGGAGTACAGTGAACTCATTGTCATGTTCATTGATTGGGCCTGCCAGATCTGCACGTTTCCAACTTAGAGGGTCAGTGTTGAATGCAGAATGTGCCTCTGCCCAAAAGGGAGGCCGTATCTTGGAGATGCAGGGGATTGAACCCTGGACCTCATACATGCAAAGCATGCGCTCTACCACTGAGCTACATCCCCAACGGGCAACTGCAGGGATTTTTGGAACACATAGCAACAGCATGGTAGAGGACGTTGTTGACCGTCATGGCTGTGCTGAGTCAGGACACTTGGAAGACTGTTTAGACAAGGACACCTCATCACAGATGCAGGGCACCAGTCTCTCCCTGGTGGTCTAGTGGTTAGGATTCGGCGCTCTCACCGCCGCGGCCCGGGTTAGATTCCCGGTCAGGGAATGAATTTTGTGGAGACACAACCCTCGTTCGCTGGAGTCCTTGAACGACACCTTGTTAAAACTCACAAAAAAGAAAAAAAAAAAGGCTCCTCCTTCGAGCCGGATTTGAACCAGCGACCTAAGGATTACTGCTATAGAACCTACAGTCCTCCGCTCTACCAACTGAGCTATCGAAGGGTGCCAACAGGACCGCCAGATCTACACGTTTCCAAGTTAGAAGGTGTTTTTGTGCTACATATTTAGCTAACAACTACGTTTCACTACCTTTGGACTGCTTTGCTTGAATTAGAGCTGCAAGAAACAAGTAGCTCTCCCCGTCGGGGAAAGGAACCCCGGTTTCCCACGTGACAGGCAGGGATACTGCCCACGATACTAACGAGGAGGTGGTATGGGAGGCCTGGGTTCGATTACCAACATGGGCAGAGGAGGTGGTTTGGAAGGCCTGGGCTCGATACCCAGCCTGTGCACAAACACTTTTTGCCTAAATCCTTTGCTCACCTGGTGTTTCAAGCCAAACTAGCTATGTTTTGTGAACTGGTTATTGACAGTTTTCATTTTACACAATTATCTCACTACAATAATGCTACGGCTACAGAGAGAAAGCGCCATGGTCCTGGAATGGTGAGAATAAATGTGTTTCCGCCCGGTTTCGAACCGGGGACCTTTCGCGTGTGAGGCAAACGTGATGACCACTACACTACTGAAACTACACACCCTTTGATGATCAACTTTTCTTTTGGTTCAAAGACATACAACCAAGTTTTAATTGATCAGTTGGGGAATTGAACCACGGTCTCGCGCTAAAGTTAAGTCTTAAACTCACTCAAAATTCCCCATTCATTCTCTATCCTTGCTGACATCTAAGCATTGGTGGTTCAGTGGTAGAATTCTCGCCTGCCACGCGGGAGGCCCGGGTTCGATTCCCGGCCAATGCATGAACACTTCTTTACGGCCATTGGAAACCACCGATATATGTAAATATCCATTCTTCAAGGCCAAATTCGGCTGACATGGAAGCATTGGTGGTTCAGTGATAGAATTCTCGCCTGCCATGCAGGGAGGCCAGGGTTCAATTCATGAATTCATGAAAAGGACAATTACATTAACACTTCAAGAGGACCTTTGATAATTGTAGACCACAGTTATACACTCACTGGCCACTTTATTAGGTACACCTTGCTAGTACTGGGTTGGACCCCCTTTTGCTTTCAGAACTGCCTTAATTCTTTGTGCCATTGATTCATCAAGGTGCTGGAAACATCCCTCCATTGACATGATAGCATCACGCAGTTGCTGCAGATTTGTCGGCTGCACATCCATGATGCGATTCTCCCGTTCCACCACATCCCAAAGGTGCTCTATTGAATTGAGATCTGGTGACTGTGGAGGCCATTGGAGTACAGTGAACTCATTGTCATGTTCATTGATTGGGCCCGCCAGATCTGCATGTTTCCAACTTAGAGGGTCAGTGTTGAATGCAGAATGTGCCTCTGCCCAAAAGGGAGGCCGTATCTTGGAGATGCAGGGGATTGAACCCTGGACCTCATACATGCAAAGCATGCGCTCTACCACTGAGCTACATCCCCAACGGGCAACTGCAGGGATTTTTGGAACACATAGCAACAGCATGGTAGAGGACGTTGTTGACCGTCATGGCTGTGCTGAGTCAGGACACTTGGAAGACTGTTTAGACAAGGACACCTCATCACAGATGCAGGGTACCAGTCTCTCCCTGGTGGTCTAGTGGTTAGGATTCGGCGCTCTCACCGCCGCGGCCCGGGTTCGATTCCCGGTCAGGGAATGAATTTTGTGGAGACACAACCCTCGTTCGCTGGAGTCCTTGAACGACACCTTGTTAAAACTCACAAAAAAAAAAAAAAAAAGGCTCCTCCTTCGAGCCGGTTTTGAACCAGCGACCTAAGGATTACTGCTATAGAACCTACAGTCCTCCGCTCTACCAACTGAGCTATCGAAGGGTGCCAACGGGATCGCCAGATCTGCACGTTTCCAAGTTAGAAGGTGTTTTTGTGCTACATATTTAGCTAACAACTACGTTTCACTACCTTTGGACTGCTTTGATTGAATTAGAGCTGCAAGAAACAAGTAGCTCTCCCCTTCGGGGAAAGGAACCCCGGTTTCCCACGTGACAGGCAGGGATACTGCCCACGATACTAACGAGGAGGTGGTATGGGAGGCCTGGGTTCGATTACCAACATGGGCAGAGGAGGTGGTTTGGAAGGCCTGGGCTCGATTCCCAGCCTGTTCACAAACACTTTTTGCCTAAATCCTTTGCTCAGCTGGTGTTTCAAGCCAAACTAGCTATGTTTTGTGAACTGGTTATTGACAGTTTTCATTTTACACAATTATCTCACTACAAAAATGCTACGGCTACAGAGAGAAAGCGCCATGGTCCTGGACCCTGTGCGTATATTATGAATATTTCTGTTACATATGATGGTAAACAGACACTAGGGAGATTCTCATTGTCTGACAACAAGAGTGACGGAGTCTAAACTGTGACCATCACTGACCTGTCTGAACAGGATGCTGGGCCATACTGGTGTGGAGTGAATGTCAAGAGAACCGAAGCGGGCTTCATCGCACTGATTAGTCAGGCGCATCTGCATGTTGAAGGTGAGTGACTGAAAGGTTGACCAGGACCGAAAGAACGATTAAAAGAAGGAACATTGTAAATAAACAGGGTTTTCCCTTATCACCACCACCGAATCCGCCTCTGTGTTTAGGACCTTTGTTACAGTGGCTCCCAACGAGGGGCAAAGGAGGCGGATTCGGCTGTGATAAGGGAAAACCCTGTTTATTTACAATGTTCCTTCTTTTTTTCGTTCTTTCGGTCCTGGTCGACTTTTCAGTCATAGCTTTTCAGCCCTTTTCTCCCCCAAAGCAGAGGCACACACATCTTAAACCATTTCGTTAACGAGGCTTCATTCGCAACAGGTGCGCAACGAAGCCTCGCTTCCGTAACCCTTGCCACGGTCCTGTAGCTCCCTCTACAGGCCGAACGCTGCATGTCCCCCCACGATTGATTTGATTCATAACCATTTTTATTGACAATGAAGTGTATGGCGATAAAAGCTTATGATTGATGACAGGTAGACAGATTTGATTGATTATAAAATATTGCTCCTAGTCCCATGACAGAATTTCACAGTTAGATGTATTGCTCCTAGTCCCATGACAGACTTTGACAGTTAGATTGACATTCTTCCTCTTGTTGGCCTCAGATGGTGACCAAGAAGCACAGGGCCATGGGGGACAGGACAGTGAGTGGCTGTCTCGCCTCAAGACCTCTACCACCACTGGGGTTTGGCCCTCTGATGTAGGGGACAGGCCAGCCCCCAGTCAGAATAGGTGGTATGCTCTCTACCAGAAGGTACATTTTGTCTGTGAAATACACCAACAGATTAAACAGATATAGGCTAGGTTGTATATGCCATGACATTGAGCATACCATGTGGTTACAGATTGAGAAATATCCAGTGCAGACCCGCGGCCAGACATCGTTGTTTGGTGGGCCAGAGTTGTGTCTGTGGATTTCACTCCCAGAAGGTAATGAAGGGACATCAGATGTAACTATTTGTCATGCTGAAATATCAGTAGTATTGATACTTGTATCTGTATGTCTTCAGCAGCCAGCCAGTGTTCCACCGGCACCCACATCTGCCTCAGTGCCTGTTGCTGCCACGGTCCAGGGTCCAGTTCCACCTCGTGCCACGGCCCCTGCAGAGACCACAGCCTCAGTCCCTGCCAAGCCTGTGCAGAGTCCTCTGCAGCCTACATTGACTGTGTCAATGGTAAATATTTCCATAACATTTTGCCAAACGTTATCCATCCATTTTATCGCAGCACTGTTTTGTCATCATTTTATTCTGACCAATTTCACTTGCCATTCTTCTCTTTAGTTTTATAAATCCTGGTTTGGAGGGGCTTCTGGTGCTGCAGCCAAACCAAACCTTGTGGCTAGGTAGCCAGTTGAGGTATTACATGGATTTGTTCGTCTTAATGTCTCTGTGTTATTAGTGTAACTCGTGTGACTAATGTGGCTTATGTCTACAATCACATAGGTACATGCACAATCACAATATCAATCAACCTAACAATCACAATATAGTCTCCTGGTGTACTCTACCTTTCCTCTCCCTCACAGTCTCTGTCCAGCCCTGCTACTACCTCTGCTGGTACTCCATGAGGACCCCCTCCTCTGTTCCCAAGTCCCTGTCCAGCCCTGCTACGGCCTCCATGAGGACCCCTTCCCCTGTACCCAAGTCCCTGTCCAGCCCTGCTATGGCCTCTTTGAGGACCCCTTCCCCTGTACTACCCATGTCCCCCTCCAGCCCTGCCTCCACCTATATTAGGACCATCTCCCCTTTCTCTCTGCCTCCATCCCCCTCTGCTTCGGCGTCTGTGAGGACCACCTCTACCTCTCAGGCTACTGCCAGCCCTGCAAGTGCCTCTGTAAGTGCTCTCTTTTTTACCTGTGTTTATGTTTGTGTGTGTGTGTGTGTGTGTGTGTGTGTGTGTGTGTGTGTGTGTGTGAGTGTGAGTGTGTGTGTGTGTTAAATAACTTTGATATTATTATTGCATGTGTAATTCACTGAGTTTGGCTTCTTTTCTTTTTTTTCAGGATGAGTCCGATGTGGGTGTTTTCCCTACTACTGGTCCTGCTGCGCCTCCTGGTCCTCTCCTTGGTCCTGCTGCCCCTCCTTGTCCTCTCCTTGGTCCTGCTGCCCCTCTTGGTCCTCTGCTTGGTCCTGCTGCCCCTCTTGGTCCTCTCTATTGTCCTGCTGCCCCTGCCTTTCTCGTTCAGGCGCCCGATTCATTCTGGCTGCCGGCAGAGATGAAGAAGACCATTCCACAGCAAGACCAGCGATGATCATCCACTCTGTGGGAGAACCAGAGGCTGCGGCCAAACTTGAAGCTCTGGTACGAGCCACCGGTACCAGGGCTCATTTACAACCTGGCCCCAACACCAGAGCACTTTTTCACCCACAGGCTCCTGGCGTGGATGCCCTACAATCTGTGGAAGGTCAGGGTGTGCTGCCCAGTGTGTAGGAGGCAGCTCACAGGTTTTTTTTGTGTTTATTTCACTAATCTTTTTTCAATTTTCAAATATAAATGTTTTATCTGAGTTTTATTCAATCAATTTGACACATTGCTAATAGCGAGTGATGCAGTCCATAACAGAAAGAAACAGAGGTCTGATCATTTTATAACTGATATCATTTCAGATGCTTAAACAAAATTACACACACAACTTGAATAGAGTAACAGACCTGTGGGCCAAAAGCACAGTCATTAAACATTGTTAAAACAACAGCAAGTATATATTTTTCGATTTCAAATATAAATCTTTTTATCTGAGTTCTACAAGAGAAAGAAACAGAGGTCTGATCATTTTATAAATTTGCCTGTTTTTATTTCTGGCGCTGGTGGGATTCGTACCGGTGACCTTCAGATCCACTCTTTCCCCCATTCAAAAGCGGAAAAGGCGAAGATTTTTCTTTTTCTTTAATCGTTAGAATACATACTGACAAATAAACTAATAGATAATGGAAAAGAAGCCTCAATTTCTCTCTCTCTCTTTATTTTCCCTCTTTTTTCTCCTTCCCCCCCCCTTAACAGACTACTGTTCCCCAGCTTTGGCGCGAGTGGTTAAGGCGATGGACTGTTACTCCATTGTGCTCTGTATGCGTTGGTTCGAATCCCATCCTCTTTGCACAGCCTTGCTTCTTTTTCCGCTTGGATGACCGTGGGCGTGGAAACAGAGAAGACGGCGGCGGTGGAGAAACAATGCAAAGCATGCGGCACTTCCTTCGGAGGCCACATTCAGACGGGACATCGTCCAAAAGCTTTTTTGAGAACGGAGACAGCTTCAACATAGAAGGCAGAGGCGGGGTTCGAACCGAAAAGGACACCTAACTTGCATTGGCCGGGAATTAAACCCGGGTCAACTGCTTGGAAGGCAGCTATACTCACCATTATACCACCAATGCGATAATCCATTGTGCTCTGCACGCGTGGCTTTGAATCCCATCCTCGTCACACAGCCATGCTTCTTTGTCAGCTTGGACGACCGTGAGCGTGGAAACAGAGGAGGTGGAGAAGCAATGGAAAGCGTGCGGCACAGCCTTCGGAGACCACATTCAGACGGACGTCGTCCAACAGCTTCTTTGAGCACGGAGACAGCTTCAACCTAGGCGGGGTTCGAACCGACGCTTTCAACGAGACTGAAGTGTCATTCTTGCGCCTTAGGATACGCAGGCATGGGCCCATCGGGAAAAGGACACCAAACTTGCATTGGCCGGGAATCGAACCCGGGTCAACTGCTTGGAAGGCAGCTATGCTCACCACTATACCACCAATGCGCTTATGAGACCATTCACGACCACCACATTCATATGCACTTCAGGACTCACCATTTCAACATTTTGCAGGGTCTTTGTTGTCATTTTTATTTCATGGGCTGGATTACTCAGTAAAAAAGGGAGGGGGGGGGGGCGAGAAAAACGTTACAACAATGCAAACACAGTGAAAGTAAACTCCCTGCTTTTTGCCGACAGGGCGGACACATCCCCCAACCTGAGGCTCCATTGTGGGGGACGGGTATCCAGTAGTAGGTGGCTCGTTGGTCTAGGGGTATGATTCTCGCTTCGGGTGCGAGAGGTCCCGGGTTCAAATCCCGGACGAGCCCTCTGATTTAGCCTTTCACCAGCTCGAACGACTCAATCAAAGTGTCTTGGGTCGCCGATTCAGCAGATGGATCACCTTGCCAGCGTTGCGAATGAAAATATTTCATGGGCTGGATTACTCAGTAAAAAAGGGAGGGAGGGAGGGGGGGGGCGAGAAAAACGTTACAACAATGCAAACACAGTGAAAGTAAACTCCCTGCTTTATGCAGACAGTGCGGACACTTCCCACAACCTGAGGCTCCGTTGCGGTGGAGGGGCAAGGTGTTGTCAGACGGTTCGTTGGTCTAGTGGTATGATTCTCGCTTTGGGTGTGAGAGGTCCTGGGTTCAAATGCCGGACGAGCCCTTTGACGAAACCTTTCACAAGCTGGGTCCACCAAATGAAAGTCCTTTGGCTCAAAGGTTCAACAACTGTTTCCCCAGGTAGCAGCAAAATTCCACTGTTAAAAAGCCTTTCCTCACGTCCTGGCTTTCAGTATCCGGTTTCACACTCTCACTCTCACAGCAAAATCCATCTTCAAGCACTGCTTTATTATTATTTTTAACAGTTTTAGACTTTTTGGTTACAGGGGAGAGATTACATTCCTACTTTCACTCAGGCTCTGTGGCATTGGACTTCTAGGCTTCTCAGTGGTAGGGATTCAAAGGTTGTGGGTTCGAGTCCCACCAGAGTCGCTTGATTCTGTTTGCTTCTTAATACAGTGGAACCTCGAGATACGAATGCCCCAATATACGAATGTTTTGAGTTACGAATAGAAATTTCGTAAAATTTGTGCTCTGAGATACGAATGAAAATTTGAGATACGAAACCTTTTTTTTCGCGAGAAGTGGCAGCCGCGCGCGAGAACTGGCAGCCGCCTGCACACGAACCCTTTTTAAAAAAAAATTGAGATACGAATGTTTTGACTTACGAAGGAAGTCTCGGAACGGATTAAATTCGTATCTCGAGGTTCCACTGTACAGATGACCTCTGGCAGGGTTTATTTTGAAACAGCCTTATCGTCTTCTTTCCTTTTGCTGCCGTTGTTCTAAAAAAATGTTTTGCCATTGAGAGGCAACTTCTGCAGGTCTCTGTGGCGCAATTGGTTAGCGCGTTCGGCTGTTAACCGGAAGGCTGGTGGTTCGATCCCACCCAGGGACGTCCTGATTTTAGATGATAGATAGATAGATAGAAACTTTATTTATCCCAGGGGGAAATTCAGGTTCCAAGTAGCATACAGACATAGGGGTATCACACATAACATACACATACAACATACAACATTAGCAGCATTTTATACAGACGAGGTGCAGTTGTAAATGTCTTTGCAGTTAGGTGAGGTGCAAAAAGGTAAGGCAGACAGTGCAATTATAGCATTAAATACTAAAAACTAAATACGGGCTACATAAATATGGACTATTTTAAAGTGCATTTAGTCCAGGCTGGTGGAGGGAGGTAGGGGCTGTGTATGAGACCTAGCATAGCTAGTAAACATTGTAGATAATGAGGTGAAACAGTGACATGATACATGATAGTGATATGATACAGAGGGTGGAGGTTATGCAGAGAAGTCCATCTCTTTGCCCTTGATTGACCTATTGTAGAGTTGTATGGCTCTGGGGACAAATGATTTAGTCAGTCTGTCAGTTTTGCTTGTCAGTGCTCGTAGCCTCCAGCTGATCAAGCTCTTCTGCTGGATGATGGTGTGGTACAGTGGGTGACCTTCATTGTCCATGATGGTGAGCAGTTTGCTCAGAGTTCTTTTTTCCATTACTGAAGTGATGCTCTCCAGTTCAGCTCCCACAACAGAGCCAGCTTTCCTTACCAGCCTGTCCAGTCGCCCGGCATCCCTCTTCATAGTGCTTCCTCCCCAGCACACCACTGCATAGAAGAGAACGCTGGCGACCACAGACTGGTAAAACATCCCTAGGAGTTTGCTGCAGACATTGAAGGACCGCAGCCTCCTCAGGAAGTACAGCCGGCTCTGTCCCTTCTTGTAAATCGCATCAGTGTTGGCTGACCAGTCCAGTTTATTGTCCAAGTGGACCCCCAGATACTTGTATGTGCTGACCATCTCCACATTGACTCCCTCAATGGAGACTGGTAGCAGAGAGGGCTTAGACCTACGGAAATCCACCACCATCTCCTTGGTCTTTGTAGTGTTGAGTTGTAGGTGGTTGAGTTTGCACCATTGCACAAAGTTCTCGATACAAAGTTTTTGATACTCTCCCCACTGTCAAATCGTCTCTGGTTCGCCAGGATGGCCTTCCCCCATCGAATCTGAT
>NC_139654.1:50127659-50167659 GCF_951799395.1 Argentina silus
TAGGGGTATGATTCTCGCTTAGGGTGCGAGAGGTCGGGGGTTCAAATCCCGGACGAGCCCTCTTATTTAGCCTTTCACCAGCTCGGACGACTCAATCAAAGTGTCTTGGGTCGCCGCTTCAGCAGATGGGTCACCTTGCCAGCGTTGCGTACGCGAATGAGATAGTCCTTTTTTTATGCAGACAGTGCGGACACTTCCCACAACCTGAGGCTCCGTTGCGGTGGACGGGCAAGGTGTTGTCAGACGGTTCGTTGGTCTAGTGGTATGATTCTCGCTTTGGGTGTGAGAGGTCCCGGGTTCAAATCCTGGACGAAACCTTTCACAAGCTGGGTCCACCAAGTGAAAGTCCTATGGTTCAACAGATGTTTCCCCAGGTAGCAGCAAAATTAGGACAAGATGGCCGAGTGGTTAAGGTGATGGACTGCTAATCCATTGTGCTCTGCATGCGTCGGTTCGGATCTCATTCTTGTCGCACAGCCATGCTTCTTTGCCAGCTTGGACGACCGTAGGAGTGGAAACAGAGGAGGTGGAGAAACAATGTAAAGCGTGCGGCACATGCTTCGGAGACCACATTCAGACGGACCTCGTACAACAGCTTCTTTGATTTCGCCTTTCACCAGCAGGTACATTTTGTCCGTGAAATACACCAACAGATTAAACAGATATAAGCTATGTTGTATATGCCATGACATTGAGCATACCATTTGGTTACAGATTGAGAAATGTCCAGTGCAGATACGCGGCCAGACATTGCTGTTTGGTGGGCCAGAGCTGTGTCTGTGGATTTCACTCCCAGAAGGTAATGAAGGGACATCAGATGTAACTATTGGTCATGCTGAAAAAGGATCCCATTATCAGTAGTATTGATAATTGATACAGTTGTATCTGTATGTCTTCAGCAGCCAGCCAGTGTTCCCCTGGCACCCATATCTGCCTCAGTGCCTGCTGCTGCCATGATCCAGGGTCCAGCTCCATCTCGTGCCATGGCCCCTGCAGAGACCACAGCCTCAGTCCCTGCCAAGCCTGTGCAGAGTCCTCTGTGGCCTACATTGACTGTGTCAATGGTAAATATTTCCATAACATTTTGCCAAACGTTATCCATCTATTTTTATCGAAGCACTGTTTTGTCATCATTTTATTCTGACCAATTTCACTTGCCATTCTTCTCTTCAGTTTCATAAACCCCGATTTGGAGGGGCTTCTGGTGCTGCAGCCAAACCAAACCTTGTGACTAGGAAGCCTGTTGAGGTATTACATGGATTTGTTCGTCTTAATATCTCTGTGTTATTAGTGTAACTCGTGTGTGACTAATGTGGCTTATGCCTACAATCACATAGATACATGCACAATCACAATATACTCTCCTGGTGTACTCTACCTTTCCTCTCCCTCACAGTCTCTGTCCAGCCCTGCTACTACCCCTGCTGGTACTGCCAATAGATTAGATTAGATTAGATTAGATTAGACTCAACTTTATTGTCATTGTGCAGAGTACAAGTACAGAGACAACGAAATGCAGTTAGCGTCTAACCAGAAGTGCAAAAAAGCAGAAAAGTACAGTATATACAGGTAGTGCAGTATAATAGTGCAGTATAGTATAAGTAGTGCAGTGTATTGGTTCAGTATATGAATTAGCAGTAGCATTATAGCAGAATAAATAGGATGCAGTATGAACAGTGTAAGCAGCATATGAGCTGTATAGGCAATGCAGTCTAGGTATACGTATTAACAGTAACATTAGAGTAAATAGCAGAATAAATATGGAATGCCATATGAACAGTATAAACAGGTATGTACAGTATGTACAGATATGTGCAGTGTATTAATAGTAGTATTAAAGAAAAATATAAGGATATGTGCATTATGAACAGTATAGACAGATTATGAACAGTATAGACAGATATGTACAGAAGAGCAGTGGTATGGAGTAAGAGCAGTTTGTAATTGCAATTGTCCGGGGGGGGGGGGGCCTTCTTGATCAGGGTAGAGGTGTTGAGGGTCCAGGAGAGATCCTCAGAGATGTGGACACCCAGAAACTTGAAGCTGGTGACTCGCTCCACCTCAGTCCCGTTGATGAGGATGGGGGTGTGTGTGCCAGCTTTTGACTTCCTGAAGTCCACAATGAGCTCTTTGGTCTTCCTGGTGTTGAGAGCCAGGTTGTTGTCGTTGCACCACACTGTTAGGTGCTGGACCTCCTCCCTGTAGGCAGGAGTGCTACGGCCTCCATGAGGACCCCTTCCCCTGTACCCAAGTCCCTGTCCAGCCCTGCTACGGCCTCCATGAGGACCCCTTCCCCTGTACCCAAGTCCTTGTCCAGCCCTGCTACGGCCGTCTATGAGGACCCCTTCCCCTGTTGAACAAGATTCAAAGTGTTTATTATCATATGCACAGTAGAAAACACGTTTCCCTGTACAATGAAATTCTTGCTTTACTGTCCGCAGAATGCCAACCAATGTAAAATGTACAATACTAAAAAATATACAATATATACTAAACAAAATGTACAAGATAACAAAATTTAAGGCAGCATGTGATAATAAAAAAGCAACAATAATAATAATAAAACAGTGCAAATGTAAACAGTGCAATTATGCATGTGCAAACTGAAGTCGGGTTCAGTTATGAGGTAGTACAGTTATATGAGGTAGTCAATGATTATAATCTCCTATGCGTTGTTTAGGAGTCTGATGGCAGTGGGAAAGAAGGAATTCTTTAGTCTGGTGGTCCTGCATTTAACACTTCTGTACCTCCGGCCTGAGGGTAGAAGTGTGAACAGTCCGTGTTGGGGGTGGGTGGGGTCCTTGAGGATGGATGGCTCTCCTGTGGACTCTGCGGTGGTAGATGCTCTGCAGAGAGGGCAGTGGAGTCCTGGTGATTTTCTCAGCGGTCTTCACCACTCTCTGCAGGCGTCTGCGGTCCATAGCAGTAGTGCTGCTGTACCACACAGTGATACAGCTGGTTAGGATGCTCTCAACAATGCAGCTGTAGAAGTTGCTGAGGATCTTGGGCGACATGCCAAACTTCCTCAGCCTCCTCAGAAAGTACAGCCGCTGTTGGGCCTTCTTAACCAGCTGTGTGGTGTTAAGTGTCCAGGTGAGGTCCTCGCTGATGTGGACGCCCAGGTATTTGCCCAGGTATCACCCTCTCTACTTCGAGTTCCCGGATGTACAGTGGCCGATGAGGTCCCCTCTTCTTCCTCATGTCCACTATCATCTCCTTGGTCTTGTCCGTATTGAGGGTGAGGTTGTTGTCCTCACACCATGCTACCAGACTGGCCACCTCCCTCCTGTAAGCCGATTCGTCCCCGCCAGTGATGCATCCTATCACTGCGGTGTCGTCCGCAAACTTTAGGATGATGTTGTCCTTGTGGGAGGCGACACAGTCAAGGGGTGAACAGGGTGTAGAGGATGGGGCTGAGGACGCATCCCTGTGGAGTGCCAACATTTGTAATAATGCTGGCTGAAGTCCTATTACCAATCTGACAGACTGGGGCCTGCCAGTCAAAAAGTCTAGGAGCCAGTCACAGAGGGTGGGGTGCAGGCCAAGTGTGGACATTTTGTGGATGAGTCTGTGGGGGATGACCGTATTAAAAGCGGAGCTGTAGTCTATAAAGAGCATCCTGATGTAGGAGTCTTTGTTTTCCAGGTGAGAGAGGGAATACTGGAGGACAGCAGCGATAGCGTCTGAGGTGGACCTGTTGGGCCGGTAGGCATACTGCAGGGGGTCTAGGGTGTCCGGTATGCTGCTCTTAATGTGTGCCAGTACCACTCTCTCAAAACACTTCATGATGATTGGAGTGAGTGCTACTGGCCTGTAATCATTCAGGCAGGCAGGTTTTTACCTGTGTGTGTGTGTGTGTGTGTGTGTGTGTGTGTGTGTGTGTGTGTGTGTGTGTGTGTGTGTGTGTGTGTGTTAAATAACTCTGATATGATGATGCATGTGTAATTCACTGAGTTTGGCTTCTTTTTTTTTTCTTTTTTTTTTAAAGATGAGTCCGATGTGGGTGTTTTCCCTACTACTGGTCCTGCTGCCCCTTCTGGTCCTCTCCTTGGTCCTGCTGCCCCTCCTGGTCCTCTCCTTGGTCCTGCTGCCCCTCCTGGTCCTCTCTATTGTCCTGCTGCCCCTGCCTTTCTCGGTCAGGCGCCCGATTCATTCTGGCTGCCGGCAGAGATGAAGAAGACCATTCCACAGCAAGACCAGCGATGATTGCATCCACCCTGTGGGAGAACCAGAGGCTGCGGCCAAACTCGAAACTCTGGTACGAGCCACTCTAACCAGGCCCCAACACCAGAGCACTTTTTCACCCACAGGCTCCTGGCGTGGATGCCCTACCATCTATGGTAGGTCAGGGTGTGCTGTCCAGTGTGTAGGAGGCAGCTCACAGGTTTTTTGTGTTTATTTCAATAAAAAAAAATCTATTTTCAAATATAAATCTTTTATCTGAGTTTTATTCAATCAATTTGACACATTGCTAATAGCGAGTGATGCAGTCCATAAGAGAAAGAAACAGAGGTCTGATCATTTCAGATGCATAAACAAAGATACACACGCAACTTGAATAGAGCAACAGACCTGTAGGCCCATAGCACAGTCATTAAACATCATTAAAACAACAGCAAGTGTTCTTAAACTTCTGTTTGTTATGTCACAAGAAGCAAGATATTGGCTCTTGAATTTACACAAAACAACACTTTGGGGGACTTTGCCTGTTTTTATTTCTGGCGCTGGTGGGATTCAAACCGGTGACCTTCCGATCCACTCTTCCCCCCCATTCAAAAATGGAAAAGGCAATATTTTTTATTTTTCTTTAATCGTTTAGAATACATACTGATAAATAAACTAGTAAATAATGGAAAAGAAGCTTCAATTTCTCTCTCTCTCTTTCTCTTCCCTTAGCATCAAGCTGGGGAACAATAGTCTGTTAAGGGGGGGGAAGAAGGGGGCAGAAGAAAAAGGAGAAAAAAGAAGAAAACGAAAGAGAAATTGAGGCTTCTTTTGCAACTTTCATCACACAAATACATGTGTAACAACACACTTTAATTTCAGTAAGCAACATTGCTGGTCTTTACTTTGTTCTGTTCAAATACGTAGACTCAATTTTGTAAACTGTGCGCTGTGAGCAGGGTTCGAACCTGCGCGGGGAGACCCCATTGGATTTCGAGTCCAACGCCTTAACCTCTCGGCCATCACAGCTATACTGGCTTCTGCACTGCCTGGTCTGTAGTAAAGACAAAATCTTTTCAAGATCTAGACACGGACCAGAGTTTGCTTATTAAGGAAGCCTCATATAGAGACTTTTGAATATCAATTCACAGAAGCCATGTTACGAGGATGCAACTTACATTACACAAATACATGCGCAACAACACTTTGAGAAAGCAAAGGAATCCCATTGGATTTCGGGTCCTTATCCTTAACCACTCCGTCATCACAGCTGCCCTTAGCCTTTCATTGTTGTTTAAATGTTTCTACGTTACTTCTTCAAATTTGAAAGGGCCATGGGCTACACAGGAAAGGAGGTCCCAAAGACATTGGGAACCACAATTGCATTTTACACCACCACGCAATTGCGTCTCAACAACTCATTTTTCCAAAGGTGGACCAACATGTCGTCCTTTAAGAGGGATGTCGTTTCCCCTGCGCTGTGAGCAGGGTTCGAACCTGCGCGGGGAAACCCCAATGGATTTCAAGTCCAACACCTTAACCACTCGGCCATCACAGCTTCCCTTTGCATGTCATTGTTCCTTACACTTTTGTACATTTTGAAACATGAAAATGACACAGCCTTGCAGGCAAAGGGTTTGAAAGGAAATGCCAAAGGCATTGGGAAATATGTTTGATTTTAAAGCAAACGCCTTAACCATCCTGCAATTGCAGCTCGATTTGTTTTACATCAGGTTTCCAAAAGTGGGCCGACATCTTGTACATAAATAGGGACACAGCTGTGTTTACGCTGAGAGCAGGGTTCAAAGCTGCACAGGGAGACCCCATTGGATTAGTAATCCTACGCCTTAACCTCTTCGCCATCAAAGCTCCCTGGTGATTTTTATTGTTTTCTAAGTTACTTCTTCACGTGTGAACGGGCCATGGTCGCACAGGAAGCAATCCTAAAGGCATTGGGAACCTCATTTGTTTTTCTTCTGGAAGGTATTTTTCTATTTCGATCACAGCTACCCTTAGCATTTTATCGTTACTTACAGTAAGTTACTTCTTGACATGTGAAAGGGACTTACAGGAAGGGTTTGAAAGGAAATAACAAAGCACTTATGCATAAGGATTCATGAGTTTATTGACTATTAAAGTGATGTTACAGGAAAATTTGAATGATCTCAGTTTACAGTTCTAAACGTAGCGCTAATAAGCAGACACGGGTCCCTGTCACATGCCCTTAGTGTGGTGTGTATGCGTGTGGATTCCATGCAGCCCAATGCCATGGGCACACTATACAAAATGAAAGTGACACTTAACAGTAATGCTGCTTCTAAAGTTGACGCTGTTAAACTAGGGATTCCGTGGCTGAATGAGATAAAACAGTGATTCGATTCATAGATTATATTTGTACGAACTACGCATTGATTCATTGATTCAATTCAGACACAAAACAAGAGGTTTCAAAAATACAGAAATAGTCACGATATTCTCTTTTAATGATTCATTCGTAGATAATGACAATTAAAGTAGTTTGAAAATATGTGGCTGCGCTGTTACTAATGCTTTATAAATGCAACACATGCTTATAATGTGCAAACTGAATTATGAACCCATTATAACGGAAACCCCTTTGTGTGAAGTGTCACCAAAAGAAAAGAAAACAGAGACAGGAAATACATTTGAGCTACTCTATTACTCATTTATTTGCAAATATATATTCTAAGTATCTGTAGGATGAAAGTAAAGTGGCAAAGACACAAATCAGTGTAAGGTTTAGGTATGTTAACGGACCCAGGTGCGGTGCAGAGAAAGAGAGGCGGACAAGTAGTTAGCGGTACTAAACAAAAGGATCTTTACTTTGGATGAGTAGTCAAAACAGGACACAAAAATAGGGACTCAATGCTCGAAATCAAAGAGGAGATCACAGTCTCAAAACAGTACTTGTATACTCGTATGACTTACGCTCACAAAGCGACCAACAAAGGTGAAGACGAAGCGGGAGTGAAGGGAAGTGAGGGTACATATTGCATGAGTGACAATTACACACAGGTGCTGGTGATAAGTATGTGATTGAGGTGGCACAGTGGACGGACGGAGGGAGGCAAGTAGGGGGACGCACTGGGAAGCACAACCCCCATCCGTAACAAATCAGTGAGGCTCCTGTGGTCCTGCAGATCGGGGGGGTGGGGGGGGGGGACATAACAAGAAGACGTGAGGTTATTTTTTAAACTTTAACTGGAATACTTATTGGATTTCACTGAAGAACTTCCCATTCTTTGGGGTGACCGATGAGGTCTGACCCTATGGAATTCCTAAGAGAGAAAGAAAGAGAGAGAGAGAGGGGAGGGGGAAGTGAAAAAATAATGGTCAGAATACAATTACTTACAATCATTTAAACTACTTTTTCCTATTACTTAAAAGCCTGTGTGTGTGTGTGTGTGTGTGTGTGTGTGTGTCTAGGAGGACTCCATGAGGAGCTGGAGGTGGTGCTCCAGGAGGCTGGAAACTCCAATGACCAGAGACTGGTTTGAAGTACCAGGGAACCTCCAGAAGCATCATCAGCCCGCCCTGAGTTAAGGCTCTGAGTTACTGCTAATTCACAGTATCCATTTAAACTGAACTATAGATTGGATGCTAAATGCTAGAGAGAAGGAACAGTAACAACATCAGAACATGTCTGTACTTTCAGCTGCACCAGCCATCTCTCAGCCTCTGATTCCATGTTGCTGGCAGGCAGGCAGGCAGGAGTGCAGAAGAGAGTACAGACGCTCCACAAACCCACCAGGTTGCTAACAGGAAACACAAGAGAGAGAGCAGAGAGTCATATGGACTTGTCAACAAAGTCACAGTGAAAGAACTGTACTAACCACCACCAGGGGCCTCCCCACCATCACCCCAAACTGAACCAGCTCATAGATGATGTCTAACAAAAGACAAACACATTTAGAACAAAATAGCTATGATATTAAAAAGAAGGTATTAATACAGGTACAGGTATTCGATGCGAGACTATTGAATTGCCTCGACAGCTCATCCAGAATGCTGCCGCCAGTCTGGTGTTCAAACTCCCCAAATTCTCCCATGTCACTCCCCTCCTCCGCACCCTTCACTGGCTCCCGGTAGCAGCTCTCATCAGATTCAAGACCCACGACTGGCCGCCTGGCACCGCCGCCCCTTCGGTCATGGCTTTTCACTGTCCTGGCGACCCGCTGGTAGAATGAGCTTCCTACTGCTGTCATGACTGCAGAGTCACTACCAATCTTCCGCTGTAGATTGAAGACCTACATCTTAACGGTCCCTCCTACAAGTTTCTCTCCTGATAATAATAAAAATGTCCTTCTTCTAGCATTGTGACTGCCTATGGCCACTGGTCCGAGCATTGATTACTTTATCTTATGATGACTGATGGATAGATGATTCACTTACTTAGACAAATGTATTTGTTGTCAGTCACTTTGGATAAAGGCATCTGCTAAATGCCATAAATGTAATGTAAATGTCCTCATGGATCAGTCCTCTCTACGGACAATAATGACATTGCACCACTGAATATGTGTTGCTAGAATACGAAATAACATAGCGCAAGGCCAAAATGTACATTCCTTGGCAAAATGCATGGAGCTGGCTAGCAAGCTTGCTAGTTCAAGCTAAAGGCTTAAAGCGGGCGAGCTAACTCTTAGAAACTGTCAACGGGTTACTTAGCCATCTAGCAGCTAACAATGCTACCATTGCTTCTCGCAAAATAGTCATTGCACAAACAATGTGTTCGATATGTGTCTACTGTAAAATGTAATTAAATGCCACATACCGTTTTCGAAGTCGCTGTCGCTTCCCTCTTCACGATCTCGAACCCTGCAAAAAAAGAAGACACGAACAACAACCTGTCATAGAGACGGCAGGCCGCAGTCCACGCACTCTCGCAGTCAAACCTGAAAAACACCGAGGCATTTTTCAGTGCCTTTCGTTGCTTATGCTAAATCTCAACTGAAGTTTGTTGTTATCTGGAGCGGATTGAACATTCCATAGAATGTTGCTGATGTTCTACATTGAAAGGTTGCATAGCAACACACAGTTTTGAAAATAACGAGTAATAATCATACATGACACATATCATGAACACTTTTCAAAAATGCGTTACCATGTGACCTCTAGAAATAGAACACGAGCAACATTCTATGTTTGATCCAGCGCTACGCAGCAACACACCTCTGATGATGTTGACATTGACTAGATCCAGCTGGTCTTCTGAGCGCTGGCATTACTACGCCATTAGCATTAGCAACGAAAGGTACTGAGAAACGCCTCGGTGTTTTTCAGGTTTGCTGCGGGACTGCGTGGACTGCGGACTGCCATTTCTACGACAGGTTGTTGTTCCTGTTTCCTTTTTGAGAGGACAGCGACCTCGAAGCAGGTATGTCACGTTCAATTACATTTTACAGTAGACATATAGTCAATAAATGCATCTGTGTAATGGCATGACTGTTAGTCCGTCAGTAGCTACGGTGGTAGCATAGTTAGCTTTAGCTTGAACTAGCTCGCTTGCTCGTCACCTACGTGTGCTGTGTTGTTTTAGCAACACATATCGAGTGGTTGTCTAACTATCGTTCAGATATTGTCAAACTATCTTTCAGATATGGTCCAACTATCGTCACATACCCTCTCCGAAGTCGCTGCCGTCGCTTCCCTCTGCACGATCGCGAACCCAACAAAAAAGAAAACACGGACGTAAAAACGGCAGGCAGCAGTCCAAACCTGAAAAACACTGAGGCATTTTTCAGCCCGTTTTGCTCTAAAAATCAGCTGGTTTGTGTCGATGTAAACATCAACTGAAGTTGTTATCTGGAGCGGATTGAACATTCCATAGAATGTTGCTAATGTTCTATATCGAAAGGTTGCATAGCAACACATAGTTTTGAAAATAATTAATAATAATCATAGATGTATCATAAAGACTTTTCAGAAATGCGTTACCATGTGACCTCTAGAAATAGAACATGAGCAGCATTCTATGGAATGGTTGATCCGGCGCTACACAGCAACACACTTCTGTTGATGTTTACATTGACGAGACCCCGCTGGTTTTCTGAGAGCTAGCATAACTAAGCCATGAGCATTAGCATTACTAAGCCATGAGCATTAGCAACGAAAGGTACTGAAAAATGTCTCGGGTGTTTTTCACTATTGGATGCGGAATGCGTTGTTAGAAATTATATTTGATAAAAACAGTTTATTATTGCTATAATAAAAATACATTACTGCAGTGTGCTAAATTTACTAATGTGATGGTCTGTTGATAAATGGGATGAATCAAGCATTAGTCCCATAGTACGTTGGATTAATACATAGAGAGGTTAAGCCAGGTCATCAAGAAAGATGTCGCAACACACGCTTACACAAAGAGCAAAAGTGGAAAAGTACCAGGCTAGGGGGGACATACCAGAGTAGGTATCTTATCTCTAACAGGGTGCTGACTCCGCAGATGGGACGAATGGTGTGACCAGCCCGTGAACAACAAGGGATGCCAAGTCTAAACCACGGTTCCTCCCCAACCAAATAGCCAATCACAATCACTTTGTTTACTGTAAATGCTTTGTTTGACTGTTTGAATGCATCCATTTTTGGAGGGTTGGTTCCAGATTAACAGCTTGCTGACTGTGATTTTCTTCTCCAAAAGTGGTCCTTGTACAAGCCATTGCCCGGAGGAAGGGACTCAGCAGCCAAAGGAATGCGAGGAGGCAGGTTAATCTCCTGGTGCAGCAAGGACCCTGTGCGTATATTAGAAATATTTCTGTTACATATGATGGTAAACAGACACTAGGGAGATTCTCATTGTCTGACAACAAGAATGAGGGAGTCTAAACTGTGACCATCACTGACCTGTCTGAACAGGATGCTGGGCCATACTGGTGTGGAGTGAATGTTAAGAGAACCGAAGCGGGCTTCATCGCACTGATTAGTCAGGTGCAACTGCATGTTGAAGGTGAGTGTAAGCTGGTCTTCTTGTTCATCATTAATGCACTGATGTTGTGTAGCAGAGGCAGACCTATTCCTCAATAATGATGATGCATGCACTATGATAATGATCCATAGCCATAGAAAATGTCTACATCCTCATTATTATTACATTTATTACCAATAAATACTTCTAACAGGTATGAACATGATGAATCGAACTCAAAACAAGTGGTCGCATGACCAACTAACATAAGTTAACATTACATTATATCTGACTCCAAAGTATATTTCATGGGTTAACAATGATAGACAATACTTTGCTCATCCCTGTGTGACAGACAATCCATCATATCGGATCCTAGATTCATTAAGAATACCCAAAATGCTATTTTACTTGCCCTCAAGTTAAGATAAATTGTCTTGTGAGGAGTTTACGCTCATGCCAATAGCAGTAGCTAACTATCTCTACGTCTCGATGATGATTGTGGTGGAAGTCTAGGATTTACCACTCTGTACTTTAGCTCTTCGGAGGTAAGAATCAAGAAACAAGTCCTGAGTAGCCACAATATCTGAGTCCGGTATTTATTGCTTGCAAACAAGAGACAAGAGCGTAACAGCAGCCCAGCGTAGAACCGGGGGTCCGTTCAGCACAAGTCTAAAGAGACAATGATCAGGTTCGTCTTTTATACAGTTTAAACATAACACAGGCGCCGCCAAGGCTATCGGCTGATGGGCCTGTGCTTACGTGAGAAAGGGCGGGAGAGAATGAACAATGGGGAGACTTTCTTATTGATTAATCGCCGTTCAACATTTCACACCTATCGACAGGATGCGCCTGTCCCCCCACTATTGCTCTCTCCTACCACTCCCTCAGAGATCACCGCTGTTCATGTGGTAAATCATACAGTGCTTCTCAGAACAATGGCTATAGAACTTTAGAGGAGTGGCAAGAGAAAATGTCATCACAGTAGTTACACAAGTTGTATCAGTCATATGAAAGTGTATAACCTGAAAATAGTTCTATGAATGTATTTTCCATAACATGATGCATGTGAACATTCAACATTCAATGAGAGAACCTGGTCATGATTATGTTGTGCTGTATTAACAGAAGCTTTATCTAGCGCACAACCTCACATTAATGCACATAGGAAGAATGAGAATAGAGTATCAACAAAATAACCAATTTAACAGTTTCAAAGCAACATATGACCCAAAACTCAAAGAACATCTTCCTGTCCTTCTCCTTAAGTATCATTCCCAACAAAGGACAAGGTGTGAGACACATTACAATTGCAAAGGAATTGACAAATGGCGAGGGTGCGATTTCTTCAGGATGTCCGCCAGGCACGCTCATTCAACTGTAAATAGATATACACATTTAAATCAAGGCTGGCGCCATCAAAATCCATCTGCAGAAAAATCAGTCTTGTGAACTAGATTCAAGTCACAGTGGCTGTGAAAAAAACGTCAACATATGAATTATTGTTTATCAGCTCCAGATCTAGTTATTCTGAGAAACCTAACTCTAATGATATCAGCACTTCCTTTTTGTGTTTTTTTTACTGTGCTGTGTCTCTGTAGTGAGCTGTGAGATCTGAACATGCTCAGTGTTGACATAGCAGTCTACGATGTGGTGAGAATGAGTTGTGGATTTTGCTCGTTTATTTTTGACTGAAGTGAAAAAACATTATTCAACTATTATTTTGCACCTGCATGTTGAAGGTGAGTCTAATCTGGTCTTCTAGTCCATCATTAATAAATGTACTGTTGTGTAGCAGAGGTATTCTGCAGACTTAGTCCTCAATAATGTGAATGCACTATGATAATGATTGAAATGTAATATTTTGACCAATGAATTTCACAGATTGGAGCTAATTCAAATCAGACAATGTGACCGAAACACGTTGAGAGGATTGCCATGGTGTGGTGTGTTTATCCTTGTGTCCATGTGAAAAGGGGATTACCCCAGACTGACACACTTCACCATCAGAAATCTGAAAGTAGAGGATGCTGGGACAAACTGGTGTGGATCTGACCGAACCATGAAGCCTGCCGACGACACCAGGATTCACCTCTCTGTGGGTAAGTGCTTGAAAACACAATTCTGCTTCCTCCTACAGTTAGTCACATTCAATGATCTGTCACATCAACCCGGGCCGACTGCTTGGAAAGCAGCTATTTTCACCACGGGGTCTTTCTTGTCACCTTTTTTTCATGGGCTGGATTACTCAGTAAACAAGGGAGGGTGGGGGGGTGAGAAAAATTTTACAACAATGCACACACAGTGGAAGTAAACTCCCTGCTTTTTGCCGACTGGGCGGAAACGTCCCCCAACCTGAGGCTCCATTGCGGGGAAGGGGCATCCGTTAGTAGGTGGCTCGTTGGTCTAGGGGTATGATTCTCATTTAGGGTGCGAGAGGTCCTGGGTTCAATCCCCGACGAGCCCTCTGATTTAGCCTTTCACCAGATCGGACGACTCCATCAAAGTGTCTTGGGTCGCCGCTTCAGCAGATGGGTCACCTTGCCAGCGTTGCGAATGAGATAGTCCTTTTTATGCAGACAGTGCAGACACTTCCCACAACCTGAGGCTCCGTTGCGGTGTAGGGGCAAGGTGGTGTCAGACGGTTCGTTGGTCTAGTGGTATGATTCTCGCTTCGGGTGTGAGAGGTCCTGGGTTCAAATCCTGGACGAGCCCTTTGACGAAAACTTTCACAAGCTGGGTCCACCAAATCAAAGTCCTTTGGCTCAATGGTTCAACAGATGTTTCCCCAAGTAGTAGCAAAATTCCACTTTTAAAAAGCCTTTCTTCACGTCCTGGCTTTAAGTATCTGGTGGAATAGGCTACCAGGCCAATACGAGCGTAGGTCGAGGTGGCCATGTGGTGAAGGCGATGGACTGCTAATCCATTGTGCTCTGCACGCGTGGGTTCGAATGCCATCCTCATCGCACAGCCATGCTTCTTTGTCAGCTTGGACGACCGTGGGCGTGGAAACAGAGGAGGTGGAGAAACAATGTAAAGCGTGCGGCACATCCTTCGGAGACCACATTCAGACGGACGTCGTCCAACAGCTTCTTTGAGCACGGAGACAGCTTCAAACTAGGCGGGGTTCGAACCGACGCTTTCAACGAGACTGAAGTGTCATTCTTGCGTCTTTGGATACGCAGGCATGGGCCCCTCGGGAAAAGGACACCTAACTTGCGTTGTTGTGTGCCAAAGTGTGAATGTGTATTTCAGAGAATAGCTAAACAAGGAGAACCCATACTTTTCAACAAGATCTGCACAGAGCTCTTCATCACAGAGGGAGATGCAGAGGTCAAACCTGAACATTTGGTGAGGAAGATTAAGGCAGCATCCAAAAGACCATACTGTATAGTGAGGGGTTAGTATACTGTATAGAGTAATTTAAGGTACCTCTGGAGAAAAGAATAAAGGAAATATGTCACAGGACTATTATACCCTAATCAGAGTACAGTGCTGAAACAAGGCATCAAAATCTAATTCTGACATGTAGCCACTGTAGAGACCCTGCTGTACTCCTCTGAGGGTTAAATGGATTGCTAAATTCTGCCCCAGGATCAGTTTCATTTGTTTCCCATTTCAGTTAGGCTTGAGGCTCAGAGAACTGACGAGCTGATCCTTGATCTGTACGGTAGGTGGGGGAGATGTCTCCAAAGAGCAGCATGGGCTCATCTATGGCCTGATTCCAATCCACTCCCTTGCCCCTTCCACTGACTCCTACACCTTCAATGACTGAGTACAGTATGTGCACCTTAAAACCTGTATCCACAAAGTGTCTCAGAGTAAGAGTGCAGGTCCTACCTGATCCTAGATCAGCACAACCTCTGCTAATTAATGTATTGGTTCTAACCCTAACCCTAAATACACATTGACACATTCACAATGTTTTTTCACTTTTTTTGGACCACTCTTTTCTCATGAACCATGTTATATTTTGTTATGTTCATTTGTCTCATTACTTCATAGATAATGTATTCATTTGCGTGACGGTAAACCTGCACACTTTTAGCTCCGCAGGACATGGAATTAGAAGGGTTACAGTAAACGTGTATGTTTTTAGGTCAGCAGCACTTCAGTCAGAAACAGAGTCTTAGTTAACATTGTAGCAGTGTGACCATACTCGTGCCCTGCGTACATATTTAGACAGGGCAGCATTTAACCTCATATGAACAGTTTGATTTCAAATTCAAACTTTTAAAATATCGAGCCAAAAGAAGAAAGAATGCTTCAATGTCCCAATACAAACGCAGGTCAATGTATTCTCTGTAACAACGGCACATTTTCACACAAGTCCCACTCATACCTTGAATTTGAAATGACTTGTGCTCCCGTTAGAGATGGTGAGTTGAGATAATCAGATTAGATGGGAACTTGTGGCGGAAGAAGCGAAGTGGTATAAGAAGCACATCAATTTCTGAGAGTAGGAAGAGTTCCAGTAATACTCAACTGAAGACTCAACTAAATGAGCCCTAGAGTTGAATTAAAAACTCTCAAACATACATACACACACGGACAAACACGCATGCACGCCCGCACACATGGACACAAACAAACAAACACACACACACACACACACACACACACACACACACACACACACACACCTGCATGCACACATGCACAAACACATAAATGCATGCATGCACAGAGTCTGTGCCACAGACACTCAAA
This sequence comes from Argentina silus, assembly GCF_951799395.1. Classification (NCBI taxonomy): domain Eukaryota; kingdom Metazoa; phylum Chordata; class Actinopteri; order Argentiniformes; family Argentinidae; genus Argentina; species Argentina silus. Next base: position 50,143,459 of record NC_139654.1, read on the forward strand.
TTCACACACGCGCGCGCGCATACACACGCACACACACGCACACACAAACACACTGAATTATGGGAAAGTTTGGCAATGAGATTCGTCCTCATTGTCAAACTTAATAAATTCCGCACACTCAACTTTTGAACTCCTTTGCTAGTCATTCTATCATGTAATTATGATATTCGCTGAAAAAAAAAACTACCAATCAGTTGGTAGAGCATGGCCCTAACCCTAACCCTAACACATATATACTGAAATGTATGCACTCACTGCAATGTAAGTGGCTTTGGATAAAAGCGTTAGCTAAATGGCATATGTTCTTCTTATTATATTGTTTGAGGCTGAAAGGTTTTCCTGACCCATTGTAAGCATGGTATGACACCCTGGTATCTGGAGTCTCCCTGCAGCTCAGCACCTCTCTCATCCACCCAGATCACACTGACTCTACTAAAGCACCCTCCATGTACAAAACCGGTGAACACTTGTGTGGTTCTGTCACTGGTGATACTTGTCAAGTATCGAAATAAAAATGACCCCGCCAAGCCACAGTTTGTAATAAAGTCGTAAGTTTACTCACTCTGATTGTTCCTCTGGTGGCTGTCTTCTTGGGTCTAAAGCTTGTGATATGTGCCTTCCAAAAAACCTAATAAATGCACTTTTCAACTACTCAGGTTATATACTACGGAAGCGATCAAAGGGAGTTAGCGAGCTAACTTTAGCTCCAACTCCAACAAAGCCCATATCTACAAAGTGTCTCAGAGTAAGAGTGCTGATCTAGGATCAGGTCCCCCACCTTTCCATGTAATCTTATTCAATCTGATCTAAAAGGCTAAACTGATCCTAGATCAACTTTCCTACTTTAAGATGCTTTGTGAATATGAGCCCTGGTGAACACTGAAGACATAGGAGCTAGGTGAAGGGACCGAAATAGAACTGGCCCAATACATGACAATCACCTGGTTTGGGGCAGTTCATCCTTGTTGTGTAAAGATTCAAGATTCAAAGTGTTTATTATCATATGCACAGCAGAAAACATGTTTCACTGTACAACGAAATTCTTGCTTTGCTGTCCGCAGAATGCCAACCAATGTAAAATATACAATACTAAAGAATATACAATATATACTAAACAAATGTACAAGACAGCAAAATTTAAGGCATAAAATAAAATAGCAGCAATAATAATAATAAAACAGTGCAAATGTAGCAGTGCAATTATGCAAACTGGAAAGTTCAGTTATTGAGGTAGTACGGTTATATTAATCTCCTATGGGTTGTTTAGGAGTCTGATGGCAGTGGGAAAGAAGGAGTTCTTCAGTCGGGTGGTCCTGCATTTAACACTTCTGTACCTCCGGCCTGAGGGTAGAAGTGTGAACAGTCCGAGCTGGGGGTGGGTGGGGTCCTTGAGGATGGAGGCGGCTCTCCTGTGGACTCTGCGGTGGTAGATGCTCTGCAGAGAGGGCAGTGGAGTCCTGGTGATTTTCTCAGCAGTCTTCACCACTCTCTGCAGGCGTCTGCGGTCCATAGCAGTAGTGCTGCCATACCACACAGTGATACAGCTAGTTAGGATGCTCTCAACAATGCAGCTGTAGAAGTTGCTGAGGATCTTGGGCGACATGCCAAACTTCCTCAGCCTCCTCAGAAAGTACAGCCGCTGTTGGGCCTTCTTAACCAGCTGAGTGGTGTTAAGTGTCCAGGTGAGGTCCTCGCTGATGTGGACGCCCAGGTATTTGAAACTGCTCACCCTCTCTACTTCAAGTTCCCGGATGTACAGTGGCCGATGAGGTCCCCTCTTCTTCCTCATGTCCACTATCATCTCCTTCGTCTTGTCCGTATTGAGGGTGAGGTTGTTGTCCTCGCACCATGTTACCAGACTGGCCACCTCCCTCCTGTAAGCTGCTTCGTCCCCGCCAGTGATGCATCCTATCACTGCGGTGTCGTCTGCAAACTTTAGGATGATGTTGTCCTTGTGGGAGGCGACACAGTCGTGGGTGAACAGGGTGTAGAGAATGGGGCTGAGGACGCATCCCTGTGGGGTGCCAACATTTGTAATAATGCTGGCTGAAGTCCTATTGCCAATCCTGACAGACTGGGGCCTGCCAGTCAAAAAGTCTAGGAGCCAGTCACAGAGGGTGGGGTGCAGGCCAAGTGTGGACATTTTGTGGATGAGTCTGTGGGGGATGACTGTATTAAAAGCGGAGCTGTAGTCTACAAAGAGCGTCCTGATGTAGGAGTCTTTGTTTTCCAGGTGGGAGAGGGAATAGTGGAGGACAGCAGCGATAGCGTCTGAGGTGGACCTGTTGGGCCGGTAGGCATACTGCAGGGGGTCTAGGGTGTCCGGCATGCTGCTCTTAATGTGTGCCAGTACCACTCTCTCAAAACACTTCATAATGATTGGAGTGAGTGCTACTGGCCTGTAATCATTCAGGCAGGCAGGTTGGCTCTTCTTGGGAAGGGGGACGATGGTTGTGGTCTTGAAGCAGGAGGGAACAGTGCTGTGACTGAGGGAAAGGTTGAAGATGGAGGTGAGAACATCAGCCAGCTCGTTAGCACATGCTCTGAGAGCCCGCCCAGGGATGTTGTCTGGTCCTGCTGCCTTGCGGGGGTTGATCTTCCTCAGGGCTTTGTTTACCTGGCCTGATGAGATGGTTAGTGGAGGGGAGGGGGGTCGGGTGGTCCCGGTGTCTGTGTGCCTCCTCTCTGTGCTGTGGCTGGAGGTCTCAAAGCGGGTGTAGAAGATGTTAAGGTCGTCCGGCAGGCTGTCTGTGGAGCTGATGGTGTTGGTGGTGGTCCTGTAGTCTGTGATGTGCTGCAGGCCTTGCCACATCCGCCCGGAGTCAGCAGTGGAGTAGAAGCCGTCCAGCTTCTCTCTGTACTGCCTCTTGGCCGCTGTAATGGCTTTTTTCAGTCCATACTTCGCAGCTTTGTACTCCATCTCATTGCCTGATCTAAATGCAAGAGAGCGAGCACGCAGCATGTGGCGTACCTGACTGTTTATCCAGGGCTTCTGGTTGGGAAACTTCTTGACTTGTATGGTGGGCACGATGTTGTCAACACAAGTGCTAATGTACCCAGTCACATACTCAGCATAGTCCTGTATGCTGACAGAAGAGTCCTCCAGCGTGGCTGCAGCTTTAAACACATCCCAGTCTGTCTGAGCAAAACAGTCCTGCAGGGTGCTCTCAGTCTCTGGGGTCCAGAGTTTGATTTGTTTAGTGACAGGGTTTGTCTGTTTCAGTCTTTGTCTGTAGGCTGGATACAGGAACAACGAGATGTGGTCAGAGTGTCCAAAGTGGGGGCGGGGTGCAGCCTTGTATGCACTGCGTATACTGCTGTAAACATGATCCAGTGTATTCTTCTCACGGGTGGGAATATCCACATGTTGGTAGTATTTGGGAAATACAGTCCGTAAATTGCACTGGTTAAAGTCGCCGGCGGCGATAAAAACAGCATCAGGATGAGCAGTTTCTAACGCGCTGATAGCTTCGTGGAGTTTGCTGAGCGCTGCCGTGGAGTTAGCTCGCGGGGGGATGTAAACAGCGGCCAAAAACACAGCAGTAAATTCCCTCGGTAGATAGTAGGGACGGCATTTCAGCAGCAAAAACTCCACATCTGGCGAACAGTGCTTGTGAATGGTCTGTATGTCGCCACACCACGAGTTGTTGATAAACACACACACACCTCCCCCTTTGGTCTTACCGGAGGCTGCAGTCCTGTCTCCTCGGTGAACGGAGTGAGTCTGTAGCTGAACGGCGCATTCTGGGACTTTGTCTGAAAGCCAGGTCTCGGTGAAAATTAGAGCACTGCACTCTCTTATTTCCCGTTGTGTTGTAGTCCTGGCTCTTAGTTCGTCCAGCTTGTTTTCCAGAGACCGCACGTTAGCTAGCAAGAGGCTGGGTAGCGGTGGTCGGCTAGCGCGAGCCTTTAGCCTAGCATGGAGGCCTCCTCTCTTGCCCCGCTTGCGTCGCCGTCTCCGAAGCGCTCTCCTGGGGTCAGCTAGCTCACTCCAGCTCGGTGCTCCGGGGCCTTCCCGGGGGTGGTGGTGGTGGCTGCGGGAACGTACAATGAGTTGTAGCTCCGGTGGTATAAAACCAGTAAAAACAGGAAGACTGTGTGAGTTGTCGATGTCCAGCAATGCCTGTCTGTTGTATGTCAGCAGTGCATGGCATGTGTGCACTGTAGATAAAACAAAAAACACACAAAACAAAAGAAAACGCCGGCATTCGAGAGCGGGACAAACAAACACGTCTGCCACGGGGGGCGCCATGGACATCTTTCAGTCAATGAGGACAATTCATTTTGGAACGGTCGCCAAACTACTACGCCAGTTTATTCCCAGAGAGCTGCACGCACTAGCTCAAGCGCTGTTCAACAGAAGCACCTCGCGTAAACAGCTACAATGACAACCAGAAAGGTCATTGTCGCAAAGAACACGACTGATGGACAACCACTCACTACGTTTCACGACCTTTGGACTGCTTTGCTTGAATTAGAGCTGCAAGAAACAAGTAGCTCTCCCCGTCGGGGAGAAGTGTTAATGTAATTGTCCGGTTTCCCACGTGACAGGCAGGGATACTGCCCACGATACTAACGAGGAGGTGGTATGGGAGGCCTGGGTTCGATTACCAACATGGGCAGAGGAGGTGGTTTGGAAGGCCTGGGCTCGATTCCCAGCCTGTGCACAAACACTTTTTGCCTAAATCCTTTGCTCACCTGGTGTTTCAAGCCAAACTAGCTATGTTTTGTGAACTGGTTATTGACAGTTTTCATTTTACACAATTATCTCACTACAATAATGCTACGGCTACAGAGAGAAAGCGCCATGGTCCTGGAATGGTGAGAATAAATGTGTTTCCGCCCGGTTTCGAACCGGGGACCTTTCGCGTGTGAGGCGAACGTGATGACCACTACACTACGGAAACTACACACCCTTTGATGATCAACTTTTCTTTTGGTTCAAAGACATACAACCAAGTTTTAATTGATCAGTTGGGGAATTGAACCACGGTCTCGCGCTAAAGTTAAGTCTTAAACTCACTCAAAATTCCCCATTCATTCTCTATCCTTGCTGACATCTAAGCATTGGTGGTTCAGTGGTAGAATTCTCGCCTGCCACGCGGGAGGCCCGGGTTCGATTCCCGGCCAATGCATGAACATCTCTTTAAAGCCGTTGGAAACCACCGATATATGTAAATATCCATTCTTCAAGGCCAAATTCGGCTGACATGGAAGCATTGGTGGTTCAGTGATAGAACCGGCCAATGCATGAACACTTCTTTACGGCCGTTGGAAACCACCGATATATGTAAATATCCATTCTTCAAGGCCAAATTCGGCTGACATGGAAGCATTGGTGGTTCAGTGATAGAATTCTCGCCTGCCATGCGGGAGGCCAGGGTTCAATTCATGAATTCATGAAAAGGACAATTACATCAACACTTCATGAGGACCTTTGATAATTGTAAACCACAGTTATACACTCACTGGCCACTTTATTAGGTACACCTTGCTAGTACTGGGTTGGACCCCCTTTTGCTTTCAGAACTGCCTTAATTCTTTGTGCCATTGATTCATCAAGGTGCTGGAAACATCCCTCCGTTGACATGATAGCATCACGCAGTTGCTGCAGATTTGTCGGCTGCACATCCATGATGCGATTCTCCCGTTCCACCACATCCCAAAGGTGCTCTATTGAATTGAGATCTGGTGACTGTGGAGGCCATTGGAGTACAGTGAACTCATTGTCATGTTCATTGATTGGGCCTGCCAGATCTGCACGTTTCCAACTTAGAGGGTCAGTGTTGAATGCAGAATGTGCCTCTGCCCAAAAGGGAGGCCGTATCTTGGAGATGCAGGGGATTGAACCCTGGACCTCATACATGCAAAGCATGCGCTCTACCACTGAGCTACATCCCCAACGGGCAACTGCAGGGATTTTTGGAACACATAGCAACAGCATGGTAGAGGACGTTGTTGACCGTCATGGCTGTGCTGAGTCAGGACACTTGGAAGACTGTTTAGACAAGGACACCTCATCACAGATGCAGGGCACCAGTCTCTCCCTGGTGGTCTAGTGGTTAGGATTCGGCGCTCTCACCGCCGCGGCCCGGGTTCGATTCCCGGTCAGGGAATGAATTTTGTGGAGACACAACCCTCGTTCGCTGGAGTCCTTGAATGACACCTTGTTAAAACTCACAAAAAAAGAAAAAGAAAAAGGCTCCTCCTTCGAGCCGGATTTGAACCAGCGACCTAAGGATTATTGCTATAGAGCCTACAGTCCTCCGCTCTACCAGCTGAGCTATCGAAGGGTGCCAACTGGACCGCCAGATCTGCACGTTTCCAAGTTAGAAGGTGTTTTTGTGCTACATATTTAGCTAACAACTACGTTTCACTACCTCATCACAGATGCCGGGCACCAGTCTCTCCCTGGTGGTCTAGTGGTTAGGATTCGGCGCTCTCACCGCCGCGGCCCGGGTTCGATTCCCGGTCAGGGAATGAATTTTGTGGAGACACAACCCTCGTTCGCTGGAGTCCTTGAACGACACCTTGTTAAAACTCACAAAAAAAGAAAAACCAGCGACCTAAGGATTACTGCTATAGAACCTACAGTCCTCCGCTCTACCAACTGAGCTATCGAAGGGTGCCAACGGGACCGCCAGATCTGCACGTTTCCAAGTTAGAAGGTGTTTTTGTGCTACATATTTAGCTAACAACTACGTTTCACTACCTCATCACAGATGCAGGGCACCAGTCTCTCCCTGGTGGTCTAGTGGTTAGGATTCGGCGCTCTCACCGCCGCGGCCCGGGTTCGATTCCCGGTCAGGGAATGAATTTTGTGGAGACACAACCCTCGTTCGCTGGAGTCCTTGAACGACACCTTGTTAAAACTCACAAAAAAAGAAAAAAAAAAAGGCTCCTCCTTCGAGCCGGATTTGAACCAGCGACCTAAGGATTACTGCTATAGAACCTACAGTCCTCCGCTCTACCAACTGAGCTATCGAAGGGTGCCAACGGGACCGCCAGATCTGCACGTTTCCAAGTTAGAAGGTGTTTTTGTGCTACATATTTAGCTAACAACTACGTTTCACTACCTTTGGACTGCTTTGCTTGAATTAGAGCTGCAAGAAACAAGTAGCTCTCCCCTTCGGGGAAAGGAACCCCGGTTTCCCACGTGACAGGCAGGGATACTGCCCACGATACTAACGAGGAGGTGGTATGGGAGGCCTGGGTTCGATTACCAACATGGGCAGAGGAGGTGGTTTGGAAGGCCTGGGCTCGATTCCCAGCCTGTGCACAAAGACTTTTTGCCTAAATCCTTTGCTCACCTGGTGTTTCAAGCCAAACTAGCTATGTTTTGTGAACTGGTTATTGACAGTTTTCATTTTACACAATTATCTCACTACAATAATGCTACGGCTACAGAGAGAAAGCGCCATGGTCCTGGAATGGTGAGAATAAATGTGTTTCCGCCCGGTTTCGAAGCGGGGACCTTTCGCGTGTGAGGCGAACGTGATGACCACTACACTACGGAAACTACACACCCTTTGATGATCAACTTTTCTTTTGGTTCAAAGACATACAACCAAGTTTTAATTGATCAGTTGGGGAATTGAACCACGGTCTCGCGCTAAAGTTAAGTCTTAAACTCACTCAAAATTCCCCATTCATTCTCTATCCTTGCTGACATCTAAGCATTGGTGGTTCAGTGGTAGAATTCTCGCCTGCCACGCGGGAGCCCCGGGTTCGATTCCCGGCCAATGCATGAACACTTCTTTACGGCCGTTGGAAACCACCGATATATGTAAATATCCATTCTTCAAGGCCAAATCCGGCTGACATGGAAGCATTGGTGGTTCAGTGATAGAATTCTCGCCTGCCATGCGGGAGGCCAGGGTTCAATTCATGAATTCATGAAAAGGACAATTACATTAACACTTCATAATTGTAAACCACAGTTATACACTCACTGGCCACTTTATTAGGTACACCTTGCTAGTACTGGGTTGGACCCCCTTTTGCTTTCAGAACTGCCTTAATTCTTTGTGCCATTGATTCATCAAGGTGCTGGAAACATCCCTCCGTTGACATGATAGCATCACGCAGTTGCTGCAGATTTGTCGGCTGCACATCCATGATGCGATTCTCCCGTTCCACCACATCCCAAAGGTGCTCTATTGAATTGAGATCTGGTGACTGTGGAGGCCATTGGAGTACAGTGAACTCATTGTCATGTTCATTGATTGGGCCTGCCAGATCTGCACGTTTCCAACTTAGAGGGTCAGTGTTGAATGCAGAATGTGCCTCTGCCCAAAAGGGAGGCCGTATCTTGGAGATGCAGGGGATTGAACCCTGGACCTCATACATGCAAAGCATGCGCTCTACCACTGAGCTACATCCCCAACCGGCAACTGCAGGGATTTTTGGAACACATAGCAACAGCATGGTAGAGGACGTTGTTGACCGTCATGGCTGTGCTGAGTCAGGACACTTGGAAGACTGTTTAGACAAGGACACCTCATCACAGATGCAGGGCACCAGTCTCTCCCTGGTGGTCTAGTGGTTAGGATTCTGCGCTCTCACCGCCGCGGCCCGGGTTCGATTCCCGGTCAGGGAATGAATTTTGTGGAGACACAACCCTCGTTCGCTGGAGTCCTTGAACGACACCTTGTTAAAACTCACAAAAAAAGAAAAAAAAAAAGGCTCCTCCTTCGAGCCGGATTTGAACCAGCGACCTAAGGATTACTGCTATAGAACCTACAGTCCTCCGCTCGACCAACTGAGCTATCGAAGGGTGCCAACAGGACCGCCAGATCTGCACGTTTCCAAGTTAGAAGGTGTTTTTGTGCTACATATTTAGCTAACAACTACGTTTCACTACCTTTGGACTGCTTTGCTTGAATTAGAGCTGCAAGAAACAAGTAGCTCTCCCCGTCGGGGAAAGGAACCCCGGTTTCCCACGTGACAGGCAGGGATACTGCCCACGATACTAACGAGGAGGTGGTATGGGAGGCCTGGGTTCGATTACCAACATGGGCAGAGGAGGTGGTTTGGAAGGCCTGGGCTCGATTCCCAGCCTGTGCACAAACACTTTTTGCCTAAATCCTTTGCTCACCTGGTGTTTCAAGCCAAACTAGCTATGTTTTGTGAACTGGTTATTGACAGTTTTCATTTTACACAATTATCTCACTACAATAATGCTACGGCTACAGAGAGAAAGCGCCATGGTCCTGGAATGGTGAGAATAAATGTGTTTCCGCCCGGTTTCGAAGCGGGGACCTTTCGCGTGTGAGGCGAACGTGATGACCACTACACTACGGAAACTACACACCCTTTGATGATCAACTTTTCTTTTGGTTCAAAGACATACAACCAAGTTTTAATTGATCAGTTGGGGAATTAAACCACGGTCTCGCGCTAAAGTTAAGTCTTAAACTCACTCAAAATTCCCCATTCATTCTCTATCCTTGCTGACATCTAAGCATTGGTGGTTCAGTGGTAGAATTCTCGCCTGCCACGCGGGAGGCCCGGGTTCGATTCCCGGCCAATGCATGAACACCTCTTTACGGCCGTTGGAAACCACCGATATATGTAAATATCCATTCTTCAAGGCCAAATTCGGCTGACATGGAAGCGTTGGTGGTTCAGTGATAGAACCGGCCAATGCATGAACACTTCTTTACGGCCTTTGGAAACCACCGATATATGTAAATATCCATTCTTCAAGGCCAAATCCGGCTGACATGGAAGCATTGGTGGTTCAGTGATAGAATTCTCGCCTGCCATGCGGGAGGCCAGGGTTCAATTCATGAATTCATGAAAAGGACAATTACATTAACACTTCATGAGGACCTTTGATAATTGTAAACCACAGTTATACACTCACTGGCCACTTTATTAGGTACACCTTGCTAGTACTGGGTTGGACCCCCTTTTGCTTTCAGAACTGCCTTAATTCTTTGTGCCATTGATTCATCAAGGTGCTGGAAACATCCCTCCGTTGACATGATAGCATCACGCAGTTGCTGCAGATTTGTCGGCTGCACATCCATGATGCGATTCTCCCGTTCCACCACATCCCAAAGGTGCTCTATTGAATTGAGATCTGGTGACTGTGGAGGCCATTGGAGTACAGTGAACTCATTGTCATGTTCATTGATTGGGCCTGCCAGATCTGCACGTTTCCAACTTAGAGGGTCAGTGTTGAATGCAGAATGTGCCTCTGCCCAAAAGGGAGGCCGTATCTTGGAGATGCAGGGGATTGAACCCTGGACCTCATACATGCAAAGCATGCGCTCTACCACTGAGCTACATCCCCAACCGGCAACTGCAGGGATTTTTGGAACACATAGCAACAGCATGGTAGAGGACGTTGTTGACCGTCATGGCTGTGCTGAGTCAGGACACTTGGAAGACTGTTTAGACAAGGACACCTCATCACAGATGCAGGGCACCAGTCTCTCCCTGGTGGTCTAGTGGTTAGGATTCTGCGCTCTCACCGCCGCGGCCCGGGTTCGATTCCCGGTCAGGGAATGAATTTTGTGGAGACACAACCCTCGTTCGCTGGAGTCCTTGAACGACACCTTGTTAAAACTCACAAAAAAGAAAAAAAAAAAGGCTCCTCCTTCGAGCCGGATTTGAACCAGCGACCTAAGGATTACTGCTATAGAACCTACAGTCCTCCGCTCGACCAACTGAGCTATCGAAGGGTGCCAACAGGACCGCCAGATCTGCACGTTTCCAAGTTAGAAGGTGTTTTTGTGCTACATATTTAGCTAACAACTACGTTTCACTACCTTTGGACTGCTTTGCTTGAATTAGAGCTGCAAGAAACAAGTAGCTCTCCCCGTCGGGGAAAGGAACCCCGGTTTCCCACGTGACAGGCAGGGATACTGCCCACGATACTAACGAGGAGGTGGTATGGGAGGCCTGGGTTCGATTACCAACATGGGCAGAGGAGGTGGTTTGGAAGGCCTGGGCTCGATTCCCAGCCTGTGCACAAACACTTTTTGCCTAAATCCTTTGCTCACCTGGTGTTTCAAGCCAAACTAGCTATGTTTTGTGAACTGGTTATTGAGAGTTTTCATTTTACACAATTATCTCACTACAATAATGCTACGGCTACAGAGAGAAAGCGCCATGGTCCTGGAATGGTGAGAATAAATGTGTTTCCGCCCGGTTTCGAACCGGGGACCTTTCGCGTGTGAGGCGAACGTGATGACCACTACACTACGGAAACTACACACCCTTTGATGATCAACTTTTCTTTTGGTTCAAAGACATACAACCAAGTTTTAATTGATCAGTTGGGGAATTAAACCACGGTCTCGCGCTAAAGTTAAGTCTTAAACTCACTCAAAATTCCCCATTCATTCTCTATCCTTGCTGACATCTAAGCATTGGTGGTTCAGTGGTAGAATTCTCGCCTGCCACGCGGGAGGCCCGGGTTCGATTCCTGGCCAATGCATGAACACCTCTTTACGGCCGTTGGAAACCACCGATATATGTAAATATCCATTCTTCAAGGCCAAATTCGGCTGACATGGAAGCGTTGGTGGTTCAGTGATAGAACCGGCCAATGCATGAACACTTCTTTACGGCCTTTGGAAACCACCGATATATGTAAATATCCATTCTTCAAGGCCAAATGCGGCTGACATGGAAGCATTGGTGGTTCAGTGATAGAATTCTCGCCTGCCATGCGGGAGGCCAGGGTTCAATTCATGAAAAGGACAATTACATTAACACTTCATGAGGACCTTTGATAATTGTAAACCACAGTTATACACTCACTGGCCACTTTATTAGGTACACCTTGCTAGTACTGGGTTGGACCCCCTTTTGCTTTCAGAACTGCCTTAATTCTTTGTGCCATTGATTCATCAAGGTGCTGGAAACATCCCTCCGTTGACATGATAGCATCACGCAGTTGCTGCAGATTTGTCGGCTGCACATCCATGATGCGATTCTCCCGTTCCACCACATCCCAAAGGTGCTCTATTGAATTGAGATCTGGTGACTGTGGAGGCCATTGGAGTACAGTGAACTCATTGTCATGTTCATTGATTGGGCCTGCCAGATCTGCACGTTTCCAACTTAGAGGGTCAGTGTTGAATGCAGAATGTGCCTCTGCCCAAAAGGGAGGCCGTATCTTGGAGATGCAGGGGATTGAAACCTGGACCTCATACATGCAAAGCATGCGCTCTACCACTGAGCTACATCCCCAACGGGCAACTGCAGGGATTTTTGGAACACATAGCAACAGCATGGTAGAGGACGTTGTTGACCGTCATGGCTGTGCTGAGTCAGGACACTTGGAAGACTGTTTAGACAAGGACACCTCATCACAGATGCAGGGCACCAGTCTCTCCCTGGTGGTCTAGTGGTTAGGATTCGGCGCTCTCACCGCCGCGGCCCTGGTTTGATTCCCGGTCAGGGAATGAATTTTGTGGAGACACAACCCTCGTTCGCTGGAGTCCTTGAACGACAACTTGTTAAAACTAAAAAAAAAAAAAAAAAAAAGGCTCCTCCTTCGAGCCGGATTTGAACCAGCGACCTAAGGATTACTGCTATAGAACCTACAGTCCTCCGCTCTACCAACTGAGCTATCGAAGGGTGCCAACGGGACCGCCAGATCTGCACGTTTCCAAGTTAGAAGGTGTTTTTGTGCTACATATTTAGCTAACAACTACATTTCACTACCTTTGGACTGCTTTGCTTGAATTAGAGCTGCAAGAAACAAGTAGCTCTCCCCGTCGGGGAAAGGAACCCCGGTTTCCCACGTGACAGGCAGGGATACTGCCCACGATCCTAACGAGGAGGTGGTATGGGAGGCCTGGGTTCGATTACCAACATGGGCAGAGGAGGTGGTTTGGAAGGCCTGGGCTCGATTCCCAGCCTGTGCACAAACACTTTTTGCCTAAATCCTTTGCTCACCTGGTGTTTCAAGCCAAACTAGCTATGTTTTGTGAACTGGTTATTGACAGTTTTCATTTTACACAATTATCTCACTACAATAATGCTACGGCTACAGAGAGAAAGCGCCATGGTCCTGGAATGGTGAGAATAAATGTGTTTCCGCCCGGTTTCGAACCAGGGACCTTTCGCGTGTGAGGCGAACGTGATGACCACTACACTACGGAAACTACACACCCTTTGATGATCAACTTTTCTTTTGGTTCAAAGACATACAACCAAGTTTTAATTGATCAGTTGGGGAATTGAACCACGGTCTCGCGCTAAAGTTAAGTCTTAAACTCACTCAAAATTCCCCATTCATTCTCTATCTTTGCTGACATCTAAGCATTGGTGGTTCAGTGGTAGAATTCTCGCCTGCCACGCGGGAGGCCCTGGTTCGATTCCAGGCCAATGCATGAACATTTCTTTACGGCCGTTGGAAACCACCGATATATGTAAATATCCATTCTTCAAGGCCAAATTCGGCTGACATGGAAGCATTGGTGGTTCAGTGATAGAACCGGCCAATGCATGAACACTTCTTTACGGCCGTTGGAAACCACCGATATATGTAAATATCCATTCTTCAAGGCCAAATTCGGCTGACATGGAAGCATTGGTGGTTCAGTGATAGAATTCTCGCCTGCCATGCGGGAGGCCAGGGTTCAATTCATGAATTCATGAAAAGGACAATTACATTAACACTTCATGAGGACCTTTGATAATTGTAAACCACAGTTATACACTCACTGGCCACTTTATTAGGTACACCTTGCTAGTACTGGGTTGGACCCCCTTTTGCTTTCAGAACTGCCTTAATTCTTTGTGCCATTGATTCATCAAGGTGCTGGAAACATCCCTCCGTTGACATGATAGCATCACGCAGTTGCTGCAGATTTGTCGGCTGCACATCCATGATGCGATTCTCCCGTTCCACCACATCCCAAAGGTGCTCTATTGAATTGAGATCTGGTGACTGTGGAGGCCATTGGAGTACAGTGAACTCATTGTCATGTTCATTGATTGGGCCTGCCAGATCTGCACGTTTCCAACTTAGAGGGTCAGTGTTGAATGCAGAATGTGCCTCTGCCCAAAAGGGAGGCCGTATCTTGGAGATGCAGGGGATTGAACCCTGGACCTCATACATGCAAAGCATGCGCTCTACCACTGAGCTACATCCCCAACGGGCAACTGCAGGGATTTTTGGAACACATAGCAACAGCATGGTAGAGGACGTTGTTGACCGTCATGGCTGTGCTGAGTCAGGACACTTGGAAGACTGTTTAGACAAGGACACCTCATCACAGATGCAGGGCACCAGTCTCTCCCTGGTGGTCTAGTGGTTAGGATTCGGCGCTCTCACCGCCGCGGCCCGGGTTAGATTCCCGGTCAGGGAATGAATTTTGTGGAGACACAACCCTCGTTCGCTGGAGTCCTTGAACGACACCTTGTTAAAACTCACAAAAAAGAAAAAAAAAAAGGCTCCTCCTTCGAGCCGGATTTGAACCAGCGACCTAAGGATTACTGCTATAGAACCTACAGTCCTCCGCTCTACCAACTGAGCTATCGAAGGGTGCCAACGGGACCGCCAGATCTGCACGTTTCCAAGTTAGAAGGTGTTTTTGTGCTACATATTTAGCTAACAACTACATTTCACTACCTTTGGACTGCTTTGCTTGAATTAGAGCTGCAAGAAACAAGTAGCTCTCCCCGTCGGGGAAAGGAACCCCGGTTTCCCACGTGACAGGCAGGGATACTGCCCACGATCCTAACGAGGAGGTGGTATGGGAGGCCTGGGTTCGATTACCAACATGGGCAGAGGAGGTGGTTTGGAAGGCCTGGGCTCGATTCCCAGCCTGTGCACAAACACTTTTTGCCTAAATCCTTTGCTCACCTGGTGTTTCAAGCCAAACTAGCTATGTTTTGTGAACTGGTTATTGACAGTTTTCATTTTACACAATTATCTCACTACAATAATGCTACGGCTACAGAGAGAAAGCGCCATGGTCCTGGAATGGTGAGAATAAATGTGTTTCCGCCCGGTTTCGAACCAGGGACCTTTCGCGTGTGAGGCGAACGTGATGACCACTACACTACGGAAACTACACACCCTTTGATGATCAACTTTTCTTTTGGTTCAAAGACATACAACCAAGTTTTAATTGATCAGTTGGGGAATTGAACCACGGTCTCGCGCTAAAGTTAAGTCTTAAACTCACTCAAAATTCCCCATTCATTCTCTATCCTTGCTGACATCTAAGCATTGGTGGTTCAGTGGTAGAATTCTCGCCTGCCACGTGGGAGGCCCGGGTTCGATTCCCGGCCAATGCATGAACAATTCTTTACGGCCGTTGGAAACCACCGATATATGTAAATATCCATTCTTCAAGGCCAAATTCGGCTGACATGGAAGCATTGGTGGTTCAGTGATAGAATTCTCGCCTGCCATGCGGGAGGCCAGGGTTCAATTCATGAATTCATGAAAAGGACAATTACATTAACACTTCATGAGGACCTTTGATAATTGTAAACCACAGTTATACACTCACTGGCCACTTTATTAGGTACACCTTGCTAGTACTGGGTTGGACCCCCTTTTGCTTTCAGAACTGCCTTAATTCTTTGTGCCATTGATTCATCAAGGTGCTGGAAACATCCCTCCGTTGACATGATAGCATCACGCAGTTGCTGCAGATTTGTCGGCTGCACATCCATGATGCGATTCTCCCGTTCCACCACATCCCAAAGGTGCTCTATTGAATTGAGATCTGGTGACTGTGGAGGCCATTGGAGTACAGTGAACTCATTGTCATGTTCATTGATTGGGCCTGCCAGATCTGCACGTTTCCAACTTAGAGGGTCAGTGTTGAATGCAGAATGTGCCTCTGCCCAAAAGGGAGGCCGTATCTTGGAGATGCAGGGGATTGAACCCTGGACCTCATACATGCAAAGCATGCGCTCTACCACTGAGCTACATCCCCAACGGGCAACTGCAGGGATTTTTGGAACACATAGCAACAGCATGGTAGAGGACGTTGTTGACCGTCATGGCTGTGCTGAGTCAGGACACTTGGAAGACTGTTTAGACAAGGACACCTCATCACAGATGCAGGGCACCAGTCTCTCCCTGGTGGTCTAGTGGTTAGGATTCGGCGCTCTCACTGCCGCGGCCCGGGTTCGATTCCCGGTCAGGGAATGAATTTTGTGGAGACACAACCCTCGTTCGCTGGAGTCCTTGAACGACACCTTGTTAAAACTCACAAAAAAGAAAAAAAAAAAGGCTCCTCCTTCGAGCCGGATTTGAACCAGCGACCTAAGGATTACTGCTATAGAACCTACAGTCCTCCGCTCTACCAACTGAGCTATCGAAGGGTGCCAACAGGACCGCCAGATCTACACGTTTCCAAGTTAGAAGGTGTTTTTGTGCTACATATTTAGCTAACAACTACGTTTCACTACCTTTGGACTGCTTTGCTTGAATTAGAGCTGCAAGAAACAAGTAGCTCTCCCCGTCGGGGAAAGGAACCCCGGTTTCCCACGTGACAGGCAGGGATACTGCCCACGATACTAACGAGGAGGTGGTATGGGAGGCCTGGGTTCGATTACCAACATGGGCAGAGGAGGTGGTTTGGAAGGCCTGGGCTCGATACCCAGCCTGTGCACAAACACTTTTTGCCTAAATCCTTTGCTCACCTGGTGTTTCAAGCCAAACTAGCTATGTTTTGTGAACTGGTTATTGACAGTTTTCATTTTACACAATTATCTCACTACAATAATGCTACGGCTACAGAGAGAAAGCGCCATGGTCCTGGAATGGTGAGAATAAATGTGTTTCCGCCCGGTTTCGAACCGGGGACCTTTCGCGTGTGAGGCAAACGTGATGACCACTACACTACTGAAACTACACACCCTTTGATGATCAACTTTTCTTTTGGTTCAAAGACATACAACCAAGTTTTAATTGATCAGTTGGGGAATTGAACCACGGTCTCGCGCTAAAGTTAAGTCTTAAACTCACTCAAAATTCCCCATTCATTCTCTATCCTTGCTGACATCTAAGCATTGGTGGTTCAGTGGTAGAATTCTCGCCTGCCACGCGGGAGGCCCGGGTTCGATTCCCGGCCAATGCATGAACACTTCTTTACGGCCATTGGAAACCACCGATATATGTAAATATCCATTCTTCAAGGCCAAATTCGGCTGACATGGAAGCATTGGTGGTTCAGTGATAGAATTCTCGCCTGCCATGCAGGGAGGCCAGGGTTCAATTCATGAATTCATGAAAAGGACAATTACATTAACACTTCAAGAGGACCTTTGATAATTGTAGACCACAGTTATACACTCACTGGCCACTTTATTAGGTACACCTTGCTAGTACTGGGTTGGACCCCCTTTTGCTTTCAGAACTGCCTTAATTCTTTGTGCCATTGATTCATCAAGGTGCTGGAAACATCACTCCATTGACATGATAGCATCACGCAGTTGCTGCAGATTTGTCGGCTGCACATCCATGATGCGATTCTCCCGTTCCACCACATCCCAAAGGTGCTCTATTGAATTGAGATCTGGTGACTGTGGAGGCCATTGGAGTACAGTGAACTCATTGTCATGTTCATTGATTGGGCCCGCCAGATCTGCATGTTTCCAACTTAGAGGGTCAGTGTTGAATGCAGAATGTGCCTCTGCCCAAAAGGGAGGCCGTATCTTGGAGATGCAGGGGATTGAACCCTGGACCTCATACATGCAAAGCATGCGCTCTACCACTGAGCTACATCCCCAACGGGCAACTGCAGGGATTTTTGGAACACATAGCAACAGCATGGTAGAGGACGTTGTTGACCGTCATGGCTGTGCTGAGTCAGGACACTTGGAAGACTGTTTAGACAAGGACACCTCATCACAGATGCAGGGTACCAGTCTCTCCCTGGTGGTCTAGTGGTTAGGATTCGGCGCTCTCACCGCCGCGGCCCGGGTTCGATTCCCGGTCAGGGAATGAATTTTGTGGAGACACAACCCTCGTTCGCTGGAGTCCTTGAACGACACCTTGTTAAAACTCACAAAAAAAAAAAAAAAAAGGCTCCTCCTTCGAGCCGGTTTTGAACCAGCGACCTAAGGATTACTGCTATAGAACCTACAGTCCTCCGCTCTACCAACTGAGCTATCGAAGGGTGCCAACGGGATCGCCAGATCTGCACGTTTCCAAGTTAGAAGGTGTTTTTGTGCTACATATTTAGCTAACAACTACGTTTCACTACATTTGGACTGCTTTGATTGAATTAGAGCTGCAAGAAACAAGTAGCTCTCCCCTTCGGGGAAAGGAACCCCGGTTTCCCACGTGACAGGCAGGGATACTGCCCACGATACTAACGAGGAGGTGGTATGGGAGGCCTGGGTTCGATTACCAACATGGGCAGAGGAGGTGGTTTGGAAGGCCTGGGCTCGATTCCCAGCCTGTTCACAAACACTTTTTGCCTAAATCCTTTGCTCAGCTGGTGTTTCAAGCCAAACTAGCTATGTTTTGTGAACTGGTTATTGACAGTTTTCATTTTACACAATTATCTCACTACAAAAATGCTACGGCTACAGAGAGAAAGCGCCATGGTCCTGGACCCTGTGCGTATATTATGAATATTTCTGTTACATATGATGGTAAACAGACACTAGGGAGATTCTCATTGTCTGACAACAAGAGTGACGGAGTCTAAACTGTGACCATCACTGACCTGTCTGAACAGGATGCTGGGCCATACTGGTGTGGAGTGAATGTCAAGAGAACCGAAGCGGGCTTCATCGCACTGATTAGTCAGGCGCATCTGCATGTTGAAGGTGAGTGACTGAAAGGTTGACCAGGACCGAAAGAACGATTAAAAGAAGGAACATTGTAAATAAACAGGGTTTTCCCTATCACCACCACCGAATCCGCCTCTGTGTTTAGGACCTTTGTTACAGTGGCTCCCAACGAGGGGCAAAGGAGGCGGATTCGGCTGTGATAAGGGAAAACCCTGTTTATTTACAATGTTCCTTCTTTTTTTCGTTCTTTCGGTCCTGGTCGACTTTTCAGTCATAGCTTTTCAGCCCTTTTCTCCCCCAAAGCAGAGGCACACACATCTTAAACCATTTCGTTAACGAGGCTTCATTCGCAACAGGTGCGCAACGAAGCCTCGCTTCCGTAACCCTTGCCACGGTCCTGTAGCTCCCTCTACAGGCCGAACGCTGCATGTCCCCCCACGATTGATTTGATTCATAACCATTTTTATTGACAATGAAGTGTATGGCGATAAAAGCTTATGATTGATGACAGGTAGACAGATTTGATTGATTATAAAATATTGCTCCTAGTCCCATGACAGAATTTCACAGTTAGATGTATTGCTCCTAGTCCCATGACAGACTTTGACAGTTAGATTGACATTCTTCCTCTTGTTGGCCTCAGATGGTGACCAAGAAGCACAGGGCCATGGGGGACAGGACAGTGAGTGGCTGTCTCGCCTCAAGACCTCTACCACCACTGGGGTTTGGCCCTCTGATGTAGGGGACAGGCCAGCCCCCAGTCAGAATAGGTGGTATGCTCTCTACCAGAAGGTACATTTTGTCTGTGAAATACACCAACAGATTAAACAGATATAGGCTAGGTTGTATATGCCATGACATTGAGCATACCATGTGGTTACAGATTGAGAAATATCCAGTGCAGACCCGCGGCCAGACATCGTTGTTTGGTGGGCCAGAGTTGTGTCTGTGGATTTCACTCCCAGAAGGTAATGAAGGGACATCAGATGTAACTATTTGTCATGCTGAAATATCAGTAGTATTGATACTTGTATCTGTATGTCTTCAGCAGCCAGCCAGTGTTCCACCGGCACCCACATCTGCCTCAGTGCCTGTTGCTGCCACGGTCCAGGGTCCAGTTCCACCTCGTGCCACGGCCCCTGCAGAGACCACAGCCTCAGTCCCTGCCAAGCCTGTGCAGAGTCCTCTGCAGCCTACATTGACTGTGTCAATGGTAAATATTTCCATAACATTTTGCCAAACGTTATCCATCCATTTTATCGCAGCACTGTTTTGTCATCATTTTATTCTGACCAATTTCACTTGCCATTCTTCTCTTTAGTTTTATAAATCCTGGTTTGGAGGGGCTTCTGGTGCTGCAGCCAAACCAAACCTTGTGGCTAGGTAGCCAGTTGAGGTATTACATGGATTTGTTCGTCTTAATGTCTCTGTGTTATTAGTGTAACTCGTGTGACTAATGTGGCTTATGTCTACAATCACATAGGTACATGCACAATCACAATATCAATCAACCTAACAATCACAATATAGTCTCCTGGTGTACTCTACCTTTCCTCTCCCTCACAGTCTCTGTCCAGCCCTGCTACTACCTCTGCTGGTACTCCATGAGGACCCCCTCCTCTGTTCCCAAGTCCCTGTCCAGCCCTGCTACGGCCTCCATGAGGACCCCTTCCCCTGTACCCAAGTCCCTGTCCAGCCCTGCTATGGCCTCTTTGAGGACCCCTTCCCCTGTACTACCCATGTCCCCCTCCAGCCCTGCCTCCACCTATATTAGGACCATCTCCCCTTTCTCTCTGCCTCCATCCCCCTCTGCTTCGGCGTCTGTGAGGACCACCTCTACCTCTCAGGCTACTGCCAGCCCTGCAAGTGCCTCTGTAAGTGCTCTCTTTTTTACCTGTGTTTATGTTTGTGTGTGTGTGTGTGTGTGTGTGTGTGTGTGTGTGTGTGTGTGTGTGAGTGTGAGTGTGTGTGTGTGTTAAATAACTTTGATATTATTATTGCATGTGTAATTCACTGAGTTTGGCTTCTTTTCTTTTTTTTCAGGATGAGTCCGATGTGGGTGTTTTCCCTACTACTGGTCCTGCTGCGCCTCCTGGTCCTCTCCTTGGTCCTGCTGCCCCTCCTTGTCCTCTCCTTGGTCCTGCTGCCCCTCTTGGTCCTCTGCTTGGTCCTGCTGCCCCTCTTGGTCCTCTCTATTGTCCTGCTGCCCCTGCCTTTCTCGTTCAGGCGCCCGATTCATTCTGGCTGCCGGCAGAGATGAAGAAGACCATTCCACAGCAAGACCAGCGATGATCATCCACTCTGTGGGAGAACCAGAGGCTGCGGCCAAACTTGAAGCTCTGGTACGAGCCACCGGTACCAGGGCTCATTTACAACCTGGCCCCAACACCAGAGCACTTTTTCACCCACAGGCTCCTGGCGTGGATGCCCTACAATCTGTGGAAGGTCAGGGTGTGCTGCCCAGTGTGTAGGAGGCAGCTCACAGGTTTTTTTTGTGTTTATTTCACTAATCTTTTTTCAATTTTCAAATATAAATGTTTTATCTGAGTTTTATTCAATCAATTTGACACATTGCTAATAGCGAGTGATGCAGTCCATAACAGAAAGAAACAGAGGTCTGATCATTTTATAACTGATATCATTTCAGATGCTTAAACAAAATTACACACACAACTTGAATAGAGTAACAGACCTGTGGGCCAAAAGCACAGTCATTAAACATTGTTAAAACAACAGCAAGTATATATTTTTCGATTTCAAATATAAATCTTTTTATCTGAGTTCTACAAGAGAAAGAAACAGAGGTCTGATCATTTTATAAATTTGCCTGTTTTTATTTCTGGCGCTGGTGGGATTCGTACCGGTGACCTTCAGATCCACTCTTTCCCCCATTCAAAAGCGGAAAAGGCGAAGATTTTTCTTTTTCTTTAATCGTTAGAATACATACTGACAAATAAACTAATAGATAATGGAAAAGAAGCCTCAATTTCTCTCTCTCTCTTTATTTTCCCTCTTTTTTCTCCTTCCCCCCCCCTTAACAGACTACTGTTCCCCAGCTTTGGCGCGAGTGGTTAAGGCGATGGACTGTTACTCCATTGTGCTCTGTATGCGTTGGTTCGAATCCCATCCTCTTTGCACAGCCTTGCTTCTTTTTCCGCTTGGATGACCGTGGGCGTGGAAACAGAGAAGACGGCGGCGGTGGAGAAACAATGCAAAGCATGCGGCACTTCCTTCGGAGGCCACATTCAGACGGGACATCGTCCAAAAGCTTTTTTGAGAACGGAGACAGCTTCAACATAGAAGGCAGAGGCGGGGTTCGAACCGAAAAGGACACCTAACTTGCATTGGCCGGGAATTAAACCCGGGTCAACTGCTTGGAAGGCAGCTATACTCACCATTATACCACCAATGCGATAATCCATTGTGCTCTGCACGCGTGGCTTTGAATCCCATCCTCGTCACACAGCCATGCTTCTTTGTCAGCTTGGACGACCGTGAGCGTGGAAACAGAGGAGGTGGAGAAGCAATGGAAAGCGTGCGGCACAGCCTTCGGAGACCACATTCAGACGGACGTCGTCCAACAGCTTCTTTGAGCACGGAGACAGCTTCAACCTAGGCGGGGTTCGAACCGACGCTTTCAACGAGACTGAAGTGTCATTCTTGCGCCTTAGGATACGCAGGCATGGGCCCATCGGGAAAAGGACACCAAACTTGCATTGGCCGGGAATCGAACCCGGGTCAACTGCTTGGAAGGCAGCTATGCTCACCACTATACCACCAATGCGCTTATGAGACCATTCACGACCACCACATTCATATGCACTTCAGGACTCACCATTTCAACATTTTGCAGGGTCTTTGTTGTCATTTTTATTTCATGGGCTGGATTACTCAGTAAAAAAGGGAGGGGGGGGGGGCGAGAAAAACGTTACAACAATGCAAACACAGTGAAAGTAAACTCCCTGCTTTTTGCCGACAGGGCGGACACATCCCCCAACCTGAGGCTCCATTGCGGGGGACGGGTATCCAGTAGTAGGTGGCTCGTTGGTCTAGGGGTATGATTCTCGCTTCGGGTGCGAGAGGTCCCGGGTTCAAATCCCGGACGAGCCCTCTGATTTAGCCTTTCACCAGCTCGAACGACTCAATCAAAGTGTCTTGGGTCGCCGATTCAGCAGATGGATCACCTTGCCAGCGTTGCGAATGAAAATATTTCATGGGCTGGATTACTCAGTAAAAAAGGGAGGGAGGGGGGGGGCGAGAAAAACGTTACAACAATGCAAACACAGTGAAAGTAAACTCCCTGCTTTATGCAGACAGTGCGGACACTTCCCACAACCTGAGGCTCCGTTGCGGTGGAGGGGCAAGGTGTTGTCAGACGGTTCGTTGGTCTAGTGGTATGATTCTCGCTTTGGGTGTGAGAGGTCCTGGGTTCAAATGCCGGACGAGCCCTTTGACGAAACCTTTCACAAGCTGGGTCCACCAAATGAAAGTCCTTTGGCTCAAAGGTTCAACAACTGTTTCCCCAGGTAGCAGCAAAATTCCACTGTTAAAAAGCCTTTCCTCACGTCCTGGCTTTCAGTATCCGGTTTCACACTCTCACTCTCACAGCAAAATCCATCTTCAAGCACTGCTTTATTATTATTTTTAACAGTTTTAGACTTTTTGGTTACAGGGGAGAGATTACATTCCTACTTTCACTCAGGCTCTGTGGCATTGGACTTCTAGGCTTCTCAGTGGTAGGGATTCAAAGGTTGTGGGTTCGAGTCCCACCAGAGTCGCTTGATTCTGTTTGCTTCTTAATACAGTGGAACCTCGAGATACGAATGCCCCAATATACGAATGTTTTGAGTTACGAATAGAAATTTCGTAAAATTTGTGCTCTGAGATACGAATGAAAATTTGAGATACGAAACCTTTTTTTTCGCGAGAAGTGGCAGCCGCGCGCGAGAACTGGCAGCCGCCTGCACACGAACCCTTTTTAAAAAAAAATTGAGATACGAATGTTTTGACTTACGAAGGAAGTCTCGGAACGGATTAAATTCGTATCTCGAGGTTCCACTGTACAGATGACCTCTGGCAGGGTTTATTTTGAAACAGCCTTATCGTCTTCTTTCCTTTTGCTGCCGTTGTTCTAAAAAAATGTTTTGCCATTGAGAGGCAACTTCTGCAGGTCTCTGTGGCGCAATTGGTTAGCGCGTTCGGCTGTTAACCGGAAGGCTGGTGGTTCGATCCCACCCAGGGACGTCCTGATTTTAGATGATAGATAGATAGATAGAAACTTTATTTATCCCAGGGGGAAATTCAGGTTCCAAGTAGCATACAGACATAGGGGTATCACACATAACATACACATACAACATACAACATTAGCAGCATTTTATACAGACGAGGTGCAGTTGTAAATGTCTTTGCAGTTAGGTGAGGTGCAAAAAGGTAAGGCAGACAGTGCAATTATAGCATTAAATACTA
>NC_139654.1:50182659-50302659 GCF_951799395.1 Argentina silus
GTCACCTTGCCAGCGTTGCGTACGCGAATGAGATAGTCCTTTTTTTATGCAGACAGTGCGGACACTTCCCACAACCTGAGGCTCCGTTGCGGTGGACGGGCAAGGTGTTGTCAGACGGTTCGTTGGTCTAGTGGTATGATTCTCGCTTTGGGTGTGAGAGGTCCCGGGTTCAAATCCTGGACGAAACCTTTCACAAGCTGGGTCCACCAAGTGAAAGTCCTATGGTTCAACAGATGTTTCCCCAGGTAGCAGCAAAATTAGGACAAGATGGCCGAGTGGTTAAGGTGATGGACTGCTAATCCATTGTGCTCTGCATGCGTCGGTTCGGATCTCATTCTTGTCGCACAGCCATGCTTCTTTGCCAGCTTGGACGACCGTAGGAGTGGAAACAGAGGAGGTGGAGAAACAATGTAAAGCGTGCGGCACATGCTTCGGAGACCACATTCAGACGGACCTCGTACAACAGCTTCTTTGATTTCGCCTTTCACCAGCAGGTACATTTTGTCCGTGAAATACACCAACAGATTAAACAGATATAAGCTATGTTGTATATGCCATGACATTGAGCATACCATTTGGTTACAGATTGAGAAATGTCCAGTGCAGATACGCGGCCAGACATTGCTGTTTGGTGGGCCAGAGCTGTGTCTGTGGATTTCACTCCCAGAAGGTAATGAAGGGACATCAGATGTAACTATTGGTCATGCTGAAAAAGGATCCCATTATCAGTAGTATTGATAATTGATACAGTTGTATCTGTATGTCTTCAGCAGCCAGCCAGTGTTCCCCTGGCACCCATATCTGCCTCAGTGCCTGCTGCTGCCATGATCCAGGGTCCAGCTCCATCTCGTGCCATGGCCCCTGCAGAGACCACAGCCTCAGTCCCTGCCAAGCCTGTGCAGAGTCCTCTGTGGCCTACATTGACTGTGTCAATGGTAAATATTTCCATAACATTTTGCCAAACGTTATCCATCTATTTTTATCGAAGCACTGTTTTGTCATCATTTTATTCTGACCAATTTCACTTGCCATTCTTCTCTTCAGTTTCATAAACCCCGATTTGGAGGGGCTTCTGGTGCTGCAGCCAAACCAAACCTTGTGACTAGGAAGCCTGTTGAGGTATTACATGGATTTGTTCGTCTTAATATCTCTGTGTTATTAGTGTAACTCGTGTGTGACTAATGTGGCTTATGCCTACAATCACATAGATACATGCACAATCACAATATACTCTCCTGGTGTACTCTACCTTTCCTCTCCCTCACAGTCTCTGTCCAGCCCTGCTACTACCCCTGCTGGTACTGCCAATAGATTAGATTAGATTAGATTAGATTAGACTCAACTTTATTGTCATTGTGCAGAGTACAAGTACAGAGACAACGAAATGCAGTTAGCGTCTAACCAGAAGTGCAAAAAAGCAGAAAAGTACAGTATATACAGGTAGTGCAGTATAATAGTGCAGTATAGTATAAGTAGTGCAGTGTATTGGTTCAGTATATGAATTAGCAGTAGCATTATAGCAGAATAAATAGGATGCAGTATGAACAGTGTAAGCAGCATATGAGCTGTATAGGCAATGCAGTCTAGGTATACGTATTAACAGTAACATTAGAGTAAATAGCAGAATAAATATGGAATGCCATATGAACAGTATAAACAGGTATGTACAGTATGTACAGATATGTGCAGTGTATTAATAGTAGTATTAAAGAAAAATATAAGGATATGTGCATTATGAACAGTATAGACAGATTATGAACAGTATAGACAGATATGTACAGAAGAGCAGTGGTATGGAGTAAGAGCAGTTTGTAATTGCAATTGTCCGGGGGGGGGGGGGCCTTCTTGATCAGGGTAGAGGTGTTGAGGGTCCAGGAGAGATCCTCAGAGATGTGGACACCCAGAAACTTGAAGCTGGTGACTCGCTCCACCTCAGTCCCGTTGATGAGGATGGGGGTGTGTGTGCCAGCTTTTGACTTCCTGAAGTCCACAATGAGCTCTTTGGTCTTCCTGGTGTTGAGAGCCAGGTTGTTGTCGTTGCACCACACTGTTAGGTGCTGGACCTCCTCCCTGTAGGCAGGAGTGCTACGGCCTCCATGAGGACCCCTTCCCCTGTACCCAAGTCCCTGTCCAGCCCTGCTACGGCCTCCATGAGGACCCCTTCCCCTGTACCCAAGTCCTTGTCCAGCCCTGCTACGGCCGTCTATGAGGACCCCTTCCCCTGTTGAACAAGATTCAAAGTGTTTATTATCATATGCACAGTAGAAAACACGTTTCCCTGTACAATGAAATTCTTGCTTTACTGTCCGCAGAATGCCAACCAATGTAAAATGTACAATACTAAAAAATATACAATATATACTAAACAAAATGTACAAGATAACAAAATTTAAGGCAGCATGTGATAATAAAAAAGCAACAATAATAATAATAAAACAGTGCAAATGTAAACAGTGCAATTATGCATGTGCAAACTGAAGTCGGGTTCAGTTATGAGGTAGTACAGTTATATGAGGTAGTCAATGATTATAATCTCCTATGCGTTGTTTAGGAGTCTGATGGCAGTGGGAAAGAAGGAATTCTTTAGTCTGGTGGTCCTGCATTTAACACTTCTGTACCTCCGGCCTGAGGGTAGAAGTGTGAACAGTCCGTGTTGGGGGTGGGTGGGGTCCTTGAGGATGGATGGCTCTCCTGTGGACTCTGCGGTGGTAGATGCTCTGCAGAGAGGGCAGTGGAGTCCTGGTGATTTTCTCAGCGGTCTTCACCACTCTCTGCAGGCGTCTGCGGTCCATAGCAGTAGTGCTGCTGTACCACACAGTGATACAGCTGGTTAGGATGCTCTCAACAATGCAGCTGTAGAAGTTGCTGAGGATCTTGGGCGACATGCCAAACTTCCTCAGCCTCCTCAGAAAGTACAGCCGCTGTTGGGCCTTCTTAACCAGCTGTGTGGTGTTAAGTGTCCAGGTGAGGTCCTCGCTGATGTGGACGCCCAGGTATTTGCCCAGGTATCACCCTCTCTACTTCGAGTTCCCGGATGTACAGTGGCCGATGAGGTCCCCTCTTCTTCCTCATGTCCACTATCATCTCCTTGGTCTTGTCCGTATTGAGGGTGAGGTTGTTGTCCTCACACCATGCTACCAGACTGGCCACCTCCCTCCTGTAAGCCGATTCGTCCCCGCCAGTGATGCATCCTATCACTGCGGTGTCGTCCGCAAACTTTAGGATGATGTTGTCCTTGTGGGAGGCGACACAGTCAAGGGGTGAACAGGGTGTAGAGGATGGGGCTGAGGACGCATCCCTGTGGAGTGCCAACATTTGTAATAATGCTGGCTGAAGTCCTATTACCAATCTGACAGACTGGGGCCTGCCAGTCAAAAAGTCTAGGAGCCAGTCACAGAGGGTGGGGTGCAGGCCAAGTGTGGACATTTTGTGGATGAGTCTGTGGGGGATGACCGTATTAAAAGCGGAGCTGTAGTCTATAAAGAGCATCCTGATGTAGGAGTCTTTGTTTTCCAGGTGAGAGAGGGAATACTGGAGGACAGCAGCGATAGCGTCTGAGGTGGACCTGTTGGGCCGGTAGGCATACTGCAGGGGGTCTAGGGTGTCCGGTATGCTGCTCTTAATGTGTGCCAGTACCACTCTCTCAAAACACTTCATGATGATTGGAGTGAGTGCTACTGGCCTGTAATCATTCAGGCAGGCAGGTTTTTACCTGTGTGTGTGTGTGTGTGTGTGTGTGTGTGTGTGTGTGTGTGTGTGTGTGTGTGTGTGTTAAATAACTCTGATATGATGATGCATGTGTAATTCACTGAGTTTGGCTTCTTTTTTTTTTCTTTTTTTTTTAAAGATGAGTCCGATGTGGGTGTTTTCCCTACTACTGGTCCTGCTGCCCCTTCTGGTCCTCTCCTTGGTCCTGCTGCCCCTCCTGGTCCTCTCCTTGGTCCTGCTGCCCCTCCTGGTCCTCTCTATTGTCCTGCTGCCCCTGCCTTTCTCGGTCAGGCGCCCGATTCATTCTGGCTGCCGGCAGAGATGAAGAAGACCATTCCACAGCAAGACCAGCGATGATTGCATCCACCCTGTGGGAGAACCAGAGGCTGCGGCCAAACTCGAAACTCTGGTACGAGCCACTCTAACCAGGCCCCAACACCAGAGCACTTTTTCACCCACAGGCTCCTGGCGTGGATGCCCTACCATCTATGGTAGGTCAGGGTGTGCTGTCCAGTGTGTAGGAGGCAGCTCACAGGTTTTTTGTGTTTATTTCAATAAAAAAAAATCTATTTTCAAATATAAATCTTTTATCTGAGTTTTATTCAATCAATTTGACACATTGCTAATAGCGAGTGATGCAGTCCATAAGAGAAAGAAACAGAGGTCTGATCATTTCAGATGCATAAACAAAGATACACACGCAACTTGAATAGAGCAACAGACCTGTAGGCCCATAGCACAGTCATTAAACATCATTAAAACAACAGCAAGTGTTCTTAAACTTCTGTTTGTTATGTCACAAGAAGCAAGATATTGGCTCTTGAATTTACACAAAACAACACTTTGGGGGACTTTGCCTGTTTTTATTTCTGGCGCTGGTGGGATTCAAACCGGTGACCTTCCGATCCACTCTTCCCCCCCATTCAAAAATGGAAAAGGCAATATTTTTTATTTTTCTTTAATCGTTTAGAATACATACTGATAAATAAACTAGTAAATAATGGAAAAGAAGCTTCAATTTCTCTCTCTCTCTTTCTCTTCCCTTAGCATCAAGCTGGGGAACAATAGTCTGTTAAGGGGGGGGAAGAAGGGGGCAGAAGAAAAAGGAGAAAAAAGAAGAAAACGAAAGAGAAATTGAGGCTTCTTTTGCAACTTTCATCACACAAATACATGTGTAACAACACACTTTAATTTCAGTAAGCAACATTGCTGGTCTTTACTTTGTTCTGTTCAAATACGTAGACTCAATTTTGTAAACTGTGCGCTGTGAGCAGGGTTCGAACCTGCGCGGGGAGACCCCATTGGATTTCGAGTCCAACGCCTTAACCTCTCGGCCATCACAGCTATACTGGCTTCTGCACTGCCTGGTCTGTAGTAAAGACAAAATCTTTTCAAGATCTAGACACGGACCAGAGTTTGCTTATTAAGGAAGCCTCATATAGAGACTTTTGAATATCAATTCACAGAAGCCATGTTACGAGGATGCAACTTACATTACACAAATACATGCGCAACAACACTTTGAGAAAGCAAAGGAATCCCATTGGATTTCGGGTCCTTATCCTTAACCACTCCGTCATCACAGCTGCCCTTAGCCTTTCATTGTTGTTTAAATGTTTCTACGTTACTTCTTCAAATTTGAAAGGGCCATGGGCTACACAGGAAAGGAGGTCCCAAAGACATTGGGAACCACAATTGCATTTTACACCACCACGCAATTGCGTCTCAACAACTCATTTTTCCAAAGGTGGACCAACATGTCGTCCTTTAAGAGGGATGTCGTTTCCCCTGCGCTGTGAGCAGGGTTCGAACCTGCGCGGGGAAACCCCAATGGATTTCAAGTCCAACACCTTAACCACTCGGCCATCACAGCTTCCCTTTGCATGTCATTGTTCCTTACACTTTTGTACATTTTGAAACATGAAAATGACACAGCCTTGCAGGCAAAGGGTTTGAAAGGAAATGCCAAAGGCATTGGGAAATATGTTTGATTTTAAAGCAAACGCCTTAACCATCCTGCAATTGCAGCTCGATTTGTTTTACATCAGGTTTCCAAAAGTGGGCCGACATCTTGTACATAAATAGGGACACAGCTGTGTTTACGCTGAGAGCAGGGTTCAAAGCTGCACAGGGAGACCCCATTGGATTAGTAATCCTACGCCTTAACCTCTTCGCCATCAAAGCTCCCTGGTGATTTTTATTGTTTTCTAAGTTACTTCTTCACGTGTGAACGGGCCATGGTCGCACAGGAAGCAATCCTAAAGGCATTGGGAACCTCATTTGTTTTTCTTCTGGAAGGTATTTTTCTATTTCGATCACAGCTACCCTTAGCATTTTATCGTTACTTACAGTAAGTTACTTCTTGACATGTGAAAGGGACTTACAGGAAGGGTTTGAAAGGAAATAACAAAGCACTTATGCATAAGGATTCATGAGTTTATTGACTATTAAAGTGATGTTACAGGAAAATTTGAATGATCTCAGTTTACAGTTCTAAACGTAGCGCTAATAAGCAGACACGGGTCCCTGTCACATGCCCTTAGTGTGGTGTGTATGCGTGTGGATTCCATGCAGCCCAATGCCATGGGCACACTATACAAAATGAAAGTGACACTTAACAGTAATGCTGCTTCTAAAGTTGACGCTGTTAAACTAGGGATTCCGTGGCTGAATGAGATAAAACAGTGATTCGATTCATAGATTATATTTGTACGAACTACGCATTGATTCATTGATTCAATTCAGACACAAAACAAGAGGTTTCAAAAATACAGAAATAGTCACGATATTCTCTTTTAATGATTCATTCGTAGATAATGACAATTAAAGTAGTTTGAAAATATGTGGCTGCGCTGTTACTAATGCTTTATAAATGCAACACATGCTTATAATGTGCAAACTGAATTATGAACCCATTATAACGGAAACCCCTTTGTGTGAAGTGTCACCAAAAGAAAAGAAAACAGAGACAGGAAATACATTTGAGCTACTCTATTACTCATTTATTTGCAAATATATATTCTAAGTATCTGTAGGATGAAAGTAAAGTGGCAAAGACACAAATCAGTGTAAGGTTTAGGTATGTTAACGGACCCAGGTGCGGTGCAGAGAAAGAGAGGCGGACAAGTAGTTAGCGGTACTAAACAAAAGGATCTTTACTTTGGATGAGTAGTCAAAACAGGACACAAAAATAGGGACTCAATGCTCGAAATCAAAGAGGAGATCACAGTCTCAAAACAGTACTTGTATACTCGTATGACTTACGCTCACAAAGCGACCAACAAAGGTGAAGACGAAGCGGGAGTGAAGGGAAGTGAGGGTACATATTGCATGAGTGACAATTACACACAGGTGCTGGTGATAAGTATGTGATTGAGGTGGCACAGTGGACGGACGGAGGGAGGCAAGTAGGGGGACGCACTGGGAAGCACAACCCCCATCCGTAACAAATCAGTGAGGCTCCTGTGGTCCTGCAGATCGGGGGGGTGGGGGGGGGGGACATAACAAGAAGACGTGAGGTTATTTTTTAAACTTTAACTGGAATACTTATTGGATTTCACTGAAGAACTTCCCATTCTTTGGGGTGACCGATGAGGTCTGACCCTATGGAATTCCTAAGAGAGAAAGAAAGAGAGAGAGAGAGGGGAGGGGGAAGTGAAAAAATAATGGTCAGAATACAATTACTTACAATCATTTAAACTACTTTTTCCTATTACTTAAAAGCCTGTGTGTGTGTGTGTGTGTGTGTGTGTGTGTGTCTAGGAGGACTCCATGAGGAGCTGGAGGTGGTGCTCCTGGAGGCTGGAAACTCCAATGACCAGAGACTGGTTTGAAGTACCAGGGAACCTCCAGAAGCATCATCAGCCCGCCCTGAGTTAAGGCTCTGAGTTACTGCTAATTCACAGTATCCATTTAAACTGAACTATAGATTGGATGCTAAATGCTAGAGAGAAGGAACAGTAACAACATCAGAACATGTCTGTACTTTCAGCTGCACCAGCCATCTCTCAGCCTCTGATTCCATGTTGCTGGCAGGCAGGCAGGCAGGAGTGCAGAAGAGAGTACAGACGCTCCACAAACCCACCAGGTTGCTAACAGGAAACACAAGAGAGAGAGCAGAGAGTCATATGGACTTGTCAACAAAGTCACAGTGAAAGAACTGTACTAACCACCACCAGGGGCCTCCCCACCATCACCCCAAACTGAACCAGCTCATAGATGATGTCTAACAAAAGACAAACACATTTAGAACAAAATAGCAATGATATTAAAAAGAAGGTATTAATACAGGTACAGGTATTCGATGCGAGACTATTGAATTGCCTCGACAGCTCATCCAGAATGCTGCCGCCAGTCTGGTGTTCAAACTCCCCAAATTCTCCCATGTCACTCCCCTCCTCCGCACCCTTCACTGGCTCCCGGTAGCAGCTCTCATCAGATTCAAGACCCACGACTGGCCGCCTGGCACCGCCGCCCCTTCGGTCATGGCTTTTCACTGTCCTGGCGACCCGCTGGTAGAATGAGCTTCCTACTGCTGTCATGACTGCAGAGTCACTACCAATCTTCCGCTGTAGATTGAAGACCTACATCTTAACGGTCCCTCCTACAAGTTTCTCTCCTGATAATAATAAAAATGTCCTTCTTCTAGCATTGTGACTGCCTATGGCCACTGGTCCGAGCATTGATTACTTTATCTTATGATGACTGATGGATAGATGATTCACTTACTTAGACAAATGTATTTGTTGTCAGTCACTTTGGATAAAGGCATCTGCTAAATGCCATAAATGTAATGTAAATGTCCTCATGGATCAGTCCTCTCTACGGACAATAATGACATTGCACCACTGAATATGTGTTGCTAGAATACGAAATAACATAGCGCAAGGCCAAAATGTACATTCCTTGGCAAAATGCATGGAGCTGGCTAGCAAGCTTGCTAGTTCAAGCTAAAGGCTTAAAGCGGGCGAGCTAACTCTTAGAAACTGTCAACGGGTTACTTAGCCATCTAGCAGCTAACAATGCTACCATTGCTTCTCGCAAAATAGTCATTGCACAAACAATGTGTTCGATATGTGTCTACTGTAAAATGTAATTAAATGCCACATACCGTTTTCGAAGTCGCTGTCGCTTCCCTCTTCACGATCTCGAACCCTGCAAAAAAAGAAGACACGAACAACAACCTGTCATAGAGACGGCAGGCCGCAGTCCACGCACTCTCGCAGTCAAACCTGAAAAACACCGAGGCATTTTTCAGTGCCTTTCGTTGCTTATGCTAAATCTCAACTGAAGTTTGTTGTTATCTGGAGCGGATTGAACATTCCATAGAATGTTGCTGATGTTCTACATTGAAAGGTTGCATAGCAACACACAGTTTTGAAAATAACGAGTAATAATCATACATGACACATATCATGAACACTTTTCAAAAATGCGTTACCATGTGACCTCTAGAAATAGAACACGAGCAACATTCTATGTTTGATCCAGCGCTACGCAGCAACACACCTCTGATGATGTTGACATTGACTAGATCCAGCTGGTCTTCTGAGCGCTGGCATTACTACGCCATTAGCATTAGCAACGAAAGGTACTGAGAAACGCCTCGGTGTTTTTCAGGTTTGCTGCGGGACTGCGTGGACTGCGGACTGCCATTTCTACGACAGGTTGTTGTTCCTGTTTCCTTTTTGAGAGGACAGCGACCTCGAAGCAGGTATGTCACGTTCAATTACATTT
This sequence comes from Argentina silus, assembly GCF_951799395.1. Taxonomy (NCBI): domain Eukaryota; kingdom Metazoa; phylum Chordata; class Actinopteri; order Argentiniformes; family Argentinidae; genus Argentina; species Argentina silus. The sequence continues at coordinate 50,192,104 of NC_139654.1, forward strand.
TACAGTAGACATATAGTCAATAAATGCATCTGTGTAATGGCATGACTGTTAGTCCGTCAGTAGCTACGGTGGTAGCATAGTTAGCTTTAGCTTGAACTAGCTCGCTTGCTCGTCACCTACGTGTGCTGTGTTGTTTTAGCAACACATATCGAGTGGTTGTCTAACTATCGTTCAGATATTGTCAAACTATCTTTCAGATATGGTCCAACTATCGTCACATACCCTCTCCGAAGTCGCTGCCGTCGCTTCCCTCTGCACGATCGCGAACCCAACAAAAAAGAAAACACGGACGTAAAAACGGCAGGCAGCAGTCCAAACCTGAAAAACACTGAGGCATTTTTCAGCCCGTTTTGCTCTAAAAATCAGCTGGTTTGTGTCGATGTAAACATCAACTGAAGTTGTTATCTGGAGCGGATTGAACATTCCATAGAATGTTGCTAATGTTCTATATCGAAAGGTTGCATAGCAACACATAGTTTTGAAAATAATTAATAATAATCATAGATGTATCATAAAGACTTTTCAGAAATGCGTTACCATGTGACCTCTAGAAATAGAACATGAGCAGCATTCTATGGAATGGTTGATCCGGCGCTACACAGCAACACACTTCTGTTGATGTTTACATTGACGAGACCCCGCTGGTTTTCTGAGAGCTAGCATAACTAAGCCATTAGCATTACTAAGCCATGAGCATTAGCAACGAAAGGTACTGAAAAATGTCTCGGGTGTTTTTCACTATTGGATGCGGAATGCGTTGTTAGAAATTATATTTGATAAAAACAGTTTATTATTGCTATAATAAAAATACATTACTGCAGTGTGCTAAATTTACTAATGTGATGGTCTGTTGATAAATGGGATGAATCAAGCATTAGTCCCATAGTACGTTGGATTAATACATAGAGAGGTTAAGCCAGGTCATCAAGAAAGATGTCGCAACACACGCTTACACAAAGAGCAAAAGTGGAAAAGTACCAGGCTAGGGGGGACATACCAGAGTAGGTATCTTATCTCTAACAGGGTGCTGACTCCGCAGATGGGACGAATGGTGTGACCAGCCCGTGAACAACAAGGGATGCCAAGTCTAAACCACGGTTCCTCCCCAACCAAATAGCCAATCACAATCACTTTGTTTACTGTAAATGCTTTGTTTGACTGTTTGAATGCATCCATTTTTGGAGGGTTGGTTCCAGATTAACAGCTTGCTGACTGTGATTTTCTTCTCCAAAAGTGGTCCTTGTACAAGCCATTGCCCGGAGGAAGGGACTCAGCAGCCAAAGGAATGCGAGGAGGCAGGTTAATCTCCTGGTGCAGCAAGGACCCTGTGCGTATATTAGAAATATTTCTGTTACATATGATGGTAAACAGACACTAGGGAGATTCTCATTGTCTGACAACAAGAATGAGGGAGTCTAAACTGTGACCATCACTGACCTGTCTGAACAGGATGCTGGGCCATACTGGTGTGGAGTGAATGTTAAGAGAACCGAAGCGGGCTTCATCGCACTGATTAGTCAGGTGCAACTGCATGTTGAAGGTGAGTGTAAGCTGGTCTTCTTGTTCATCATTAATGCACTGATGTTGTGTAGCAGAGGCAGACCTATTCCTCAATAATGATGATGCATGCACTATGATAATGATCCATAGCCATAGAAAATGTCTACATCCTCATTATTATTACATTTATTACCAATAAATACTTCTAACAGGTATGAACATGATGAATCGAACTCAAAACAAGTGGTCGCATGACCAACTAACATAAGTTAACATTACATTATATCTGACTCCAAAGTATATTTCATGGGTTAACAATGATAGACAATACTTTGCTCATCCCTGTGTGACAGACAATCCATCATATCGGATCCTAGATTCATTAAGAATACCCAAAATGCTATTTTACTTGCCCTCAAGTTAAGATAAATTGTCTTGTGAGGAGTTTACGCTCATGCCAATAGCAGTAGCTAACTATCTCTACGTCTCGATGATGATTGTGGTGGAAGTCTAGGATTTACCACTCTGTACTTTAGCTCTTCGGAGGTAAGAATCAAGAAACAAGTCCTGAGTAGCCACAATATCTGAGTCCGGTATTTATTGCTTGCAAACAAGAGACAAGAGCGTAACAGCAGCCCAGCGTAGAACCGGGGGTCCGTTCAGCACAAGTCTAAAGAGACAATGATCAGGTTCGTCTTTTATACAGTTTAAACATAACACAGGCGCCGCCAAGGCTATCGGCTGATGGGCCTGTGCTTACGTGAGAAAGGGCGGGAGAGAATGAACAATGGGGAGACTTTCTTATTGATTAATCGCCGTTCAACATTTCACACCTATCGACAGGATGCGCCTGTCCCCCCACTATTGCTCTCTCCTACCACTCCCTCAGAGATCACCGCTGTTCATGTGGTAAATCATACAGTGCTTCTCAGAACAATGGCTATAGAACTTTAGAGGAGTGGCAAGAGAAAATGTCATCACAGTAGTTACACAAGTTGTATCAGTCATATGAAAGTGTATAACCTGAAAATAGTTCTATGAATGTATTTTCCATAACATGATGCATGTGAACATTCAACATTCAATGAGAGAACCTGGTCATGATTATGTTGTGCTGTATTAACAGAAGCTTTATCTAGCGCACAACCTCACATTAATGCACATAGGAAGAATGAGAATAGAGTATCAACAAAATAACCAATTTAACAGTTTCAAAGCAACATATGACCCAAAACTCAAAGAACATCTTCCTGTCCTTCTCCTTAAGTATCATTCCCAACAAAGGACAAGGTGTGAGACACATTACAATTGCAAAGGAATTGACAAATGGCGAGGGTGCGATTTCTTCAGGATGTCCGCCAGGCACGCTCATTCAACTGTAAATAGATATACACATTTAAATCAAGGCTGGCGCCATCAAAATCCATCTGCAGAAAAATCAGTCTTGTGAACTAGATTCAAGTCACAGTGGCTGTGAAAAAAACGTCAACATATGAATTATTGTTTATCAGCTCCAGATCTAGTTATTCTGAGAAACCTAACTCTAATGATATCAGCACTTCCTTTTTGTGTTTTTTTTACTGTGCTGTGTCTCTGTAGTGAGCTGTGAGATCTGAACATGCTCAGTGTTGACATAGCAGTCTACGATGTGGTGAGAATGAGTTGTGGATTTTGCTCGTTTATTTTTGACTGAAGTGAAAAAACATTATTCAACTATTATTTTGCACCTGCATGTTGAAGGTGAGTCTAATCTGGTCTTCTAGTCCATCATTAATAAATGTACTGTTGTGTAGCAGAGGTATTCTGCAGACTTAGTCCTCAATAATGTGAATGCACTATGATAATGATTGAAATGTAATATTTTGACCAATGAATTTCACAGATTGGAGCTAATTCAAATCAGACAATGTGACCGAAACACGTTGAGAGGATTGCCATGGTGTGGTGTGTTTATCCTTGTGTCCATGTGAAAAGGGGATTACCCCAGACTGACACACTTCACCATCAGAAATCTGAAAGTAGAGGATGCTGGGACAAACTGGTGTGGATCTGACCGAACCATGAAGCCTGCCGACGACACCAGGATTCACCTCTCTGTGGGTAAGTGCTTGAAAACACAATTCTGCTTCCTCCTACAGTTAGTCACATTCAATGATCTGTCACATCAACCCGGGCCGACTGCTTGGAAAGCAGCTATTTTCACCACGGGGTCTTTCTTGTCACCTTTTTTTCATGGGCTGGATTACTCAGTAAACAAGGGAGGGTGGGGGGGTGAGAAAAATTTTACAACAATGCACACACAGTGGAAGTAAACTCCCTGCTTTTTGCCGACTGGGCGGAAACGTCCCCCAACCTGAGGCTCCATTGCGGGGAAGGGGCATCCGTTAGTAGGTGGCTCGTTGGTCTAGGGGTATGATTCTCGTTTAGGGTGCGAGAGGTCCTGGGTTCAATCCCCGACGAGCCCTCTGATTTAGCCTTTCACCAGATCGGACGACTCCATCAAAGTGTCTTGGGTCGCCGCTTCAGCAGATGGGTCACCTTGCCAGCGTTGCGAATGAGATAGTCCTTTTTATGCAGACAGTGCAGACACTTCCCACAACCTGAGGCTCCGTTGCGGTGTAGGGGCAAGGTGGTGTCAGACGGTTCGTTGGTCTAGTGGTATGATTCTCGCTTCGGGTGTGAGAGGTCCTGGGTTCAAATCCTGGACGAGCCCTTTGACGAAAACTTTCACAAGCTGGGTCCACCAAATCAAAGTCCTTTGGCTCAATGGTTCAACAGATGTTTCCCCAAGTAGCAGCAAAATTCCACTTTTAAAAAGCCTTTCTTCACGTCCTGGCTTTAAGTATCCGGTGGAATAGGCTACCAGGCCAATACGAGCGTAGGTCGAGGTGGCCATGTGGTGAAGGCGATGGACTGCTAATCCATTGTGCTCTGCACGCGTGGGTTCGAATGCCATCCTCATCGCACAGCCATGCTTCTTTGTCAGCTTGGACGACCGTGGGCGTGGAAACAGAGGAGGTGGAGAAACAATGTAAAGCGTGCGGCACATCCTTCGGAGACCACATTCAGACGGACGTCGTCCAACAGCTTCTTTGAGCACGGAGACAGCTTCAAACTAGGCGGGGTTCGAACCGACGCTTTCAACGAGACTGAAGTGTCATTCTTGCGTCTTTGGATACGCAGGCATGGGCCCCTCGGGAAAAGGACACCTAACTTGCGTTGTTGTGTGCCAAAGTGTGAATGTGTATTTCAGAGAATAGCTAAACAAGGAGAACCCATACTTTTCAACAAGATCTGCACAGAGCTCTTCATCACAGAGGGAGATGCAGAGGTCAAACCTGAACATTTGGTGAGGAAGATTAAGGCAGCATCCAAAAGACCATACTGTATAGTGAGGGGTTAGTATACTGTATAGAGTAATTTAAGGTACCTCTGGAGAAAAGAATAAAGGAAATATGTCACAGGACTATTATACCCTAATCAGAGTACAGTGCTGAAACAAGGCATCAAAATCTAATTCTGACATGTAGCCACTGTAGAGACCCTGCTGTACTCCTCTGAGGGTTAAATGGATTGCTAAATTCTGCCCCAGGATCAGTTTCATTTGTTTCCCATTTCAGTTAGGCTTGAGGCTCAGAGAACTGACGAGCTGATCCTTGATCTGTACGGTAGGTGGGGGAGATGTCTCCAAAGAGCAGCATGGGCTCATCTATGGCCTGATTCCAATCCACTCCCTTGCCCCTTCCACTGACTCCTACACCTTCAATGACTGAGTACAGTATGTGCACCTTAAAACCTGTATCCACAAAGTGTCTCAGAGTAAGAGTGCAGGTCCTACCTGATCCTAGATCAGCACAACCTCTGCTAATTAATGTATTGGTTCTAACCCTAACCCTAAATACACATTGACACATTCACAATGTTTTTTCACTTTTTTTGGACCACTCTTTTCTCATGAACCATGTTATATTTTGTTATGTTCATTTGTCTCATTACTTCATAGATAATGTATTCATTTGCGTGACGGTAAACCTGCACACTTTTAGCTCCGCAGGACATGGAATTAGAAGGGTTACAGTAAACGTGTATGTTTTTAGGTCAGCAGCACTTCAGTCAGAAACAGAGTCTTAGTTAACATTGTAGCAGTGTGACCATACTCGTGCCCTGCGTACATATTTAGACAGGGCAGCATTTAACCTCATATGAACAGTTTGATTTCAAATTCAAACTTTTAAAATATCGAGCCAAAAGAAGAAAGAATGCTTCAATGTCCCAATACAAACGCAGGTCAATGTATTCTCTGTAACAACGGCACATTTTCACACAAGTCCCACTCATACCTTGAATTTGAAATGACTTGTGCTCCCGTTAGAGATGGTGAGTTGAGATAATCAGATTAGATGGGAACTTGTGGCGGAAGAAGCGAAGTGGTATAAGAAGCACATCAATTTCTGAGAGTAGGAAGAGTTCCAGTAATACTCAACTGAAGACTCAACTAAATGAGCCCTAGAGTTGAATTAAAAACTCTCAAACATACATACACACACGGACAAACACGCATGCACGCCCGCACACATGGACACAAACAAACAAACACACACACACACACACACACACACACACACACACACACACACACACCTGCATGCACACATGCACAAACACATAAATGCATGCATGCACAGAGTCTGTGCCACAGACACTCAAATTCACACACGCGCGCGCGCATACACACGCACACACACGCACACACAAACACACTGAATTATGGGAAAGTTTGGCAATGAGATTCGTCCTCATTGTCAAACTTAATAAATTCCGCACACTCAACTTTTGAACTCCTTTGCTAGTCATTCTATCATGTAATTATGATATTCGCTGAAAAAAAAAACTACCAATCAGTTGGTAGAGCATGGCCCTAACCCTAACCCTAACACATATATACTGAAATGTATGCACTCACTGCAATGTAAGTGGCTTTGGATAAAAGCGTTAGCTAAATGGCATATGTTCTTCTTATTATATTGTTTGAGGCTGAAAGGTTTTCCTGACCCATTGTAAGCATGGTATGACACCCTGGTATCTGGAGTCTCCCTGCAGCTCAGCACCTCTCTCATCCACCCAGATCACACTGACTCTACTAAAGCACCCTCCATGTACAAAACCGGTGAACACTTGTGTGGTTCTGTCACTGGTGATACTTGTCAAGTATCGAAATAAAAATGACCCCGCCAAGCCACAGTTTGTAATAAAGTTGTAAGTTTACTCACTCTGATTGTTCCTCTGGTGGCTGTCTTCTTGGGTCTAAAGCTTGTGATATGTGCCTTCCAAAAAACCTAATAAATGCACTTTTCAACTACTCAGGTTATATACTACGGAAGCGATCAAAGGGAGTTAGCGAGCTAACTTTAGCTCCAACTCCAACAAAGCCCATATCCACAAAGTGTCTCAGAGTAAGAGTGCTGATCTAGGATCAGGTCCCCCACCTTTCCATGTAATCTTATTCAATCTGATCTAAAAGGCTAAACTGATCCTAGATCAACTTTCCTACTTTAAGATGCTTTGTGAATATGAGCCCTGGTGAACACTGAAGACATAGGAGCTAGGTGAAGGGACCGAAATAGAACTGGCCCAATACATGACAATCACCTGGTTTGGGGCAGTTCATCCTTGTTGTGTAAAGATTCAAGATTCAAAGTGTTTATTATCATATGCACAGCAGAAAACATGTTTCACTGTACAACGAAATTCTTGCTTTGCTGTCCGCAGAATGCCAACCAATGTAAAATATACAATACTAAAGAATATACAATATATACTAAACAAATGTACAAGACAGCAAAATTTAAGGCATAAAATAAAATAGCAGCAATAATAATAATAAAACAGTGCAAATGTAGCAGTGCAATTATGCAAACTGGAAAGTTCAGTTATTGAGGTAGTACGGTTATATTAATCTCCTATGGGTTGTTTAGGAGTCTGATGGCAGTGGGAAAGAAGGAGTTCTTCAGTCGGGTGGTCCTGCATTTAACACTTCTGTACCTCCGGCCTGAGGGTAGAAGTGTGAACAGTCCGAGCTGGGGGTGGGTGGGGTCCTTGAGGATGGAGGCGGCTCTCCTGTGGACTCTGCGGTGGTAGATGCTCTGCAGAGAGGGCAGTGGAGTCCTGGTGATTTTCTCAGCAGTCTTCACCACTCTCTGCAGGCGTCTGCGGTCCATAGCAGTAGTGCTGCCATACCACACAGTGATACAGCTAGTTAGGATGCTCTCAACAATGCAGCTGTAGAAGTTGCTGAGGATCTTGGGCGACATGCCAAACTTCCTCAGCCTCCTCAGAAAGTACAGCCGCTGTTGGGCCTTCTTAACCAGCTGAGTGGTGTTAAGTGTCCAGGTGAGGTCCTCGCTGATGTGGACGCCCAGGTATTTGAAACTGCTCACCCTCTCTACTTCAAGTTCCCGGATGTACAGTGGCCGATGAGGTCCCCTCTTCTTCCTCATGTCCACTATCATCTCCTTCGTCTTGTCCGTATTGAGGGTGAGGTTGTTGTCCTCGCACCATGTTACCAGACTGGCCACCTCCCTCCTGTAAGCTGCTTCGTCCCCGCCAGTGATGCATCCTATCACTGCGGTGTCGTCTGCAAACTTTAGGATGATGTTGTCCTTGTGGGAGGCGACACAGTCGTGGGTGAACAGGGTGTAGAGAATGGGGCTGAGGACGCATCCCTGTGGGGTGCCAACATTTGTAATAATGCTGGCTGAAGTCCTATTGCCAATCCTGACAGACTGGGGCCTGCCAGTCAAAAAGTCTAGGAGCCAGTCACAGAGGGTGGGGTGCAGGCCAAGTGTGGACATTTTGTGGATGAGTCTGTGGGGGATGACTGTATTAAAAGCGGAGCTGTAGTCTACAAAGAGCGTCCTGATGTAGGAGTCTTTGTTTTCCAGGTGGGAGAGGGAATAGTGGAGGACAGCAGCGATAGCGTCTGAGGTGGACCTGTTGGGCCGGTAGGCATACTGCAGGGGGTCTAGGGTGTCCGGCATGCTGCTCTTAATGTGTGCCAGTACCACTCTCTCAAAACACTTCATAATGATTGGAGTGAGTGCTACTGGCCTGTAATCATTCAGGCAGGCAGGTTGGCTCTTCTTGGGAAGGGGGACGATGGTTGTGGTCTTGAAGCAGGAGGGAACAGTGCTGTGACTGAGGGAAAGGTTGAAGATGGAGGTGAGAACATCAGCCAGCTCGTTAGCACATGCTCTGAGAGCCCGCCCAGGGATGTTGTCTGGTCCTGCTGCCTTGCGGGGGTTGATCTTCCTCAGGGCTTTGTTTACCTGGCCTGATGAGATGGTTAGTGGAGGGGAGGGGGGTCGGGTGGTCCCGGTGTCTGTGTGCCTCCTCTCTGTGCTGTGGCTGGAGGTCTCAAAGCGGGTGTAGAAGATGTTAAGGTCGTCCGGCAGGCTGTCTGTGGAGCTGATGGTGTTGGTGGTGGTCCTGTAGTCTGTGATGTGCTGCAGGCCTTGCCACATCCGCCCGGAGTCAGCAGTGGAGTAGAAGCCGTCCAGCTTCTCTCTGTACTGCCTCTTGGCCGCTGTAATGGCTTTTTTCAGTCCATACTTCGCAGCTTTGTACTCCATCTCATTGCCTGATCTAAATGCAAGAGAGCGAGCACGCAGCATGTGGCGTACCTGACTGTTTATCCAGGGCTTCTGGTTGGGAAACTTCTTGACTTGTATGGTGGGCACGATGTTGTCAACACAAGTGCTAATGTACCCAGTCACATACTCAGCATAGTCCTGTATGCTGACAGAAGAGTCCTCCAGCGTGGCTGCAGCTTTAAACACATCCCAGTCTGTCTGAGCAAAACAGTCCTGCAGGGTGCTCTCAGTCTCTGGGGTCCAGAGTTTGATTTGTTTAGTGACAGGGTTTGTCTGTTTCAGTCTTTGTCTGTAGGCTGGATACAGGAACAACGAGATGTGGTCAGAGTGTCCAAAGTGGGGGCGGGGTGCAGCCTTGTATGCACTGCGTATACTGCTGTAAACATGATCCAGTGTATTCTTCTCACGGGTGGGAATATCCACATGTTGGTAGTATTTGGGAAATACAGTCCGTAAATTGCACTGGTTAAAGTCGCCGGCGGCGATAAAAACAGCATCAGGATGAGCAGTTTCTAACGCGCTGATAGCTTCGTGGAGTTTGCTGAGCGCTGCCGTGGAGTTAGCTCGCGGGGGGATGTAAACAGCGGCCAAAAACACAGCAGTAAATTCCCTCGGTAGATAGTAGGGACGGCATTTCAGCAGCAAAAACTCCACATCTGGCGAACAGTGCTTGTGAATGGTCTGTATGTCGCCACACCACGAGTTGTTGATAAACACACACACACCTCCCCCTTTGGTCTTACCGGAGGCTGCAGTCCTGTCTCCTCGGTGAACGGAGTGAGTCTGTAGCTGAACGGCGCATTCTGGGACTTTGTCTGAAAGCCAGGTCTCGGTGAAAATTAGAGCACTGCACTCTCTTATTTCCCGTTGTGTTGTAGTCCTGGCTCTTAGTTCGTCCAGCTTGTTTTCCAGAGACCGCACGTTAGCTAGCAAGAGGCTGGGTAGCGGTGGTCGGCTAGCGCGAGCCTTTAGCCTAGCATGGAGGCCTCCTCTCTTGCCCCGCTTGCGTCGCCGTCTCCGAAGCGCTCTCCTGGGGTCAGCTAGCTCACTCCAGCTCGGTGCTCCGGGGCCTTCCCGGGGGTGGTGGTGGTGGCTGCGGGAACGTACAATGAGTTGTAGCTCCGGTGGTATAAAACCAGTAAAAACAGGAAGACTGTGTGAGTTGTCGATGTCCAGCAATGCCTGTCTGTTGTATGTCAGCAGTGCATGGCATGTGTGCACTGTAGATAAAACAAAAAACACACAAAACAAAAGAAAACGCCGGCATTCGAGAGCGGGACAAACAAACACGTCTGCCACGGGGGGCGCCATGGACATCTTTCAGTCAATGAGGACAATTCATTTTGGAACGGTCGCCAAACTACTACGCCAGTTTATTCCCAGAGAGCTGCACGCACTAGCTCAAGCGCTGTTCAACAGAAGCACCTCGCGTAAACAGCTACAATGACAACCAGAAAGGTCATTGTCGCAAAGAACACGACTGATGGACAACCACTCACTACGTTTCACGACCTTTGGACTGCTTTGCTTGAATTAGAGCTGCAAGAAACAAGTAGCTCTCCCCGTCGGGGAAAGGAACCCCGGTTTCCCACGTGACAGGCAGGGATACTGCCCACGATACTAACGAGGAGGTGGTATGGGAGGCCTGGGTTCGATTACCAACATGGGCAGAGGAGGTGGTTTGGAAGGCCTGGGCTCGATTCCCAGCCTGTGCACAAACACTTTTTGCCTAAATCCTTTGCTCACCTGGTGTTTCAAGCCAAACTAGCTATGTTTTGTGAACTGGTTATTGACAGTTTTCATTTTACACAATTATCTCACTACAATAATGCTACGGCTACAGAGAGAAAGCGCCATGGTCCTGGAATGGTGAGAATAAATGTGTTTCCGCCCGGTTTCGAACCGGGGACCTTTCGCGTGTGAGGCGAACGTGATGACCACTACACTACGGAAACTACACACCCTTTGATGATCAACTTTTCTTTTGGTTCAAAGACATACAACCAAGTTTTAATTGATCAGTTGGGGAATTGAACCACGGTCTCGCGCTAAAGTTAAGTCTTAAACTCACTCAAAATTCCCCATTCATTCTCTATCCTTGCTGACATCTAAGCATTGGTGGTTCAGTGGTAGAATTCTCGCCTGCCACGCGGGAGGCCCGGGTTCGATTCCCGGCCAATGCATGAACATCTCTTTACAGCCGTTGGAAACCACCGATATATGTAAATATCCATTCTTCAAGGCCAAATTCGGCTGACATGGAAGCATTGGTGGTTCAGTGATAGAACCGGCCAATGCATGAACACTTCTTTACGGCCGTTGGAAACCACCGATATATGTAAATATCCATTCTTCAAGGCCAAATTCGGCTGACATGGAAGCATTGGTGGTTCAGTGATAGAATTCTCGCCTGCCATGCGGGAGGCCAGGGTTCAATTCATGAATTCATGAAAAGGACAATTACATCAACACTTCATGAGGACCTTTGATAATTGTAAACCACAGTTATACACTCACTGGCCACTTTATTAGGTACACCTTGCTAGTACTGGGTTGGACCCCCTTTTGCTTTCAGAACTGCCTTAATTCTTTGTGCCATTGATTCATCAAGGTGCTGGAAACATCCCTCCGTTGACATGATAGCATCACGCAGTTGCTGCAGATTTGTCGGCTGCACATCCATGATGCGATTCTCCCGTTCCACCACATCCCAAAGGTGCTCTATTGAATTGAGATCTGGTGACTGTGGAGGCCATTGGAGTACAGTGAACTCATTGTCATGTTCATTGATTGGGCCTGCCAGATCTGCACGTTTCCAACTTAGAGGGTCAGTGTTGAATGCAGAATGTGCCTCTGCCCAAAAGGGAGGCCGTATCTTGGAGATGCAGGGGATTGAACCCTGGACCTCATACATGCAAAGCATGCGCTCTACCACTGAGCTACATCCCCAACGGGCAACTGCAGGGATTTTTGGAACACATAGCAACAGCATGGTAGAGGACGTTGTTGACCGTCATGGCTGTGCTGAGTCAGGACACTTGGAAGACTGTTTAGACAAGGACACCTCATCACAGATGCAGGGCACCAGTCTCTCCCTGGTGGTCTAGTGGTTAGGATTCGGCGCTCTCACCGCCGCGGCCCGGGTTCGATTCCCGGTCAGGGAATGAATTTTGTGGAGACACAACCCTCGTTCGCTGGAGTCCTTGAATGACACCTTGTTAAAACTCACAAAAAAAGAAAAAGAAAAAGGCTCCTCCTTCGAGCCGGATTTGAACCATCGACCTAAGGATTACTGCTATAGAGCCTACAGTCCTCCGCTCTACCAGCTGAGCTATCGAAGGGTGCCAACGGGACCGCCAGATCTGCACGTTTCCAAGTTAGAAGGTGTTTTTGTGCTACATATTTAGCTAACAACTACGTTTCACTACCTCATCACAGATGCCGGGCACCAGTCTCTCCCTGGTGGTCTAGTGGTTAGGATTCGGCGCTCTCACCGCCGCGGCCCGGGTTCGATTCCCGGTCAGGGAATGAATTTTGTGGAGACACAACCCTCGTTCGCTGGAGTCCTTGAACGACACCTTGTTAAAACTCACAAAAAAAGAAAAACCAGCGACCTAAGGATTACTGCTATAGAACCTACAGTCCTCCGCTCTACCAACTGAGCTATCGAAGGGTGCCAACGGGACCGCCAGATCTGCACGTTTCCAAGTTAGAAGGTGTTTTTGTGCTACATATTTAGCTAACAACTACGTTTCACTACCTCATCACAGATGCAGGGCACCAGTCTCTCCCTGGTGGTCTAGTGGTTAGGATTCGGCGCTCTCACCGCCGCGGCCCGGGTTCGATTCCCGGTCAGGGAATGAATTTTGTGGAGACACAACCCTCGTTCGCTGGAGTCCTTGAACGACACCTTGTTAAAACTCACAAAAAAAGAAAAAAAAAAAGGCTCCTCCTTCGAGCCGGATTTGAACCAGCGACCTAAGGATTACTGCTATAGAACCTACAGTCCTCCGCTCTACCAACTGAGCTATCGAAGGGTGCCAACGGGACCGCCAGATCTGCACGTTTCCAAGTTAGAAGGTGTTTTTGTGCTACATATTTAGCTAACAACTACGTTTCACTACCTTTGGACTGCTTTGCTTGAATTAGAGCTGCAAGAAACAAGTAGCTCTCCCCTTCGGGGAAAGGAACCCCGGTTTCCCACGTGACAGGCAGGGATACTGCCCACGATACTAACGAGGAGGTGGTATGGGAGGCCTGGGTTCGATTACCAACATGGGCAGAGGAGGTGGTTTGGAAGGCCTGGGCTCGATTCCCAGCCTGTGCACAAACACTTTTTGCCTAAATCCTTTGCTCACCTGGTGTTTCAAGCCAAACTAGCTATGTTTTGTGAACTGGTTATTGACAGTTTTCATTTTACACAATTATCTCACTACAATAATGCTACGGCTACAGAGAGAAAGCGCCATGGTCCTGGAATGGTGAGAATAAATGTGTTTTTGGAACACATAGCAACAGCATGGTAGAGGACGTTGTTGACCGTCATGGCTGTGCTGAGTCAGGACACTTGGACACCTCATCACAGATGCAGGGCACCAGTCTCCCTGGTGGTCTAGTGGTTAGGATTCGGCGCTCTCACCGCCGCGGTCCGGGTTCGATTCCCGGTCAGGGAATGAATTTTGTGGAGACACAACCCTCGTTCGCTGGAGTCCTTGAACGACACCTTGTTAAAACTCACAAAAAAAGAAGAAAAAAAAAGGCTCCTCCTTCGAGCCGGATTTGAACCAGCGACCTAAGGATTACTGCTATAGAACCTACAGTCCTCCGCTCTACCAGCTGAGCTATCGAAAGGTGCCAACGGGACCGCCAGATCTGCACGTTTCCAAGTTAGAAGGTGTTTTTGTGCTACATATTTAGCTAACAACTACGTTTCACTACCTTTGGACTGCTTTGCTTGAATTAGAGCTGCAAGAAACAAGTAGCTCTCCCCGTCGGAGAAAGGAACCCCGGTTTCCCACGTGACAGGCAGGGATACTGCCCACGATACTAACGAGGAGGTGGTATGGGAGGCCTGGGTTCGATTACCAACATGGGCAGAGGAGGTGGTTTGGAAGGCCTGGGCTCGATTCCCAGCCTGTGCACAAACACTTTTTGCCTAAATCCTTTGTTCACCTGGTGTTTCAAGCCAAACTAGCTATGTTTTGTGAACTGGTTATTGACAGTTTTCATTTTACACAATTATCTCACTACAATAATGCTACGGCTACAGAGAGAAAGCGCCATGGTCCTGGAATGGTGAGAATATATGTGTTTCCGCCCGGTTTCGAACCGGGGACCTTTCGCGTGTGAGGCGAACGTGATGACCACTACACTACGGAAACTACACACCCTTTGATGATCAACTTTTCTTTTGGTTCAAAGACATACAACCAAGTTTTAATTGATCAGTTGGGGAATTGAACCACGGTCTCGCGCTAAAGTTAAGTCTTAAACTCACTCAAAATTCCCCATTCATTCTCTATCCTTGCTGACATCTAAGCATTGGTGGTTCAGTGGTAGAATTCTCGCCTGCCACGCGGGAGGCCCGGGTTCGATTCCCGGCCAATGCATGAACACCTCTTTACGGCCGTTGGAAACCACCGATATATGTAAATATCCATTCTTCAAGGCCAAATTCGGCTGACATGGAAGCATTGGTGGTTCAGTGATAGAACCGGCCAATGCATGAACACTTCTTTTCGGCCGTTGGAAACCACCGATATATGTAAATATCCATTCTTCAAGGCCAAATTCGGCTGACATGGAAGCATTGGTGGTTCAGTGATAGAATTCTCGCCTGCCATGCGGGAGGCCAGGGTTCAATTCATGAATTCATGAAAAGGACAATTACATTAACACTTCATGAGGACCTTTGATAATTGTAAACCACAGTTATACACTCACTGGCCACTTTATTAGGTACACCTTGCTAGTACTGGGTTGGACCCCCTTTTGCTTTCAGAACTGCCTTAATTCTTTGTGCCATTGATTCATCAAGGTGCTGGAAACATCCCTCCGTTGACATGATAGCATCACGCAGTTGCTGCAGATTTGTCGGCTGCACATCCATGATGCGATTCTCCCGTTCCACCACATCCCAAAGGTGCTCTATTGAATTGAGATCTGGTGACTGTGGAGGCCATTGGAGTACAGTGAACTCATTGTCATGTTCATTGATTGGGCCTGCCAGATCTGCACGTTTCCAACTTAGAGGGTCAGTGTTGAATGCAGAATGTGCCTCTGCCCAAAAGGGAGGCCGTATCTTGGAGATGCAGGGGATTGAACCCTGGACCTCATACATGCAAAGCATGCGCTCTACCACTGAGCTACATCCCCAACGGGCAACTGCAGGGATTTTTGGAACACATAGCAACAGCATGGTAGAGGACGTTGTTTACCGTCATGGCTGTGCTGAGTCAGGACACTTGGAAGACTGTTTAGACAAGGACACCTCATCACAGATGCAGGGCACCAGTCTCTCCCTGGTGGTCTAGTGGTTAGGATTCGGCGCTCTCACCGCCGCGGCCCGGGTTCGATTCCCGGTCAGGGAATGAATTTTGTGGAGACACAACCCTCGTTCGCTGGAGTCCTTGAACGACACCTTGTTAAAACTCACAAAAAAGAAAAAAAAAAAGGCTCCTCCTTCGAGCCGGATTTGAACCAGCGACCTAAGGATCACTGCTATAGAACCTACAGTCCTCCGCTCTACCAACTGAGCTATTGAAGGGTGCCAACGGGACCGCCAGATCTGCACGTTTCCAAGTTAGAAGGTGTTTTTGTGCTACATATTTAGCTAACAACTACGTTTCACTACCTTTGGACTGCTTTGCTTGAATTAGAGCTGCAAGAAACAAGTAGCTCTCCCCGTCGGGGAAAGGAACCCCGGTTTCCCACGTGACAGGCAGGGATACTGCCCACGATACTAACGAGGAGGTGGTATGGGAGGCCTGGGTTCGATTACCAACATGGGCAGAGGAGGTGGTTTGGAAGGCCTGGGCTCGATTCCCAGCCTGTGCACAAACACTTTTTGCCTAAATCCTTTGTTCACCTGGTGTTTCAAGCCAAACTAGCTATGTTTTGTGAACTGGTTATTGACAGTTTTCATTTTACACAATTATCTCACTACAATAATGCTACGGCTACAGAGAGAAAGCGCCATGGTCCTGGAATGGTGAGAATATATGTGTTTCCGCCCGGTTTCGAACCGGGGACCTTTCGCGTGTGAGGCGAACGTGATGACCACTACACTACGGAAACTACACACCCTTTGATGATCAACTTTTCTTTTGGTTCAAAGACATACAACCAAGTTTTAATTGATCAGTTGGGGAATTGAACCACGGTCTCGCGCTAAAGTTAAGTCTTAAACTCACTCAAAATTCCCCATTCATTCTCTATCCTTGCTGACATCTAAGCATTGGTGGTTCAGTGGTAGAATTCTCGCCTGCCACGCGGGAGGCCCGGGTTCGATTCCCGGCCAATGCATGAACACCTCTTTACGGCCGTTGGAAACCACCGATATATGTAAATATCCATTCTTCAAGGCCAAATTCGGCTGACATGGAAGCATTGGTGGTTCAGTGATAGAACTGGCCAATGCATGAACACTTCTTTTCGGCCGTTGGAAACCACCGATATATGTAAATATCCATTCTTCAAGGCCAAATTCGGCTGACATGGAAGCATTGGTGGTTCAGTGATAGAATTCTCGCCTGCCATGCGGGAGGCCAGGGTTCAATTCATGAATTCATGAAAAGGACAATTACATTAACACTTCATGAGGACCTTTGATAATTGTAAACCACAGTTATACACTCACTGGCCACTTTATTAGGTACACCTTGCTAGTACTGGGTTGGACCCCCTTTTGCTTTCAGAACTGCCTTAATTCTTTGTGCCATTGATTCATCAAGGTGCTGGAAACATCCCTCCGTTGACATGATAGCATCACGCAGTTGCTGCAGATTTGTCGGCTGCACATCCATGATGCGATTCTCCCGTTCCACCACATCCCAAAGGTGCTCTATTGAATTGAGATCTGGTGACTGTGGAGGCCATTGGAGTACAGTGAACTCATTGTCATGTTCATTGATTGGGCCTGCCAGATCTGCACGTTTCCAACTTAGAGGGTCAGTGTTGAATGCAGAATGTGCCTCTGCCCAAAAGGGAGGCCGTATCTTGGAGATGCAGGGGATTGAACCCTGGACCTCATACATGCAAAGCATGCGCTCTACCACTGAGCTACATCCCCAACGGGCAACTGCAGGGATTTTTGGAACACATAGCAACAGCATGGTAGAGGACGTTGTTGACCGTCATGGCTGTGCTGAGTCAGGACACTTGGAAGACTGTTTAGACAAGGACACCTCATCACAGATGCAGGGCACCAGTCTCTCCCTGGTGGTCTAGTGGTTAGGATTCGGCGCTCTCACCGCCGCGGCCCTGGTTTGATTCCCGGTCAGGGAATGAATTTTGGGGAGACACAACCCTCGTTCGCTGGAGTCCTTGAACGACACCTTGTTAAAACTCACAAAAAAGAAAAAAAAAAAGGCTCCTCCTTCGAGCCGGATTTGAACCAGCGACCTAAGGATTACTGCTATAGAACCTACAGTCCTCCTCTCTACCAACTGAGCTATCGAAGGGTGCCAACGGGACCGCCAGATCTGCACGTTTCCAAGTTAGAAGGTGTTTTTGTGCTACATATTTAGCTAACAACTACATTTCACTACCTTTGGACTGCTTTGCTTGAATTAGAGCTGCAAGAAACAAGTAGCTCTCCCCGTCGGGGAAAGGAACCCCGGTTTCCCACGTGACAGGCAGGGATACTGCCCACGATACTAACGAGGAGGTGGTATGGGAGGCCTGGGTTCGATTACCAACATGGGCAGAGGAGGTGGTTTGGAAGGCCTGGGCTCGATTCCCAGCCTGTGCACAAACACTTTTTGCCTAAATCCTTTGCTCACCTGGTGTTTCAAGCCAAACTAGCTATGTTTTGTGAACTGGTTATTGACAGTTTTCATTTTACACAATTATCTCACTACAATAATGCTACGGCTACAGAGAGAAAGCGCCATGGTCCTGGAATGGTGAGAATAAATGTGTTTCCGCCCGGTTTCGAACCGGGGACCTTTCGCGTGTGAGGCGAACGTGATGACCACTACACTACGGAAACTACACACCCTTTGATGATCAACTTTTCTTTTGGTTCAAAGACATACAACCAAGTTTTAATTGATCAGTTGGGGAATTGAACCACGGTCTCGCGCTAAAGTTAAGTCTTAAACTCACTCAAAATTCCCCATTCATTCTCTATCCTTGCTGACATCTAAGCATTGGTGGTTCAGTGGTAGAATTCTCGCCTGCCACGTGGGAGGCCCGGGTTCGATTCCCGGCCAATGCATGAACACTTCTTTACGGCCGTTGGAAACCACCGATATATGTAAATATCCATTCTTCAAGGCCAAATTCGGCTGACATGGAAGCATTGGTGGTTCAGTGATAGAATTCTCGCCTGCCATGCGGGAGGCCAGGGTTCAATTCATGAATTCATGAAAAGGACAATTACATTAACACATCATGAGGACCTTTGATAATTGTAAACCACAGTTATACACTCACTGGCCACTTTATTAGGTACACCTTGCTAGTACTGGGTTGGACCCCCTTTTGCTTTCAGAACTGCCTTAATTCTTTGTGCCATTGATTCATCAAGGTGCTGGAAACATCCCTCCGTTGACATGATAGCATCACGCAGTTGCTGCAGATTTGTCGGCTGCACATCCATGATGCGATTCTCCCGTTCCACCACATCCCAAAGGTGCTCTATTGAATTGAGATCTGGTGACTGTGGAGGCCATTGGAGTACAGTGAACTCATTGTCATGTTCATTGATTGGGCCTGCCAGATCTGCACGTTTCCAACTTAGAGGGTCAGTGTTGAATGCAGAATGTGCCTCTGCCCAAAAGGGAGGCCGTATCTTGGAGATGCAGGGGATTGAACCCTGGACCTCATACATGCAAAGCATGCGCTCTACCACTGAGCTACATCCCCAACGGGCAACTGCAGGGATTTTTGGAACACATAGCAACAGCATGGTAGAGGACGTTGTTGACCGTCATGGCTGTGCTGAGTCAGGACACTTGGAAGACTGTTTAGACAAGGACACCTCATCACAGATGCAGGGCACCAGTCTCTCCCTGGTGGTCTAGTGGTTAGGATTCGGCGCTCTCACCGCCGCGGCCCGGGTTCGATTCCCGGTCAGGGAATGAATTTTGTGGAGACACAACCCTCGTTCGCTGGAGTCCTTGAACGACACCTTGTTAAAACTCACAAAAAAGAAAAAAAAAAAGGCTCCTCCTTCGAGCCGGATTTGAACCAGCGACCTAAGGATCACTGCTATAGAACCTACAGTCCTCCGCTCTACCAACTGAGCTATCGAAGGGTGCCAACAGGACCGCCAGATCTACACGTTTCCAAGTTAGAAGGTGTTTTTGTGCTACATATTTAGCTAACAACTACGTTTCACTACCTTTGGACTGCTTTGCTTGAATTAGAGCTGCAAGAAACAAGTAGCTCTCCCCGTCGGGGAAAGGAACCCCGGTTTCCCACGTGACAGGCAGGGATACTGCCCACGATACTAACGAGGAGGTGGTATGGGAGGCCTGGGTTCGATTACCAACATGGGCAGAGGAGGTGGTTTGGAAGGCCTGGGCTCGATACCCAGCCTGTTCACAAACACTTTTTGCCTAAATCCTTTGCTCAGCTGGTGTTTCAAGCCAAACTAGCTATGTTTTGTGAACTGGTTATTGACAGTTTTCATTTTACACAATTATCTCACTACAAAAATGCTACGGCTACAGAGAGAAAGCGCCATGGTCCTGGACCCTGTGCGTATATTATGAATATTTCTGTTACATATGATGGTAAACAGACACTAGGGAGATTCTCATTGTCTGACAACAAGAGTGACGGAGTCTAAACTGTGACCATCACTGACCTGTCTGAACAGGATGCTGGGCCATACTGGTGTGGAGTGAATGTCAAGAGAACCGAAGCGGGCTTCATCGCACTGATTAGTCAGGCGCATCTGCATGTTGAAGGTGAGTGACTGAAAGGTTGACCAGGACCGAAAGAACGATTAAAAGAAGGAACATTGTAAATAAACAGGGTTTTCCCTTATCACCACCACCGAATCCGCCTCTGTGTTTAGGACCTTTGTTACAGTGGCTCCCAACGAGGGGCAAAGGAGGCGGATTCGGCTGTGATAAGGGAAAACCCTGTTTATTTACAATGTTCCTTCTTTTTTTCGTTCTTTCGGTCCTGGTCGACTTTTCAGTCATAGCTTTTCAGCCCTTTTCTCCCCCAAAGCAGAGGCACACACATCTTAAACCATTTCGTTAACGAGGCTTCATTCGCAACAGGTGCGCAACGAAGCCTCGCTTCCGTAACCCTTGCCACGGTCCTGTAGCTCCCTCTACAGGCCGAACGCTGCATGTCCCCCCACGATTGATTTGATTCATAACCATTTTTATTGACAATGAAGTGTATGGCGATAAAAGCTTATGATTGATGACAGGTAGACAGATTTGATTGATTATAAAATATTGCTCCTAGTCCCATGACAGAATTTCACAGTTAGATGTATTGCTCCTAGTCCCATGACAGACTTTGACAGTTAGATTGACATTCTTCCTCTTGTTGGCCTCAGATGGTGACCAAGAAGCACAGGGCCATGGGGGACAGGACAGTGAGTGGCTGTCTCGCCTCAAGACCTCTGCCACCACTGGGGTTTGGCCCTCTGATGTAGGGGACAGGCCAGCCCCCAGTCAGAATAGGTGGTATGCTCTCTACCAGAAGGTAAATTTTGTCTGTGAAATACACCAACAGATTAAACAGATATAGGCTAGGTTGTATATGCCATGACATTGAGCATACCATGTGGTTACAGATTGAGAAATATCCAGTGCAGACCCGCGGCCAGACATCGTTGTTTGGTGGGCCAGAGTTGTGTCTGTGGATTTCACTCCCAGAAGGTAATGAAGGGACATCAGATGTAACTATTTGTCATGCTGAAATATCAGTAGTATTGATACTTGTTGTATCTGTATGTCTTCAGCAGCCAGCCAGTGTTCCACCGGCACCCACATCTGCCTCAGTGCCTGTTGCTGCCACGGTCCAGGGTCCAGTTCCACCTCGTGCCACGGCCCCTGCAGAGACCACAGCCTCAGTCCCTGCCAAGCCTGTGCAGAGTCCTCTGCAGCCTACATTGACTGTGTCAATGGTAAATATTTCCATAACATTTTGCCAAACGTTATCCATCCATTTTATCGCAGCACTGTTTTGTCATCATTTTATTCTGACCAATTTCACTTGCCATTCTTCTCTTTAGTTTTATAAATCCTGGTTTGGAGGGGCTTCTGGTGCTGCAGCCAAACCAAACCTTGTGGCTAGGTAGCCAGTTGAGGTATTACATGGATTTGTTCGTCTTAATGTCTCTGTGTTATTAGTGTAACTCGTGTGACTAATGTGGCTTATGTCTACAATCACATAGGTACATGCACAATCACAATATCAATCAACCTAACAATCACAATATAGTCTCCTGGTGTACTCTACCTTTCCTCTCCCTCACAGTCTCTGTCCAGCCCTGCTACTACCTCTGCTGGTACTCCATGAGGACCCCCTCCTCTGTTCCCAAGTCCCTGTCCAGCCCTGCTACGGCCTCCATGAGGACCCCTTCCCCTGTACCCAAGTCCCTGTCCAGCCCTGCTATGGCCTCTTTGAGGACCCCTTCCCCTGTACTACCCATGTCCCCCTCCAGCCCTGCCTCCACCTATATTAGGACCATCTCCCCTTTCTCTCTGCCTCCATCCCCCTCTGCTTCGGCGTCTGTGAGGACCACCTCTACCTCTCAGGCTACTGCCAGCCCTGCAAGTGCCTCTGTAAGTGCTCTCTTTTTTACCTGTGTTTATGTTTGTGTGTGTGTGTGTGTGTGTGTGTGTGTGTGTGTGTGTGTGTGTGTGTGTGAGTGTGAGTGTGTGTGTGTGTTAAATAACTTTGATATTATTATTGCATGTGTAATTCACTGAGTTTGGCTTCTTTTCTTTTTTTTCAGGATGAGTCCGATGTGGGTGTTTTCCCTACTACTGGTCCTGCTGCGCCTCCTGGTCCTCTCCTTGGTCCTGCTGCCCCTCCTTGTCCTCTCCTTGGTCCTGCTGCCCCTCTTGGTCCTCTGCTTGGTCCTGCTGCCCCTCTTGGTCCTCTCTATTGTCCTGCTGCCCCTGCCTTTCTCGTTCAGGCGCCCGATTCATTCTGGCTGCCGGCAGAGATGAAGAAGACCATTCCACAGCAAGACCAGCGATGATCATCCACTCTGTGGGAGAACCAGAGGCTGCGGCCAAACTTGAAGCTCTGGTACGAGCCACCGGTACCAGGGCTCATTTACAACCTGGCCCCAACACCAGAGCACTTTTTCACCCACAGGCTCCTGGCGTGGATGCCCTACAATCTGTGGAAGGTCAGGGTGTGCTGCCCAGTGTGTAGGAGGCAGCTCACAGGTTTTTTTTGTGTTTATTTCACTAATCTTTTTTCAATTTTCAAATATAAATGTTTTATCTGAGTTTTATTCAATCAATTTGACACATTGCTAATAGCGAGTGATGCAGTCCATAACAGAAAGAAACAGAGGTCTGATCATTTTATAACTGATATCATTTCAGATGCTTAAACAAAATTACACACACAACTTGAATAGAGTAACAGACCTGTGGGCCAAAAGCACAGTCATTAAACATTGTTAAAACAACAGCAAGTATATATTTTTCGATTTCAAATATAAATCTTTTTATCTGAGTTCTACAAGAGAAAGAAACAGAGGTCTGATCATTTTATAAATTTGCCTGTTTTTATTTCTGGCGCTGGTGGGATTCGTACCGGTGACCTTCGGATCCACTCTTTCCCCCATTCAAAAGCGGAAAAGGCGAAGATTTTTATTTTTATTTAATCGTTAGAATACATACTGACAAATAAACTAATAGATAATGGAAAAGAAGCCTCAATTTCTCTCTCTCTCTTTATTTTCCCTCTTTTTTCTCCTTCCCCCCCCCTTAACAGACTATTGTTCCCCAGCTTTGGCGCGAGTGGTTAAGGCGATGGACTGTTACTCCATTGTGCTCTGTATGCGTTGGTTCGAATCCCATCCTCTTTGCACAGCCTTGCTTCTTTTTCCGCTTGGATGACCGTGGGCGTGGAAACAGAGAAGACGGCGGCGGTGGAGAAACAATGCAAAGCATGCGGCACTTCCTTCGGAGGCCACATTCAGACGGGACATCGTCCAAAAGCTTTTTTGAGAACGGAGACAGCTTCAACATAGAAGGCAGAGGCGGGGTTCGAACCGAAAAGGACACCTAACTTGCATTGGCCGGGAATTAAACCCGGGTCAACTGCTTGGAAGGCAGCTATACTCACCATTATACCACCAATGCGATAATCCATTGTGCTCTGCACGCGTGGCTTTGAATCCCATCCTCGTCACACAGCCATGCTTCTTTGTCAGCTTGGACGACCGTGAGCGTGGAAACAGAGGAGGTGGAGAAGCAATGGAAAGCGTGCGGCACAGCCTTCGGAGACCACATTCAGACGGACGTCGTCCAACAGCTTCTTTGAGCACGGAGACAGCTTCAACCTAGGCGGGGTTCGAACCGACGCTTTCAACGAGACTGAAGTGTCATTCTTGAACTTTGGATACGCAGGCATGGGCCCATCGGGAAAAGGACACCAAACTTGCATTGGCCGGGAATCGAACCCGGGTCAACTGCTTGGAAGGCAGCTATGCTCACCACTATACCACCAATGCGCTTATGAGACCATTCACGACCACCACATTCATATGCACTTCAGGACTCACCATTTCAACATTTTGCAGGGTCTTTGTTGTCATTTTTATTTCATGGGCTGGATTACTCAGTAAAAAAGGGAGGGGGGGGGGGCGAGAAAAACGTTACAACAATGCAAACACAGTGAAAGTAAACTCCCTGCTTTTTGCCGACAGGGCGGACACATCCCCCAACCTGAGGCTCCATTGCGGGGGACGGGTATCCAGTAGTAGGTGGCTCGTTGGTCTAGGGGTATGATTCTCGCTTCGGGTGCGAGAGGTCCCGGGTTCAAATCCCGGACGAGCCCTCTGATTTAGCCTTTCACCAGCTCGAACGACTCAATCAAAGTGTCTTGGGTCGCCGATTCAGCAGATGGATCACCTTGCCAGCGTTGCGAATGAAAATATTTCATGGGCTGGATTACTCAGTAAAAAAGGGAGGGGGGGGGCGAGAAAAACGTTACAACAATGCAAACACAGTGAAAGTAAACTCCCTGCTTTATGCAGACAGTGCGGACACTTCCCACAACCTGAGGCTCCGTTGCGGTGGAGGGGCAAGGTGTTGTCAGACGGTTCGTTGGTCTAGTGGTATGATTCTCGCTTTGGGTGTGAGAGGTCCTGGGTTCAAATCCCGGACGAGCCCTTTGACGAAACCTTTCACAAGCTGGGTCCACCAAATGAAAGTCCTTTGGCTCAAAGGTTCAACAACTGTTTCCCCAGGTAGCAGCAAAATTCCACTGTTAAAAAGCCTTTCCTCACGTCCTGGCTTTCAGTATCCGGTTTCAACATAGAAGGCAGAGGCGGGGTTCGAACCGAAAAGGACACCTAACTTGCATTGGCCGGGAATTAAACCCGGGTCAACTGCTTGGAAGGCAGCTATACTCACCATTATACCACCAATGCGATAATCCATTGTGCTCTGCACGCGTGGGTTCGAATCCCATCCTCGTCGCACAGCCATGCTTCTTTGTCAGCTTGGACGACCGTGGGTTCGAGTCCCACCAGAGTCGCTTGATTCTGTTTGCTTCTTAATACAGGTGACCTCTGGCAGGGTTTATTTTGAAACAGCCTTCTTCTAAACAGGAGATCCTGGGTTCGAATCCCAGCGGTGCCTCAGATTTCTGCTTGCACTCACAGCAAAATCCATCTTCAAGCACTGCTTTATTATTATTTTTAACAGTTTTAGACTTTTTGGTTACAGGGGAGAGATTACATTCCTACTTTCACTCAGGCTCTGTGGCATTGGACTTCTAGTCTTCTCAGTGGTAGGGATTCAAAGGTTGTGGGTTCGAGTCCCACCAGAGTCGCTTGATTCTGTTTGCTTCTTAACCCTCCTATTATGTTCAAATAAACTTACAACTTTGATGTTTCGGGTCAATTTGACCCGAGCAATGTAAACATGCAGAAAATGATTTTAACTGAAAGTCTTAACCAAGTTTCTCTCTCAGCTACTTTAGGCCTTTCTACTGACCATCTTTATAGCCCAGTAAATAATACATGACTGCCCCCAACCTCCCCTTATACATCAAGTATTGATTGTATATGACTATTGCGAAAAATGCAAATCACTGTACTATCTCATTCATTGACCTAAAATGAAAAACAAATTATGTTTTGGTGTTTGCAGGGCTTTATGTTGATATTAAGTGCTCATTAAAGAGTTCAAATGCAGATTGTATGTCTTGTATATGACTGCTAGCATATCTGGTGGGGCCTGGAACCATTTTGATGACATTAGCTGCAGTCAGGCTACCCTGTCTTGTAACTGGGGATCCAGACCATAGGAGCTTTCCATTTTTGGATGTCATGTTTCTTGGTGGTTGAGATATGACAAGGGGGTTTATTTGTGTTTGAGAAACCACAGGAGGGTCAGAATGTCCTATCTCACTGGCGTCATTCTCGTCAGAGCAGGATGCCGCATAATCAGGGTCCTCAACCGGTCCTCAAATCAGGGATACTGCCCACGATACTAACGAGGAGGTGGTATGGGAGGCCTGGGTTCGATTACCAACATGGGCAGAGGAGGTGGTTTGGAAGGCCTGGGCTCGATTCCCAGCCTGTTCACAAACACTTTTTGCCTAAATCCTTTGCTCAGCTGGTGTTTCAAGCCAAACTAGCTATGTTTTGTGAACTGGTTATTGACAGTTTTCATTTTACACAATTATCTCACTACAAAAATGCTACGGCTACAGAGAGAAAGCGCCATGGTCCTGGACCCTGTGCGTATATTATGAATATTTCTGTTACATATGATGGTAAACAGACACTAGGGAGATTCTCATTGTCTGACAACAAGAGTGACGGAGTCTAAACTGTGACCATCACTGACCTGTCTGAACAGGATGCTGGGCCATACTGGTGTGGAGTGAATGTCAAGAGAACCGAAGCGGGCTTCATCGCACTGATTAGTCAGGCGCATCTGCATGTTGAAGGTGAGTGACTGAAAGGTTGACCAGGACCGAAAGAACGATTAAAAGAAGGAACATTGTAAATAAACAGGGTTTTCCCTTATCACCACCACCGAATCCGCCTCTGTGTTTAGGACCTTTGTTACAGTGGCTCCCAACGAGGGGCAAAGGAGGCGGATTCGGCTGTGATAAGGGAAAACCCTGTTTATTTACAATGTTCCTTCTTTTTTTCGTTCTTTCGGTCCTGGTCGACTTTTCAGTCATAGCTTTTCAGCCCTTTTCTCCCCCAAAGCAGAGGCACACACATCTTAAACCATTTCGTTAACGAGGCTTCATTCGCAACAGGTGCGCAACGAAGCCTCGCTTCCGTAACCCTTGCCACGGTCCTGTAGCTCCCTCTACAGGCCGAACGCTGCATGTCCCCCCACGATTGATTTGATTCATAACCATTTTTATTGACAATGAAGTGTATGGCGATAAAAGCTTATGATTGATGACAGGTAGACAGATTTGATTGATTATAAAATATTGCTCCTAGTCCCATGACAGAATTTCACAGTTAGATGTATTGCTCCTAGTCCCATGACAGACTTTGACAGTTAGATTGACATTCTTCCTCTTGTTGGCCTCAGATGGTGACCAAGAAGCACAGGGCCATGGGGGACAGGACAGTGAGTGGCTGTCTCGCCTCAAGACCTCTGCCACCACTGGGGTTTGGCCCTCTGATGTAGGGGACAGGCCAGCCCCCAGTCAGAATAGGTGGTATGCTCTCTACCAGAAGGTAAATTTTGTCTGTGAAATACACCAACAGATTAAACAGATATAGGCTAGGTTGTATATGCCATGACATTGAGCATACCATGTGGTTACAGATTGAGAAATATCCAGTGCAGACCCGCGGCCAGACATCGTTGTTTGGTGGGCCAGAGTTGTGTCTGTGGATTTCACTCCCAGAAGGTAATGAAGGGACATCAGATGTAACTATTTGTCATGCTGAAATATCAGTAGTATTGATACTTGTTGTATCTGTATGTCTTCAGCAGCCAGCCAGTGTTCCACCGGCACCCACATCTGCCTCAGTGCCTGTTGCTGCCACGGTCCAGGGTCCAGTTCCACCTCGTGCCACGGCCCCTGCAGAGACCACAGCCTCAGTCCCTGCCAAGCCTGTGCAGAGTCCTCTGCAGCCTACATTGACTGTGTCAATGGTAAATATTTCCATAACATTTTGCCAAACGTTATCCATCCATTTTATCGCAGCACTGTTTTGTCATCATTTTATTCTGACCAATTTCACTTGCCATTCTTCTCTTTAGTTTTATAAATCCTGGTTTGGAGGGGCTTCTGGTGCTGCAGCCAAACCAAACCTTGTGGCTAGGTAGCCAGTTGAGGTATTACATGGATTTGTTCGTCTTAATGTCTCTGTGTTATTAGTGTAACTCGTGTGACTAATGTGGCTTATGTCTACAATCACATAGGTACATGCACAATCACAATATCAATCAACCTAACAATCACAATATAGTCTCCTGGTGTACTCTACCTTTCCTCTCCCTCACAGTCTCTGTCCAGCCCTGCTACTACCTCTGCTGGTACTCCATGAGGACCCCCTCCTCTGTTCCCAAGTCCCTGTCCAGCCCTGCTACGGCCTCCATGAGGACCCCTTCCCCTGTACCCAAGTCCCTGTCCAGCCCTGCTATGGCCTCTTTGAGGACCCCTTCCCCTGTACTACCCATGTCCCCCTCCAGCCCTGCCTCCACCTATATTAGGACCATCTCCCCTTTCTCTCTGCCTCCATCCCCCTCTGCTTCGGCGTCTGTGAGGACCACCTCTACCTCTCAGGCTACTGCCAGCCCTGCAAGTGCCTCTGTAAGTGCTCTCTTTTTTACCTGTGTTTATGTTTGTGTGTGTGTGTGTGTGTGTGTGTGTGTGTGTGTGTGTGTGTGTGTGTGTGTGTGAGTGTGAGTGTGTGTGTGTGTTAAATAACTTTGATATTATTATTGCATGTGTAATTCACTGAGTTTGGCTTCTTTTCTTTTTTTTCAGGATGAGTCCGATGTGGGTGTTTTCCCTACTACTGGTCCTGCTGCGCCTCCTGGTCCTCTCCTTGGTCCTGCTGCCCCTCCTTGTCCTCTCCTTGGTCCTGCTGCCCCTCTTGGTCCTCTGCTTGGTCCTGCTGCCCCTCTTGGTCCTCTCTATTGTCCTGCTGCCCCTGCCTTTCTCGTTCAGGCGCCCGATTCATTCTGGCTGCCGGCAGAGATGAAGAAGACCATTCCACAGCAAGACCAGCGATGATCATCCACTCTGTGGGAGAACCAGAGGCTGCGGCCAAACTTGAAGCTCTGGTACGAGCCACCGGTACCAGGGCTCATTTACAACCTGGCCCCAACACCAGAGCACTTTTTCACCCACAGGCTCCTGGCGTGGATGCCCTACAATCTGTGGAAGGTCAGGGTGTGCTGCCCAGTGTGTAGGAGGCAGCTCACAGGTTTTTTTTGTGTTTATTTCACTAATCTTTTTTCAATTTTCAAATATAAATGTTTTATCTGAGTTTTATTCAATCAATTTGACACATTGCTAATAGCGAGTGATGCAGTCCATAACAGAAAGAAACAGAGGTCTGATCATTTTATAACTGATATCATTTCAGATGCTTAAACAAAATTACACACACAACTTGAATAGAGTAACAGACCTGTGGGCCAAAAGCACAGTCATTAAACATTGTTAAAACAACAGCAAGTATATATTTTTCGATTTCAAATATAAATCTTTTTATCTGAGTTCTACAAGAGAAAGAAACAGAGGTCTGATCATTTTATAAATTTGCCTGTTTTTATTTCTGGCGCTGGTGGGATTCGTACCGGTGACCTTCAGATCCACTCTTTCCCCCATTCAAAAGCGGAAAAGGCGAAGATTTTTCTTTTTCTTTAATCGTTAGAATACATACTGACAAATAAACTAATAGATAATGGAAAAGAAGCCTCAATTTCTCTCTCTCTCTTTATTTTCCCTCTTTTTTCTCCTTCCCCCCCCCTTAACAGACTACTGTTCCCCAGCTTTGGCGCGAGTGGTTAAGGCGATGGACTGTTACTCCATTGTGCTCTGTATGCGTTGGTTCGAATCCCATCCTCTTTGCACAGCCTTGCTTCTTTTTCCGCTTGGATGACCGTGGGCGTGGAAACAGAGAAGACGGCGGCGGTGGAGAAACAATGCAAAGCATGCGGCACTTCCTTCGGAGGCCACATTCAGACGGGACATCGTCCAAAAGCTTTTTTGAGAACGGAGACAGCTTCAACATAGAAGGCAGAGGCGGGGTTCGAACCGAAAAGGACACCTAACTTGCATTGGCCGGGAATTAAACCCGGGTCAACTGCTTGGAAGGCAGCTATACTCACCATTATACCACCAATGCGATAATCCATTGTGCTCTGCACGCGTGGCTTTGAATCCCATCCTCGTCACACAGCCATGCTTCTTTGTCAGCTTGGACGACCGTGAGCGTGGAAACAGAGGAGGTGGAGAAGCAATGGAAAGCGTGCGGCACAGCCTTCGGAGACCACATTCAGACGGACGTCGTCCAACAGCTTCTTTGAGCACGGAGACAGCTTCAACCTAGGCGGGGTTCGAACCGACGCTTTCAACGAGACTGAAGTGTCATTCTTGAACTTTGGATACGCAGGCATGGGCCCATCGGGAAAAGGACACCAAACTTGCATTGGCCGGGAATCGAACCCGGGTCAACTGCTTGGAAGGCAGCTATGCTCACCACTATACCACCAATGCGCTTATGAGACCATTCACGACCACCACATTCATATGCACTTCAGGACTCACCATTTCAACATTTTGCAGGGTCTTTGTTGTCATTTTTATTTCATGGGCTGGATTACTCAGTAAAAAAGGGAGGGGGGGGGGGCGAGAAAAACGTTACAACAATGCAAACACAGTGAAAGTAAACTCCCTGCTTTTTGCCGACAGGGCGGACACATCCCCCAACCTGAGGCTCCATTGCGGGGGACGGGTATCCAGTAGTAGGTGGCTCGTTGGTCTAGGGGTATGATTCTCGCTTCGGGTGCGAGAGGTCCCGGGTTCAAATCCCGGACGAGCCCTCTGATTTAGCCTTTCACCAGCTCGAACGACTCAATCAAAGTGTCTTGGGTCGCCGATTCAGCAGATGGATCACCTTGCCAGCGTTGCGAATGAAAATATTTCATGGGCTGGATTACTCAGTAAAAAAGGGAGGGGGGGGGCGAGAAAAACGTTACAACAATGCAAACACAGTGAAAGTAAACTCCCTGCTTTATGCAGACAGTGCGGACACTTCCCACAACCTGAGGCTCCGTTGCGGTGGAGGGGCAAGGTGTTGTCAGACGGTTCGTTGGTCTAGTGGTATGATTCTCGCTTTGGGTGTGAGAGGTCCTGGGTTCAAATCCCGGACGAGCCCTTTGACGAAACCTTTCACAAGCTGGGTCCACCAAATGAAAGTCCTTTGGCTCAAAGGTTCAACAACTGTTTCCCCAGGTAGCAGCAAAATTCCACTGTTAAAAAGCCTTTCCTCACGTCCTGGCTTTCAGTATCCGGTTTCAACATAGAAGGCAGAGGCGGGGTTCGAACCGAAAAGGACACCTAACTTGCATTGGCCGGGAATTAAACCCGGGTCAACTGCTTGGAAGGCAGCTATACTCACCATTATACCACCAATGCGATAATCCATTGTGCTCTGCACGCGTGGGTTCGAATCCCATCCTCGTCGCACAGCCATGCTTCTTTGTCAGCTTGGACGACCGTGGGTTCGAGTCCCACCAGAGTCGCTTGATTCTGTTTGCTTCTTAATACAGGTGACCTCTGGCAGGGTTTATTTTGAAACAGCCTTCTTCTAAACAGGAGATCCTGGGTTCGAATCCCAGCGGTGCCTCAGATTTCTGCTTGCACTCACAGCAAAATCCATCTTCAAGCACTGCTTTATTATTATTTTTAACAGTTTTAGACTTTTTGGTTACAGGGGAGAGATTACATTCCTAGTGTGGTGGGGGGGGTTAGTACTGCTAGCCAGTGTAGGCTAGCCATGAAGTTGCACGGACACAAACATTCCCCCACAACATAAATAAAGGGCACACTCACCCCTCCTTTCCCTAATCCGGGACCGTATCCACCCGGGGGCTTCCCCACCTCTAACCCTTCCCTCTACCCTAAATTAGGGTTTGAATCCCTGCATCTACACTTAAATAAAGACATAAACATAAACACATGCACACACTATTTAGGCCCCCACATACACCGTTCCCTTACCTTACAGAAAACATTTACCCTAGATAGGGCATCACACACACACACTGATGGGGTGGGTAGGCTGATAGGTTGGTTGTAGGGTTTAAGTTAAAGATAGTATTGAGGTAGTGGTGTTGAGGGGGGTGTTTCCAGGACGCTGGACTACACAGTTAAGCCTTCTCGAGGTGTCGTGGGCCTAACTTAACGAAACACCGGTGACAGAAGGTGCCCACTTGATAACCCCAATGACATGCTGCTTACCTCAGTTGGCTAGAGTAGGTAACCGGTGAATGGTACCACCTGAGGAATGACTCCGTAGACCTATGACGGCGTAGCCTGATGTTTGCTATGGTGTTGCATCGAATGGTGGATATATCACTCGCTTTGTTGGTTTGATTTGGCCTTCTACATCTGTTTTACCTTGGATCATGGCACAAGGGATTATAACATCTTGTCCTGTGTATTAATAAATGCTAAAGCTAGCTTAGGCTAGTGACTGTTGTGAATAGAGCAGCTGACAACTAGGGAAAGACCTTGTGACAGAATGGAAAGACAGCTGACAGGAGGAAATAGACCCCACCGGGGCGGCATTGGGTTAGCAACTCAATGCTGCAGTAACCAAGGTTGTATAAACCTAGTGGTTACACCCTACCTAGCTACAGAAACGACTTTGAGAAAAACACCCCTAGAGTCTGCGAGAGCGGGGGCGGAAGATGACTCATCTATGGCTAACATGGTTATTGACTCTGGAACGGACCTGACTACGAGTAGGGAAAACATGGCTGTGGAAGGCACTAGATCAGAGATGGGTGGGAAGAAGCTCCAAACTTGTTCATGCGGCTGGCAAAAGGTAACAACTTTGAAGGGTCTTAGAATCCATCAAGGGAGGAGGAAGTGCTTGGTAGAGGGAACACAGGGATCCCGCATTGACAATTATTTCCTCAGAAGTATGTCAAGTCAGTCGGTTGAAGTCCAGCGGCAGGAAGTAAACCACAGTTCGCAGGACATCAGCACCCCTGAAGTAGGTCCTAGCACTGAAGAAGACAGAGAGACCAGCCAGCCCAAAAGGGAAAAGATTAGTGCCCAGAAGCCGAGAGTTAAATGGCCAGGGGCTTCAGAAAACAGGGTATGGGAAGGTATCAACAGTGACGTGAGTAGGATTTTAGACAAGTTGAAAGGTACTGCCGAGAGTAAACTGGAGAAAATGGGCGATATTATCTATGATTATGGAGTAGAAAGATTTGGCGTGTCCGAGAAAAAGAAGAAGACAGGTACTGAGGTAATTAAATCTAGGCGCCAACAGGAAATGGATAGACTTATCAGGGAGAGAAGACAGCTCAGGAAACAGTGGAGGAAAGCTACAGAGGCTGAGAAGGAAGGGTTAAATAGGCTGCAGGTAGATGTGAAGGAGAGACTGGCAGTGTTAAGAAGAGCAGAGAGCATTAGGAAAAACAGGAAAAAGAGAGAGCGAGCTAGAACAGCATTTTACAAAGATCCATTTAGATTTGTGAAATCGTTATTTAGTAAGGGGAAAAATGGTAGCCTTAGGGCTCCAAAACAGGAGCTTGAGGGACATCTGGAGGAAGTGCATAGAGACAGAGAAAGGTCTAGACAGCTACCCCTCCCCCCTGACATTCCACCTATTGGAGAGATAACCAGTCAGTGTGACGATAGCCCACCTAGGTGGAAAGAGGTACAAGAGATAGTAAGGCGGGCTAGGGCGTCTTCAGCCCCAGGGCCCAATGGAGTCCCTTACAGGCTGTACAAGAGTGCGCCAGATGTGCTGAGGTTCTTATGGACATTGATGAAGGTAGTCTGGAAGAAACAGGTTATTCCTAGGGCATGGCGTAGAGCAGGGGGAATTTTTATTCCCAAAGAAAGAGACTCTGTAGACATTAGTCAGTTTAGGCCTATAAGCCTTCTTAATGTGGAAGGGAAGGTTTTCTTTAGTGTGGTGGCACAGAGGTTGTCTAGTTACTTAGTAAAGAATAGCTTAATTGACACTACGGTGCAAAAGGCTGGAATTCCAGGCTTCTCCGGGTGCTTGGAACACACCAGCATGATTTGGAATCAAATTCAGACAGCTAGACATGAGAAGAAAGACCTTCATGTGGTATTTTTGGATCTGGCGAATGCTTTTGGGTCAGTACCGCATAGTCTGTTATGGGAGGCGTTTGACTTTTTTAAAGTGCCAGACAGTATAAAGAGGTTAGTTAAAGCTTACTTTTGTGACATTCAACTCTGTTTTACTACAGCAGAGTACACTACAGCTTGGCAACAGCTAGAGATAGGCATTATGGCAGGCTGTACAATTTCCCCTTTGGCCTTTACCATGGCAATGGAAGTCATAATCAGAGCCTCGAAATGGGTAGTGGGTGGGGAAAGGTTGCAGGGAGGGCTGCGCCTCCCACCAATCAGGGCTTACATGGATGACATGACAACTATGACATCAACAGCCCCTTGTACTAGGAGGCTACTGGATAAACTAAATAGCAACCTAGAATGGGCTAGGATGAAAGTGAAGCCAAGCAAGTCTAGGAGTATCTCCATTGTCAAAGGGAAGATAGCTGATAAAAAGTTTTTCATTGGTGGGGAAGTGGTTCCAACAGTGTTAGAGAAACCGGTTAAAAGCTTAGGAAGATGGTATGACGCAAGCCTCAATGACAAGAGTCAATGTGAGGAGTTGAGGCAGGAGATGATTCAAGGCATCAAAGGTATAGATAAGTCAGGGCTCCCAGGCAAGCTAAAGTTGTGGTGCCTACAGTTTGGATTGTTGCCTCGGCTGATGTGGCCACTGACAGTTTACGAGGTTCCCATATCGAAGGTTGAAAAAATGGAAAGGTTGATTAACTCTAATATTAGAAAGTGGCTTGGAGCCCCGCGCTGTCTGACCAGTGTGGCCCTGTATGGAAAGGGCATGCTAGAGCTGCCGATTTCTAGTCTGACAGAGGAATTTAAATGTGCCAAGGCTAGACTGGAAATGACTCTAACCCAGTCAAAGGACCCAGTTGTTAGAAGTGCAGCGCCCATAGTTAAAACTGGAAGGAAGTGGAAGCCTAAAGAGGCAGTGCAACAGGCACAGGCAGCCCTTAGCCATAGGGATATCATTGGGCAGGTTCAGCATGGACGTGGAGGTCTAGGGCTGTGTGCAGGAAAACCTGTGTGGAGTAAGGCAACAGCAGTAGAAAGGAGGAAACTGGTAGTGGAAGAAATACACAGACAGGAGGAGATGATAAGATGTACAAGGGCGGTGGCACAGGCAAAACAAGGCCAGTGGGTAAACTGGGAGAGTGTAGTGAAGAGAAGCTTGAAGTGGAAGGATTTGTGGAGCATGGAGGCAAGCAGAATTAAATTTATCGTAGGGGCTACTTATGACGTACTGCCATCTCCCCAAAATCTTAATCAATGGTTGGGTGAGGATGCTGCCTGCCCGTTATGTTCCAGCGTATGCACACTTAGGCATATAATGACTGGGTGTAGAATCAGTCTTTCTCAAGGGCGATACACGTGGCGTCACAATCAAGTGTTGAAATGTTTAGCTGCTGCAGTTGAGGGAAAACGGCTAGAAGTAAACTCGCTAGCTAGTAGTGGCCAGCGGAAAGACATTGCATTTATAAGAGAGGGAGAGACTGGCGTAAGGAGGCCAGGGCGCAGCTGCGCGCAGGGACAGTTGCGAACTGGCGCAGATTGGAAGTTAAAGGTAGATTTAATTGAACAGCTAATCGTACCGGCTGAAATTGCTAGCACTAATTTGCGGCCAGACATGCTGCTGTGGTCTGAAGCACAGAAGCTAGTTTATATTATCGAACTCACGGTCCCTTGGGAAGACCGGGTTGACGAGGCTTATGAACGAAAGAAAGCTAAATATGCAGAATTAGCGGCAGACGCGACACAGCGTGGGTGGACCGCTTTTGTTCGCCCAGTGGAAATTGGTTGTCGAGGATTTGTGGCCAAGACAACCTATGCACTGCTAACGGAGCTGGGTATTCGCGGACGAGAATTGAAACTGGCGATAAAGAATATGTCGGTAGCAGCGGAGAGCGCTAGCCAGTGGCTGTGGCTGAGGCGGAAGATCAGTAGCTGGGGTTCCCGTTAAAGGTAAGATGCAACAGCGACTTGACTAGAGCATGAGGTAGCATAGCTTGGCATTGTTTGGCTATATTAATGAGAAGGCATCGTGTCATATTGTGGTGGTGAGGGGTTTTGTACTGCCATTGTTTGGCTATATTTATGAGAGGATATCGTGTCATAGTGTGGTGGGGGGGGTTAGTACTGCTAGCCAGTGTAGGCTAGCCATGAAGTTGCACGGACACAAACATTCCCCCACAACATAAATAAAGGGCACACTCACCCCTCCTTTCCCTAATCCGGGACCGTATCCACCCGGGGGCTTCCCCACCTCTAACCCTTCCCTCTACCCTAAATTAGGGTTTGAATCCCTGCATCTACACTTATATAAAGACATAAACATAAACACATGCACACACTATTTAGGCCCCCACATACACCGTTCCCTTACCTTACAGAAAACATTTACCCTAGATAGGGCATCACACACACACACTGATGGGGTGGGTAGGCTGATAGGTTGGTTGTAGGGTTTAAGTTAAAGATAGTATTGAGGTAGTGGTGTTGAGGGGGGTGTTTCCAGGACGCTGGACTACACAGTTAAGCCTTCTCGAGGTGTCGTGGGCCTAACTTAACGAAACACCGGTGACAGAAGGTGCCCACTTGATAACCCCAATGACATGCTGCTTACCTCAGTTGGCTAGAGTAGGTAACCGGTGAATGGTACCACCTGAGGAATGACTCCGTAGACCTATGACGGCGTAGCCTGATGTTTGCTATGGTGTTGCATCGAATGGTGGATATATCACTCGCTTTGTTGGTTTGATTTGGCCTTCTACATCTGTTTTACCTTGGATCATGGCACAAGGGATTATAACATCTTGTCCTGTGTATTAATAAATGCTAAAGCTAGCTTAGGCTAGTGACTGTTGTGAATAGAGCAGCTGACAACTAGGGAAAGACCTTGTGACAGAATGGAAAGACAGCTGACAGGAGGAAATAGACCCCACCGGGGCGGCATTGGGTTAGCAACTCAATGCTGCAGTAACCAAGGTTGTATAAACCTAGTGGTTACACCCTACCTAGCTACAGAAACGACTTTGAGAAAAACACCCCTAGAGTCTGCGAGAGCGGGGGCGGAAGATGACTCATCTATGGCTAACATGGTTATTGACTCTGGAACGGACCTGACTACGAGTAGGGAAAACATGGCTGTGGAAGGCACTAGATCAGAGATGGGTGGGAAGAAGCTCCAAACTTGTTCATGCGGCTGGCAAAAGGTAACAACTTTGAAGGGTCTTAGAATCCATCAAGGGAGGAGGAAGTGCTTGGTAGAGGGAACACAGGGATCCCGCATTGACAATTATTTCCTCAGAAGTATGTCAAGTCAGTCGGTTGAAGTCCAGCGGCAGGAAGTAAACCACAGTTCGCAGGACATCAGCACCCCTGAAGTAGGTCCTAGCACTGAAGAAGACAGAGAGACCAGCCAGCCCAAAAGGGAAAAGATTAGTGCCCAGAAGCCGAGAGTTAAATGGCCAGGGGCTTCAGAAAACAGGGTATGGGAAGGTATCAACAGTGACGTGAGTAGGATTTTAGACAAGTTGAAAGGTACTGCCGAGAGTAAACTGGAGAAAATGGGCGATATTATCTATGATTATGGAGTAGAAAGATTTGGCGTGTCCGAGAAAAAGAAGAAGACAGGTACTGAGGTAATTAAATCTAGGCGCCAACAGGAAATGGATAGACTTATCAGGGAGAGAAGACAGCTCAGGAAACAGTGGAGGAAAGCTACAGAGGCTGAGAAGGAAGGGTTAAATAGGCTGCAGGTAGATGTGAAGGAGAGACTGGCAGTGTTAAGAAGAGCAGAGAGCATTAGGAAAAACAGGAAAAAGAGAGAGCGAGCTAGAACAGCATTTTACAAAGATCCATTTAGATTTGTGAAATCGTTATTTAGTAAGGGGAAAAATGGTAGCCTTAGGGCTCCAAAACAGGAGCTTGAGGGACATCTGGAGGAAGTGCATAGAGACAGAGAAAGGTCTAGACAGCTACCCCTCCCCCCTGACATTCCACCTATTGGAGAGATAACCAGTCAGTGTGACGATAGCCCACCTAGGTGGAAAGAGGTACAAGAGATAGTAAGGCGGGCTAGGGCGTCTTCAGCCCCAGGGCCCAATGGAGTCCCTTACAGGCTGTACAAGAGTGCGCCAGATGTGCTGAGGTTCTTATGGACATTGATGAAGGTAGTCTGGAAGAAACAGGTTATTCCTAGGGCATGGCGTAGAGCAGGGGGAATTTTTATTCCCAAAGAAAGAGACTCTGTAGACATTAGTCAGTTTAGGCCTATAAGCCTTCTTAATGTGGAAGGGAAGGTTTTCTTTAGTGTGGTGGCACAGAGGTTGTCTAGTTACTTAGTAAAGAATAGCTTAATTGACACTACGGTGCAAAAGGCTGGAATTCCAGGCTTCTCCGGGTGCTTGGAACACACCAGCATGATTTGGAATCAAATTCAGACAGCTAGACATGAGAAGAAAGACCTTCATGTGGTATTTTTGGATCTGGCGAATGCTTTTGGGTCAGTACCGCATAGTCTGTTATGGGAGGCGTTTGACTTTTTTAAAGTGCCAGACAGTATAAAGAGGTTAGTTAAAGCTTACTTTTGTGACATTCAACTCTGTTTTACTACAGCAGAGTACACTACAGCTTGGCAACAGCTAGAGATAGGCATTATGGCAGGCTGTACAATTTCCCCTTTGGCCTTTACCATGGCAATGGAAGTCATAATCAGAGCCTCGAAATGGGTAGTGGGTGGGGAAAGGTTGCAGGGAGGGCTGCGCCTCCCACCAATCAGGGCTTACATGGATGACATGACAACTATGACATCAACAGCCCCTTGTACTAGGAGGCTACTGGATAAACTAAATAGCAACCTAGAATGGGCTAGGATGAAAGTGAAGCCAAGCAAGTCTAGGAGTATCTCCATTGTCAAAGGGAAGATAGCTGATAAAAAGTTTTTCATTGGTGGGGAAGTGGTTCCAACAGTGTTAGAGAAACCGGTTAAAAGCTTAGGAAGATGGTATGACGCAAGCCTCAATGACAAGAGTCAATGTGAGGAGTTGAGGCAGGAGATGATTCAAGGCATCAAAGGTATAGATAAGTCAGGGCTCCCAGGCAAGCTAAAGTTGTGGTGCCTACAGTTTGGATTGTTGCCTCGGCTGATGTGGCCACTGACAGTTTACGAGGTTCCCATATCGAAGGTTGAAAAAATGGAAAGGTTGATTAACTCTAATATTAGAAAGTGGCTTGGAGCCCCGCGCTGTCTGACCAGTGTGGCCCTGTATGGAAAGGGCATGCTAGAGCTGCCGATTTCTAGTCTGACAGAGGAATTTAAATGTGCCAAGGCTAGACTGGAAATGACTCTAACCCAGTCAAAGGACCCAGTTGTTAGAAGTGCAGCGCCCATAGTTAAAACTGGAAGGAAGTGGAAGCCTAAAGAGGCAGTGCAACAGGCACAGGCAGCCCTTAGCCATAGGGATATCATTGGGCAGGTTCAGCATGGACGTGGAGGTCTAGGGCTGTGTGCAGGAAAACCTGTGTGGAGTAAGGCAACAGCAGTAGAAAGGAGGAAACTGGTAGTGGAAGAAATACACAGACAGGAGGAGATGATAAGATGTACAAGGGCGGTGGCACAGGCAAAACAAGGCCAGTGGGTAAACTGGGAGAGTGTAGTGAAGAGAAGCTTGAAGTGGAAGGATTTGTGGAGCATGGAGGCAAGCAGAATTAAATTTATCGTAGGGGCTACTTATGACGTACTGCCATCTCCCCAAAATCTTAATCAATGGTTGGGTGAGGATGCTGCCTGCCCGTTATGTTCCAGCGTATGCACACTTAGGCATATAATGACTGGGTGTAGAATCAGTCTTTCTCAAGGGCGATACACGTGGCGTCACAATCAAGTGTTGAAATGTTTAGCTGCTGCAGTTGAGGGAAAACGGCTAGAAGTAAACTCGCTAGCTAGTAGTGGCCAGCGGAAAGACATTGCATTTATAAGAGAGGGAGAGACTGGCGTAAGGAGGCCAGGGCGCAGCTGCGCGCAGGGACAGTTGCGAACTGGCGCAGATTGGAAGTTAAAGGTAGATTTAATTGAACAGCTAATCGTACCGGCTGAAATTGCTAGCACTAATTTGCGGCCAGACATGCTGCTGTGGTCTGAAGCACAGAAGCTAGTTTATATTATCGAACTCACGGTCCCTTGGGAAGACCGGGTTGACGAGGCTTATGAACGAAAGAAAGCTAAATATGCAGAATTAGCGGCAGACGCGACACAGCGTGGGTGGACCGCTTTTGTTCGCCCAGTGGAAATTGGTTGTCGAGGATTTGTGGCCAAGACAACCTATGCACTGCTAACGGAGCTGGGTATTCGCGGACGAGAATTGAAACTGGCGATAAAGAATATGTCGGTAGCAGCGGAGAGCGCTAGCCAGTGGCTGTGGCTGAGGCGGAAGATCAGTAGCTGGGGTTCCCGTTAAAGGTAAGATGCAACAGCGACTTGACTAGAGCATGAGGTAGCATAGCTTGGCATTGTTTGGCTATATTAATGAGAAGGCATCGTGTCATATTGTGGTGGTGAGGGGTTTTGTACTGCCATTGTTTGGCTATATTTATGAGAGGATATCGTGTCATAGTGTGGTGGGGGGGGTTAGTACTGCTAGCCAGTGTAGGCTAGCCATGAAGTTGCACGGACACAAACATTCCCCCACAACATAAATAAAGGGCACACTCACCCCTCCTTTCCCTAATCCGGGACCGTATCCACCCGGGGGCTTCCCCACCTCTAACCCTTCCCTCTACCCTAAATTAGGGTTTGAATCCCTGCATCTACACTTATATAAAGACATAAACATAAACACATGCACACACTATTTAGGCCCCCACATACACCGTTCCCTTACCTTACAGAAAACATTTACCCTAGATAGGGCATCACACACACACACTGATGGGGTGGGTAGGCTGATAGGTTGGTTGTAGGGTTTAAGTTAAAGATAGTATTGAGGTAGTGGTGTTGAGGGGGGTGTTTCCAGGACGCTGGACTACACAGTTAAGCCTTCTCGAGGTGTCGTGGGCCTAACTTAACGAAACACCGGTGACAGAAGGTGCCCACTTGATAACCCCAATGACATGCTGCTTACCTCAGTTGGCTAGAGTAGGTAACCGGTGAATGGTACCACCTGAGGAATGACTCCGTAGACCTATGACGGCGTAGCCTGATGTTTGCTATGGTGTTGCATCGAATGGTGGATATATCACTCGCTTTGTTGGTTTGATTTGGCCTTCTACATCTGTTTTACCTTGGATCATGGCACAAGGGATTATAACATCTTGTCCTGTGTATTAATAAATGCTACTTTCACTCAGGCTCTGTGGCATTGGACTTCTAGGCTTCTCAGTGGTAGGGATTCAAAGGTTGTGGGTTCGAGTCCCACCAGAGTCGCTTGATTCTGTTTGCTTCTTAACCCTCCTATTATGTTAGGGGTCAATTTGACCCAATTCAATGTTTACTGTCTCTAAAAACATGGTTAACATACTTTTTTCAGCTAGATTTTTTATGACTTTTCCTAACTTTATGGGGTAAACAAGGCAAACATGAAATTAACCAAAAAAAATTAAAAACATGTCCTGTACACATTTTGTACGCATCGGTCGTGTTAGGGTCATTTTGACCCCTAGCACTATTGTTCTATAAAACCCTGATTTCTATCTCGTTTTTGTTGTGTTGGATGATACTGAGGGCACCTACACGTTCATTTGTGTGTGTGTGTGTGTGTGTGTGTGTGTGTGTGTGTGTGTGTGTGTGTGTGTGTGTGTGTGTGTGTCCTTCCTTGTGTGTGTGTGTGTGTGTGTGTGTGTCTGTCTGTGTGCGTGTCCATCCGTGTGTGTGTGTGTGTGTGTGTCTGTGAGGAGAAAACAGTTCCCACGAGATCTCTGATCATTCAAGAAGTAATGAGAGAGGGAGGACAAATTTCCCGCGAGAACTCTGACAGGACTCATAACAACTATGACAGTAGTCATAACAACTCTGATCATTCTCGCAGCATGGGGGGTGGGGCAAACATATAACTGCGGGAACTCTGATAATTCTCGCAGTATTTGGGGTGGGGCAAACATTGTTCCCACAACAACACTGATAATTCTCGCAGTATATGGGATGGGGCAAACATAGTTCCCGCGAGAAGTTTGATAATTCATGCAACATGGGGGCGGGGACAACCTTATAATAAGGGCTGCACACACAGCCCTCTAAACCATTTCTCTTTGCATTTGTGCCTCAACTAAACATATTGAAAATGACCACCAG
This sequence comes from Argentina silus, assembly GCF_951799395.1. Classification (NCBI taxonomy): domain Eukaryota; kingdom Metazoa; phylum Chordata; class Actinopteri; order Argentiniformes; family Argentinidae; genus Argentina; species Argentina silus. The sequence continues at coordinate 50,234,263 of NC_139654.1, forward strand.
ACAGAAGAAAAGATTTGCTGCCACTGAGGTTCTGTCACAGATCTTTCAGGATGGAAGTGATATAGATGAGGATGTGTCTGAGACAGAGGATAATGTTGAGGAGGACCCTGATTATGCGGCATCCTCCTCTGATGAGAATGAAGCCAGTGAGATAGGACATTCTGACCCTCCTGTGGTTTCTCAAACACAAATAAACCCCCTTGTCATATCTCAACCACCAAGAAACATGACATCCAAAAATGGAAAGCTGCTATGGTCCGGATCCCCAGTTACAAGACAGGGTAGACTGACTGCAGCTAATGTCATCAAAATGGTTCCAGGCCCCACCAGATATGCTAGCAGTCATATACAAGACATACAATCTGCATTTGAACTCTTTATAACACCATCAATCCAAAACGATATTCTTGAGATGACAAACTTAGAGGGGAGGCGTGTGTATGGTGACAAGTGGAAAGAGCTGGATGTGACCCACTTGCAATCGTATATTGGGTTGCTTATTTTGGCAGGAGTGTACAAATCAAAAGGTGAAGCAACAGAAAGCCTTTGGAATGCTGACACCGGTAGGGCAATTTTTCCAGCCACAATGTCTCTGGAGACGTTCCATGTTTTCTCCCGCATCATACGCTTTGATGACAGGGAAACAAGGCCGCTTCGACGAGAGCATGACAAACTTGCACCTATTAGAGATCTATGGGACAAATGGGTCAAGCGATTGCCCTTCCTTTACAATCCTGGCCCCCAAGTGACTGTGGATGAATGTCTGGTTGCATTTCGTGGACGCTGTCCCTTCAGACAATACATTCCAAGCAAACCGGCAAAATATGGTATAAAAATATGGGCAGCATGTGATGCACAATCCAGCTATGCATGGAATATGCAGGTCTACACAGGAAAATCAGCTGGGCAAGCACCTGAAAGAAATCAGGGCATGAGGGTGGTCCTAGACATGACTGAAGGACTGAGTGGTCATAACATTACATGTGACAACTTTTTTACATCGTACGCCCTGGGTGAGGAACTGCTGAAAAGGAAGCTTACTATGTTGGGGACAGTAAGAAAAAACAAGCCAGAGCTTCCCTGTGAGCTTCTTGCAATGAAGGACAGGAGAGTTACATCTTCCATGTTTGCCTTCACTGACAAAGCTGCTGTTGTCTCCTACTGCCCAAAGAAAAACAAAAATGTCCTGTTGATGAGTACCATGCACAAAGATGCTGCCTTGAGCAGCAGAGAAGACAGAAAGCCACAAATGGTGCTAGACTACAATGGGACAAAGGGAGGAGTTGACAACTTGGACAAGGTCACAGCCACATACAGCTGCCGACGTATGACTGCCCGTTGGCCCCTAGTCATTTTTTTCAACATCATTGATGTGAGTGCATACAATGCTTTCGTCATATGGAGTGAAACAAACAATGGGTGGAACGATGGAAAACTGAGTCGACGGAGGATTTTCTTGGAGAAGCTTGGTTACGCGCTGGTGACACCTCACATCGAGAGAAGAGAGCGCCTTCCCAGATCACCAGCAGCTGCCTCTGTTGTGAAGGAGATTCAAAAGGAGACACACACCCCAACTACTCCAGTGCGTCCAACAGCGGGCAGAAAACGTAGCAGGTGCCAGGTCTGTACCATCAAAAATGACAGTAAAACCAGCTCCACATGTGTGAAATGCAAGAAGTACATCTGCAAAAAACACACACACACTCTATGCACATCATGTGCACAGTAGTGCAGACTGTACAAGCCCAAAGGTCTGCCTGGGTGTGAAGCCTTCTGGCCTTTGAATTCATCTGAATGACTGCACCTGCCTTGGAATGACTCATCTGAATGAAGAATTGATGCCCATGGGCACCTAGTTGAGGTGTTATGTTATTTTATATCAAAACTCAATTCTGGTGACTAATTTACTTTTTATTGATGTTTCTTCATTATTGTTATTACTGTTGTGTTACTTGTTGATGTTTTGAATGGTTTGATGAACCTAAACATTTGAAATGTTTGCCATTTTTCATATTTATTCCTGGGGTCAAATAGACCCCCAACATAATAAATGTTACTATTCTCGATAATAAATGTGTGTTTCTTTCCAAATGTTATTTTTCGTTTTTAATGAGCACTTAATATCAACATAAAGCCCTGCAAACAGCAAAACATAATTAGTTTTTCATTTTAGGTCAATGAATGAGATAGTACAGTGGGTTAACCCTCCTATTATGTTCAAATAAACTTACAACTTTGATGTTTCGGGTCAATTTGACCCGAGCAATGTAAACATGCAGAAAATGATTTTAACTGAAAGTCTTAACCAAGTTTCTCTCTCAGCTACTTTAGGCCTTTCTACTGACCATCTTTATAGCCCAGTAAATAATACATGACTGCCCCCAACCTCCCCTTATACATCAAGTATTGATTGTATATGACTATTGCGAAAAATGCAAATCACTGTACTATCTCATTCATTGACCTAAAATGAAAAACAAATTATGTTTTGGTGTTTGCAGGGCTTTATGTTGATATTAAGTGCTCATTAAAGAGTTCAAATGCAGATTGTATGTCTTGTATATGACTGCTAGCATATCTGGTGGGGCCTGGAACCATTTTGATGACATTAGCTGCAGTCAGGCTACCCTGTCTTGTAACTGGGGATCCAGACCATAGGAGCTTTCCATTTTTGGATGTCATGTTTCTTGGTGGTTGAGATATGACAAGGGGGTTTATTTGTGTTTGAGAAACCACAGGAGGGTCAGAATGTCCTATCTCACTGGCGTCATTCTCGTCAGAGCAGGATGCCGCATAATCAGGGTCCTCAACCGGTCCTCAAATCAGGGATACTGCCCACGATACTAACGAGGAGGTGGTATGGGAGGCCTGGGTTCGATTACCAACATGGGCAGAGGAGGTGGTTTGGAAGGCCTGGGCTCGATTCCCAGCCTGTTCACAAACACTTTTTGCCTAAATCCTTTGCTCAGCTGGTGTTTCAAGCCAAACTAGCTATGTTTTGTGAACTGGTTATTGACAGTTTTCATTTTACACAATTATCTCACTACAAAAATGCTACGGCTACAGAGAGAAAGCGCCATGGTCCTGGACCCTGTGCGTATATTATGAATATTTCTGTTACATATGATGGTAAACAGACACTAGGGAGATTCTCATTGTCTGACAACAAGAGTGACGGAGTCTAAACTGTGACCATCACTGACCTGTCTGAACAGGATGCTGGGCCATACTGGTGTGGAGTGAATGTCAAGAGAACCGAAGCGGGTTTCATCGCACTGATTAGTCAGGCGCATCTGCATGTTGAAGGTGAGTGACTGAAAGGTTGACCAGGACCGAAAGAACGATTAAAAGAAGGAACATTGTAAATAAACAGGGTTTTCCCTTATCACCACCACCGAATCCGCCTCTGTGTTTAGGACCTTTGTTACAGTGGCTCCCAACGAGGGGCAAAGGAGGCGGATTCGGCTGTGATAAGGGAAAACCCTGTTTATTTACAATGTTCCTTCTTTTTTTCGTTCTTTCGGTCCTGGTCGACTTTTCAGTCATAGCTTTTCAGCCCTTTTCTCCCCCAAAGCAGAGGCACACACATCTTAAACCATTTCGTTAACGAGGCTTCATTCGCAACAGGTGCGCAACGAAGCCTCGCTTCCGTAACCCTTGCCACGGTCCTGTAGCTCCCTCTACAGGCCGAACGCTGCATGTCCCCCCACGATTGATTTGATTCATAACCATTTTTATTGACAATGAAGTGTATGGCGATAAAAGCTTATGATTGATGACAGGTAGACAGATTTGATTGATTATAAAATATTGCTCCTAGTCCCATGACAGAATTTCACAGTTAGATGTATTGCTCCTAGTCCCATGACAGACTTTGACAGTTAGATTGACATTCTTCCTCTTGTTGGCCTCAGATGGTGACCAAGAAGCACAGGGCCATGGGGGACAGGACAGTGAGTGGCTGTCTCGCCTCAAGACCTCTGCCACCACTGGGGTTTGGCCCTCTGATGTAGGGGACAGGCCAGCCCCCAGTCAGAATAGGTGGTATGCTCTCTACCAGAAGGTAAATTTTGTCTGTGAAATACACCAACAGATTAAACAGATATAGGCTAGGTTGTATATGCCATGACATTGAGCATACCATGTGGTTACAGATTGAGAAATATCCAGTGCAGACCCGCGGCCAGACATCGTTGTTTGGTGGGCCAGAGTTGTGTCTGTGGATTTCACTCCCAGAAGGTAATGAAGGGACATCAGATGTAACTATTTGTCATGCTGAAATATCAGTAGTATTGATACTTGTTGTATCTGTATGTCTTCAGCAGCCAGCCAGTGTTCCACCGGCACCCACATCTGCCTCAGTGCCTGTTGCTGCCACGGTCCAGGGTCCAGTTCCACCTCGTGCCACGGCCCCTGCAGAGACCACAGCCTCAGTCCCTGCCAAGCCTGTGCAGAGTCCTCTGCAGCCTACATTGACTGTGTCAATGGTAAATATTTCCATAACATTTTGCCAAACGTTATCCATCCATTTTATCGCAGCACTGTTTTGTCATCATTTTATTCTGACCAATTTCACTTGCCATTCTTCTCTTTAGTTTTATAAATCCTGGTTTGGAGGGGCTTCTGGTGCTGCAGCCAAACCAAACCTTGTGGCTAGGTAGCCAGTTGAGGTATTACATGGATTTGTTCGTCTTAATGTCTCTGTGTTATTAGTGTAACTCGTGTGACTAATGTGGCTTATGTCTACAATCACATAGGTACATGCACAATCACAATATCAATCAACCTAACAATCACAATATAGTCTCCTGGTGTCCTCTACCTTTCCTCTCCCTCACAGTCTCTGTCCAGCCCTGCTACTACCTCTGCTGGTACTCCATGAGGACCCCCTCCTCTGTTCCCAAGTCCCTGTCCAGCCCTGCTACGGCCTCCATGAGGACCCCTTCCCCTGTACCCAAGTCCCTGTCCAGCCCTGCTATGGCCTCTTTGAGGACCCCTTCCCCTGTACTACCCATGTCCCCCTCCAGCCCTGCCTCCACCTATATTAGGACCATCTCCCCTTTCTCTCTGCCTCCATCCCCCTCTGCTTCGGCGTCTGTGAGGACCACCTCTACCTCTCAGGCTACTGCCAGCCCTGCAAGTGCCTCTGTAAGTGCTCTCTTTTTTACCTGTGTTTATGTTTGTGTGTGTGTGTGTGTGTGTGTGTGTGTGTGTGTGTGTGTGTGTGTGAGTGTGAGTGTGTGTGTGTGTTAAATAACTTTGATATTATTATTGCATGTGTAATTCACTGAGTTTGGCTTCTTTTCTTTTTTTTCAGGATGAGTCCGATGTGGGTGTTTTCCCTACTACTGGTCCTGCTGCGCCTCCTGGTCCTCTCCTTGGTCCTGCTGCCCCTCCTTGTCCTCTCCTTGGTCCTGCTGCCCCTCTTGGTCCTCTGCTTGGTCCTGCTGCCCCTCTTGGTCCTCTCTATTGTCCTGCTGCCCCTGCCTTTCTCGTTCAGGCGCCCGATTCATTCTGGCTGCCGGCAGAGATGAAGAAGACCATTCCACAGCAAGACCAGCGATGATCATCCACTCTGTGGGAGAACCAGAGGCTGCGGCCAAACTTGAAGCTCTGGTACGAGCCACCGGTACCAGGGCTCATTTACAACCAGGCCCCAACACCAGAGCACTTTTTCACCCACAGGCTCCTGGCGTGGATGCCCTACAATCTGTGGAAGGTCAGGGTGTGCTGCCCAGTGTGTAGGAGGCAGCTCACAGGTTTTTTTTGTGTTTATTTCACTAATCTTTTTTCAATTTTCAAATATAAATGTTTTATCTGAGTTTTATTCAATCAATTTGACACATTGCTAATAGCGAATGATGCAGTCCATAACAGAAAGAAACAGAGGTCTGATCATTTTATAACTGATATCATTTCAGATGCTTAAACAAAATTACACACACAACTTGAATAGAGTAACAGACCTGTGGGCCAAAAGCACAGTCATTAAACATTGTTAAAACAACAGCAAGTATATATTTTTTTATTTCAAATATAAATCTTTTTATCTGAGTTCTACAAGAGAAAGAAACAGAGGTCTGATCATTTTATAAATTTGCCTGTTTTTATTTCTGGCGCTGGTGGGATTCGTACCGGTGACCTTCGGATCCACTCTTTCCCCCATTCAAAAGCGGAATAGGCGAAATTTTTTTTTTTTCTTTAATCGTTAGAATACATACTGACAAATAAACTAATAGATAATGGAAAAGAAGCCTCAATTTCTCTCTCTCTCTTTATTTTCCCTCTTTTTTCTCCTTCCCCCCCCCTTAACAGACTATTGTTCCCCAGCTTTGGCGCGAGTGGTTAAGGCGATGGACTGTTACTCCATTGTGCTCTGTATGCGTTGGTTCGAATCCCATCTTCTTAGCACAGCCTTGCTTCTTTTTCCGCTTGGATGACCGTGGGCGTGGAAACAGAGAAGACGGCGGCGGTGGAGAAACAATGCAAAGCATGCGGCACTTCCTTCGGAGGCCACATTCAGACGGGACATCGTCCAAAAGCTTTTTTGAGAACGGAGACAGCTTCAACATAGAAGGCAGAGGCGGGGTTCGAACCGAAAATGACACCTAACTTGCATTGGCCGGGAATCGAACCCGGGTCAACTGCTTGGAAGGCAGCTATGCTCACCACTATACCACCAATGCGCTTATGAGACCATTCACGACCACCACATTCATATGCACTTCAGGACTCACCATTTCAACATTTTGCAGGGTCTTTGTTGTCATTTTTATTTCATGGGCTGGATTACTCAGTAAAAAAGGGAGGGGGGGGGGGGGGGCGAGAAAAACGTTACAACAGTGCAAACACAGTGAAAGTAAACTCCCTGCTTTTTGCCGACAGGGCGGACACATCCCCCAACCTGAGGCTCCATTGCGGGGGAGGGGTATCTAGTAGTAGGTGGCTCGTTGGTCTAGGGGTATGATTCTCGCTTCGGGTGCGAGAGGTCCAGGGTTCAAATCCCGGAGGAGCCCTCTGATTTAGCCTTTCACCAGCTCGAACGACTCAATCAAAGTGTCTTGGGTCGCCGCTTCAGCAGATGGGTCAACTTGCCAGCGTTGCATACGCGAATGAGATAGTCCTTTTTTTATGCAGACAGTGCGGACACTTCCCTAACCTGAGGCTCTGTTGCGATGGACGGGCAAGGTGTTGTCAGACGGTTCGTTGGTCTAGTGGTATGATCCACGCTTTGGGTGTGAGAGGTCCCGGGTTCAAATCCTGGACGAGCCCTTTGACGAAACCTTTCACAAGCTGGGTCCACCAAGTGAAAGTCCTATGGCTCAAGGGTTCAACAGATGTTTCCCCAGGTAGCAGCAAAATTCCACTGTTAAAAACCCTTGCTTCACGTCCTGGCTGGATGTATCCGGTGGAAAGGGCTACCGGGCCAACACCAGATTAGGACAAGGTGGCCGAGTGGTTAAGGCGATGGACTGCTAATCCATTGTGCTCTGCACGCGTCGGTTCGGATCTCATTCTTGTCGCACAGCCATGCTTCTTTGCCAGCTTGGACGACCGTAGGAGTGGAAACAGAGGAGGTGGAGAAACAATGTAAAGCGTGCGGCACATGCTTCGGAGACCACATTCAGACGGACCTCGTACAACAGCTTCTTTGATTTCGCCTTTCACCAGCAGGTACATTTTGTCCGTGAAATACACCAACAGATTAAACAGATATAAGCTATGTTGTATATGCCATGACATTGAGCATACCATTTGGTTACAGATTGAGAAATGTCCAGTGCAGATACGCGGCCAGACATTGCTGTTTGGTGGGCCAGAGCTGTGTCTGTGGATTTCACTCCCAGAAGGTAATGAAGGGACATCAGATGTAACTATTGGTCATGCTGAAAAAGGATCCCATTATCAGTAGTATTGATACTTGTTGTATCTGTATGTCTTCAGCAGCCAGCCAGTGTTCCACCGGCACCCACATCTGCCTCAGTGCCTGCTGCTGCCATGATCCAGGGTCCAGCTCCATCTCGTGCCATGGCCCCTGCAGAGACCACAGCCTCAGTCCCTGCCAAGCCTGTGCAGAGTCCTCTGTGGCCTACATTGACTGTGTCAATGGTAAATATTTCCATAACATTTTGCCAAACGTTATCCATCTATTTTTATCGAAGCACTGTTTTGTCATCATTTTATTCTGACCAATTTCACTTGCCATTCTTCTCTTCAGTTTCATAAACCCCGATTTGGAGGGGCTTCTGGTGCTGCAGCCAAACCAAACCTTGTGACTAGGAAGCCTGTTGAGGTATTACATGGATTTGTTCGTCTTAATATCTCTGTGTTATTAGTGTAACTCGTGTGTGACTAATGTGGCTTATGCCTACAATCACATAGATACATGCACAATCACAATATACTCTCCTGGTGTACTCTACCTTTCCTCTCCCTCACAGTCTCTGTCCAGCCCTGCTACTACCCCTGCTGGTACTGCCAGTAGATTAGATTAGATTAGATTATATTAGATTAGACTCAACTTTATTGTCATTGTGCAGAGAACAAGTACAGAGACAACGAAATGCAGTTAGCGTCTAACCAGAAGTGCAAAAAAGCAGAAAAGTGCAGTGTGAACAGTATATACAGGTAGTGCAGTATAATAGTGCAGTATAGTGTAAGTAGTGCAGTGTAAGCAGTATATGAATTAGTAGTAGCATTATAGCAGAATAAATAGGATGCAGTATGAACAGTGTAAGCAGCATATGAGCTGTATCGGCAATGCAGTCTAGGTATACGTATTAACAGTAACATTAGAGTAAATAGCAGAATAAATATGGAATGCCGTATGAACAGTATAAACAGGTATGTACAGTATGTACAGATATGTGCAGTGTATTAATAGTAGTATTAAAGAAAAATATAAGGATATGTGAATTATGAACAGTATAGACAGATTATGAACAGTATAGACAGATATGTACAGAAGAGCAGTGGTATGGAGTAAGAGCAGTTTGTAATTGCAATTGTCCAGGAGGGGGGGGGTGCAGGGGTTGGTAGGTTATCACCTAGGTGCAGAGTTCGAGTTCAGTAGGGTGACAGCCGCAGAGAAGAAGCTACCTCTGAACCTGCTGGTTCGGGTGCGGAGAGACCTGTAGCGCCTCCCGGAGGGGAGTGGGGTGAACAGTCTATGATTGGGGTGAGAAATGTCCTTGACGATGCTGCGTGCCTTACGCAAGCATCGTTTGCCCTGGACAGGCTACCGGCAGAGATGAAGAAGACCATTCCACAGCAAGACCAGCGATGATTGCATCCACCCTGTGGGAGAACCAGAGGCTGCGGCCAAACTCAAAACTCTGGTACAAGCCACTGGTACCAGTGCTCATTTATAACCAGGCCCCAACACCAGAGCACTTTTTCACCCACAGGCTCCTGGCGTGGATGCCCTACCATCTATGGAAGGTCAGGGTGTGCTGTCCAGTGTGTAGGAGGCAGCTCACAGGAGTTTTGTGTTTATTTCAATAAAAAAAAATCTATTTTCGAATATAAATCTTTTATCTGAGTTTTATTCAATCAATTTGTCACATTGCTAATAGCGAGTGATGCAGTCCATAAGAGAAAGAAACAGAGGTCTGATCATTTCAGATGCATAAACAAAGTTACACACGCAACTTGAATAGAGCAACAGACCTGTAGGCCCATAGCATAGTCATTAAACATCATTAAAACAACAGCAAGTGTTTTTAAACTTCTGTTTGAAATGTCACAAGAAGCAAGATATTGGCTCAAGGGATCTTGAATTTACACAAAACAACACTTTGGGAGACTTTGCCTGTTTTTATTTCTGGCGCTGGTGGGATTCGAACCGGTGACCTTCCGATCCACTCAAAAACGGAAAAGGCGATATTTTTTCTTTTTCTTTAATCGTTTAGAATACATACTGATAAATAAACTAGTAAATAATGGAAAAGAAGCCTCAATTTCTCTCTCTCTCTTTATTTTCCCTTAGCATCAAGCTGGGGAACAATAGTCTGTTAAGGGGGGGGAAGAAGGGGGAAGAAGAAAAAGGAGAAAAATGAAGGAGAGATGCATTTTGGCTTCTTTTGCAACTCTCCTTACACAAATACATGTGTAACAACACACTTCAATTTGAGTCAGCAACATTGCTGGTCTTTAATTTGTTCTGTTTAAACACATAGATCCAATTTTGTAAACTGTGCGCTGTGAGAAGGGTTCGAACCTGCGCGGGAAGACCCCATTGGATTTCGAGTCCAACGCCTAAACCTCTCGGACATCTCAGCTATACTGGCTTCTGCACTGCCTGGTCTGTAGTAAAGAAAAAATCTTTTCAAGATCTAGACACGGACCAGAGTTTGCTTATTAAGGAAGCCTCACATAGAGACTTTTGAATATCAATTCACAGAAGCCATGTTACGAGGATGCAACTTACATTACACAAATACGTGCGCAACAACACTTTTAGAAAGCAAAGGAATCCCATTGGATTTCGGGTCCTTATCCTTAACCACTCCGTCATCACAGCTGCCCTTAGCCTTTCATTGTTGTTTAAATGTTTCTATGTTACTTCTTCAAATTTGAAAGGGCCATGGGCTACACAGGAAAGGAGGTCCCAAAGACAATTGCATTTTACACCTCCACTTCAACCATCATGCAACTGCGTCTCATCAACTCATTTTTCCATAGGTGGACCAACATGTCGTCCTTTAAGAGGGACGTTGTTGTCCCAGCGCTGTGAGCAGGGTTCAAACCTGCGCGGTGAAACCCCATTGGATTTCAAGTCTAACACCTTAACCACTCAGCCATCACAGCTTCCCTCTGCATGTTGTTGTTCCTTACACTTTTGTAAATTACTTTTTGACACATGAAAATGACACAGCCTTGCAGGCAAAGGGTTTGAAAGGAAATGCCGAAGGTATTGGGAAATATGTTTGGTTTTACAGCAAACCCCTTAACCATCCTGCAATTGCAGCTCGATTTTTTTATATCAGGTTTCCAAAGGTGGGCCGACATCTTGTACATAAATAGGGACACAGCTGTGTTTACGCTGAAAGCAGTGTTCAAAGCTGCACAGGGAGACCCCATTGGATTAGTAATCCTATGCCTTAACCTCATCGTTTTCTAAGTTACTTCTTCACGTGTGAAAGGGCCATGGTCTCACAGGAAGGAATCCTAAAGGCATTGGGAACCACATTTGTTTTTCTTCTGGAAGGTATTTTTCTATTTCGATCACAGCTACCCTTAGCATTTTATCGTTACTTACAGTAAGTTACTTCTTGACATGTGATAGGGACTTACAGGAAGGGTTTGAAAGGAAATAACAAAGCATTTATGAGTAATGAGGATTCATGAGTTTATTGACTATTAAAGTGATGTTACAGGATAATTTGTATTATCTCAGTTTACAGTTCTAAACGTAGCGCTAATAAGCAGACACGGGTCCCTGTCACATGCCCTTCGTGTGGTGTGTATGCGTGTGGATTCCATGCAGCCCAATGCCATGGGCACACTATACAAAATGAAAGTGACACTTAACAGTAATGCTGCTTCTAAAGTTGATGCTGTTAAACTAGGGATTCCGTGGCTGAATGAGATAAAACAGTGATTCGATTCATAGATTATATTTGTACTAACTACGCATTGATTCATTGATTCAATTCAGACACAAAACAAGAGGTTTCAAAAATACAGAAATAGTCACGATATTCTCTTTTAATGATTCATTCGTAGATAATGACAATTAAAGTGGTTTGAAAATATGTGGCTGCGCTGTTACTAATGCTTTATAAATGCAACACATGCTTATAATGTGCAAACTGAATTATGAACCCATTATAACGGAAACCCCTTTGTGTGAAGTGTCACCAAAAGAAAAGAAAACAGAGACAGTAAATACATTTGAGCTACTCTTTCACTCATTTATTTGCAAATATATATTCTAAGTATCTGTAGGATGAAAGTAAAGTGGCAAAGACACAAAGAGAGGCGGACAAGTAGTTAGCGGTACCAAACAAAAGGATCTTTACTTTGGATGAGTAGTCAAAACAGGACACAAAAATAGGGACTCAATGCTCGAAATCAAAGAGGAGATCACAGTCTCAAAACAGTACTTGTATACTCATATGACTTACGCTCACGAAGCAACCAACAAAGGTGAAGACGAAGCGGGAGTGAAGGGAAGTGAGGGTACATATTGCATGAGTGACAATTACACACAGGTGCTGGTGATAAGTTTGTGATTGAGGTGGCACAGTGGACGGACGGAGGGAGGCAAGTAGGGGGACGCACTGGGAAGCACAACCCCCATCCGTAACAAATCAGTGAGGCTCCTGTGGTCCTGCAGATCAGGGGGCGGGGGGGGAGAGACATAACAAGAAGACGTGAGGTTATTTTTTAAACTTTAACTGGAATACTTATTCATACCATTCTTTGGGGTGACCGATGAGGTCTGACCCTATGGAATTCCTAAGAGAGAAAGAAAGAGAGAGAGAGGGGAGGGGGAAGTGAAAAAAGAATGGTCAGAATACAATTACTTGTGTGTGTGTGTGTGTGTCCTCAGGAGGACTCCATGAGGAGCTGGAGGTGGTGCTCCAGGAGGCTGGAAACTCCAATGACCAGAGACTCTGGTTTGAAGTACCAGGGAACCTCCAGAAGCATCATCAGCCCGCCCTGAGTTAAGGCTCTGAGTTACTGCTAATTCACAGTATCCATTTAAACTGAACTATAGATTGGATGCTAAATGCTAGAGAGAAGGAACAGTAACAACATCAGAACTTGTCTGTACTTTCAGCTGCACCAGCCATCTCTCAGCCTCTGATTCCATGTTGCTGGCAGGCAGGCAGGCAGGAGTGCAGAAGAGAGTACAGACGCTCCACAAACCCACCAGGTTGCTAACAGGAAACACAAGAGAGAGAGCAGAGAGTCATATGGACTTGTCAACAAAGTCACAGTGAAAGAACTGTACTAACCACCACCAGGGGCCTCCCCACCATCACCCCAAACTGAACCAGCTCATAGATGATGTCTAACAAAAGACAAACACATTTAGAACAAAATAGCAATGATATTAAAAAGAAGGTATTAATACAGGTACAGGTAATCGATGCGAGACTATTGAATTGCCTCTACAGCTCATCCAGAACGCTGCCACCAGTCTGTTGTTCAAACTCCCCAAATTCTCCCATGTCACTCCCCTCCTCCGCACCCTTCACTGGCTCCCGGTAGCAGCTCTCATCAGATTCAAGACCCACGACTGGCTGCCTGGCACCGCCGCCCCTTTGGTCACGGCTTTTCACTGTCCTGGCGCCCCGCTGGTAGAATGAGCTTCCTACTGCTGTCATGACTGCAGAGTCACTACCAATCTTCCGCAGTAGATTGAAGACCCATCTCTTCAGGCTACATCTTAACGGTCCCTCCGACAAGTTTCTCTCCTGATAATAATAAAAATGTCCTTCTTCTAGCATTGTGACTGCCTATGGCCACTGGTCCGAGCATTGATTACTTTATCTTATGATGACTGATGGATAGATGATTCACTTACTTAGACAAATGTATTTGTTGTGAGTCACTTTGGATAAAGGCGTCTGCTAAATGCCATAAATGTAATGTAAATGTCCTCATGGATCAGTCCTCTCTAAGGACAATAATGACATTGCACCACTGAATATGTGTTGCTAGAATACGAAATAACATAGCGCAAGGCAAAACTGTACATTCCTTGGCAAAATGCATGGAGCTGGCTAGCAAGCTTGCTAGTTCAAGCTAAAGGCTTAAAGCGGGCGAGCTAACTCTTAGAAACTGTCAACGGGTTACTTAGCCATCTAGCAGCTAACAATGCTACCATTGCTTCTCGCAAAATAATCATTGCACAAACAATGTGTTCCGATATGTGTCTACTGCAAAATGTAATTAAATGCCACATACCGTTTTCGAAGTCGCTGGTCACTTCCCTCTTCACGATCTCGAACCCTGCAAAAAAAGAAGACACGAACAACAACCTGTCATAGAGACGGCAGGCCGCAGTCCACGCACTCTCGCAGTCAAACCTGAAAAACACCGAGGCATTTTTCAGTGCCTTTCGCTTATGCTAACTCTCAACTGAAGTTTGTTGTTATCTAAAGCGGATTGAACATTCCATAGAATGTTGCTGATGTTCTACATTGAAAGGATGCATAGCAACACACAGTTTTGAAAATAATGAGTAATAATCATACATGACACGTATCATGAACACTTTACCATGTGACCTCTAGAAATAGAACATGAGCAGCATTCTATGTTTGATCCAGCACTACGCAGCAACACACCTCTGATGATGTTGACATTGACTAGACCCAGCTGGTCTGAGCGCTAGCATTACTACGCCATTAGCATTAGCAACGAAAGGTACTGAGAAACGCCTCGGTGTTTTTCAGGTTTGGCTGCGGGAGTGCGTGGACTGCGGACTGCCATTTCTACGACAGGTTGTTGTTCCTGTTTCCTTTTTGAGAGGACAGCGACTTCGAAGCAGGTATGTCACGTTAAATTACATTTTACAGTAGACACATAGTCAACAAATGCATCTGTGTAATGGCATGACTGTTAGCCCGTCAGTAGCAACGGTGGTAGCATTGTTAGCTTTAGCTTGAACTAGCTCGCTTGCTCGTCACCTACGTGCATGTTCGACTTGTGCTGTGTTGTTTTAGCAACACATATCGAGTGTATTGTCTAACTATCTTTCAGATATGGTCCAACTATCGTCACATACCCTCTCCGAAGTCGCTGCCGTCGCTTCCCTCTGCACGATCGCGAACCCAACAAAAAAGAAAACACGGACGTAAAAACGGCAGGCAGCAGTCCAAACCTGAAAAACAAGCATTTTTCAGCCCGTTTTGCTCTGAAAATCAGCTGGTTTGTGTCGATATAAACATCAACTGAAGTTTGTTGTTATCTGGAGCGGATTGAACATTCCATAGAATGTTGCTAATGTTCTATATTGAAAGGTTGCATAGCAACACACAGTTTTGAAAATAATTAATAATAATCATAGATGTATCATAAAGACTTTTCAAAAATGCGTTACCATGTGACCTCTAGAAATAGAACATGAGCAGCATTCTATGGAATGGTTGATCCGGCGCTACACAGCAACACACTTCTGTTGATGTTTACATTGACGAGACCCCGCTGGTTTTCTGAGAGCTAGCATAACTAAGCCATGAGCATTAGCAACGAAAGGTACTGAAACATGTCTCGGGTGTTTTTCACTATTGGATGCGGAATGCGTTGTTAGAAATTATTTTTTATAAAAACAGTTTATTATTGCTATAATAAAAATACATTACTGCAGTGTGCTAAATTTACTAATGTGATGGTCTGTTGATAAATGGGATGAATCAAGCATTAGTCCCATAGTACGTTGGATTAATACATGGAGAGCAAAAGTGATACATATACAAAGAGCAAAAGTGGAAAAGTACCAGGCTAGGGAGGACATACCAGAGTAGGTATCTTATCTCTAACAGGGTGCTGACTCCGCAGATGGGACGAATGGTGTGACCAGCCCGTGAACAACAAGGGATGCCAAGTCTAAACCACGGTTCCTCCCCAACCAAATAGCCAATCACAATCACTTTGTTTACTGTAAATGCTTTGTTTGACTGTTTGAATGCATCCATTTTTGGAGGGTTGGTTACAGATTAACAGCTTGCTGACTGTGATTTTCTTCTCCAAAAGTGATCCTTGTACAAGCCTAGAATTCTGACATATAAATAAATAGCTAAAAGTAAGAAGTAGTTTGTCTTCTCCTTCAAATAAACGAACACGTTTTCACAGTGTCGACTACGGACTGTCGTTTCTATGTCAGGTTGTTGTTCATGTTTTTGAACCGATTGTTTTGTAACCGATTGTTGAGAGAACGTCGACTTCGAAGCGGGTTAGTTTAATTTTAACGTTTAATTTTAACATTTTACAGTAGACACATAGTCAACATATGTACCTGTGTGGTGGTATTAGCATTAGTCCTTTTGGTGGTAGCAGTGGAAGCATTCTTAGCTTTAGCTTGAACTAGCTAGCTTGCTAGTCACCTACATGCATTTTGGACTTGTGCTGTGTTGTTTTAGCAACAAATATTTAGTGGTTCTCTAACTAACGTTTAGAGGTAGTCCAACTATTGTTATTGCTCATACTTATACTTATTAGTGGGCTTGCTTCAGCAAGTCCAACTATTGTTCTTCGACATACTTATTATTATTATTATTATTATTATTATTATTATTATTATTATTATTATTATTATTATTACAATACTTACACCTGCAACAACTTTTCAGGTATTCACAAATTTTTTCTGAATGTCAGGTTTCCAAAGGTGGGCCGACATCTTGTAAAGAAAGAGGGATATTGTTGTCTCTGTGCTGTGAGCAGGGTTTGAACCTACGCAGGGAGACCCGATTGGAGTTTTAGTCCAATGCCTTAACCACTCGCGCCAAAACTGGGGAACAATAGTTTGTTGAGGGGGGGGGTAGAAGTTGCGAAAAGGGGGAGGAAGAAAAAGGATAAAAAAAGAGAGAGAAATGTAGGCTTTTTTTCATTATCTACTAGTTTATTTGTCAGTATGTATTCTAAACGATTAAAGAAAAAAAAAAGATCGCCTTTTCCGTTTTTCAATGGGGGGAAAGAGTGGATCCCAAAGTCACCGTTTCGAATCCTACCAGCGCCAGCAATAAAAATGGGCAAAGTCTCCCAAGTGTTGTTTTGTGTAAATTCAAGATCCCTTGAGCCAATATTTTGCTTCTTGTGGCATAACAAACACAAGTTTATGTACACTTGCTATTGTTTTAATGATGTTTTAATAATTGTGCTCTGGGCCTGTGTGTGTGTAACTTTGTTCATGCATCTGAAATGATCAGTTCTAAAATGATCAGACCTCTGTTTGTTTCTCTTGTGGACTGCATCACTCGCTATTATGAATGTGTTGAATTGATCGAATTAAACTCAGATAAAAGATTCATATTTAAAAATAGAACATTTTTTATTGAAATAATCACAAAAAACACACACATCCACACACTCACACACAAATAAACAAGTTAAACTCTTAAAAACCCTGAGGTTGAATAAATAACTTTTTACAAAGAGAAGAAGAAGCTATTTCTTCATCTTCTCCAACCTTCTCCAGTCCTGTGCTGCCCACACTTCCTGCAGGAGTTGGCCTCTCCAGTCCGCTTGCGGACCTTCGGGGCAGCCAGATGAGGGGCAGGTGGAGCAAATGGGGTTGGATAAATGACAGGAGGGACAGCAAACACAAGGCGGGTAGGGGTTAGGGTTAGGGAAAGTAGTGGGAGGGAAGTGTAAAAAGTGGTGGGAGGGAAAGTAAAAAGTGAACTGCTGGTCCACATTGGGTTTCCAGGGGCTCCAAACACCTGGGACGGGCCATTAGCGGTAGGGAGAGGAAACAGCTGCCTCTGGGCTTCCAGCCTGGGCCTCACTGCGGGTGGTGCTGCAGCCGCTGTTGCAGTGGCCCTCCACTTTGTCCGAGCCTTCCCTGCTGTGCTCTGTGGCAGGTGGTAGGAGTGTTCAACTCCGGGTGGTTGAGGAGCAACAGCAGGGCGGACATTGCCCGGAGGAAGGGACTCAGCAGCCAGAGGAATGCGAGGAGGCAGGTTAATCTCCTGGTGCAGCAAGGACCCTGTGCGTATATTATGAATATTTCTGTTACATATGATGGTAAACAGACACTAGGGAGATTCTCATTGTCTGACAACAAGAATGACGGAGTCTAAACTGTGACCATCACTGACCTGTCTGAACAGGATGCTGGGCCATACTGGTGTGGAGTGAATGTCAAGAGAACCGAAGCGGGCTTCATCGCACTGATTAGTCAGGCGCATCTGCATGTTGAAGGTGAGTGACTGAAAGGTTGACCAGGACCGAAAGAACGATTAAAAGAAGGAACATTGTAAATAAACAGGGTTTTCCCTTATCACCACCACCGAATCCGCCTCTGTGTTTAGGACCTTTGTTACAGTGGCTCCCAACGAGGGGCAAAGGAGGCGGATTCGGTGGTGATAAGGGAAAACCCCGTTTATTTACAATGTTCCTTCTTTTTTTCGTTCTTTCGGTCCTGGTCGACTTTTCAGTCATAGCTTTTCAGCCCTTTTCTCCCCCAAAGCAGAGGCACACACATCTTAAACCATTTCGTTAACGAGGCTTCATTCGCAACAGGTGCGCAACGAAGCCTCGCTTCCGTAACCCTTGCCACGGTCCTGTAGCTCCCTCTACAGGCCGAACGCTGCATGTCCCCCCACAATTGATTTGATTCATAACCATTTTTATTGACAATGAAGTGTATGGCGATAAAAGCTTATGATTGATGACAGGTAGACAGATTTCATTGATTATAAAATATTGCTCCTAGTCCCATGACAGAATTTCACAGTTAGATGTATTGCTCCTAGTCCTATGACAGACTTTGACAGTTAGATTGACATTCTTCCTCTTGTTGGCCTCAGATGGTGACCAAGAAGCACAGGGCCATGGGGGACAGGACAGTGAGTGGCTGTCTCGCCTCAAGACCTCTGCCACCACTGGGGTTTGGCCCTCTGATGTAGGGGACAGGCCAGCCCCCAGTCAGAATAGGTGGTATGCTCTCTACCAGAAGGTAAATTTTGTCTGTGAAATACACCAACAGATTAAACAGATATAGGCTAGGTTGTATATGCCATGACATTGAGCATACCATGTGGTTACAGATTGAGAAATATCCAGTGCAGACCCGCGGCCAGACATCGTTGTTTGGTGGGCCAGAGTTGTGTCTGTGGATTTCACTCCCAGAAGGTAATGAAGGGACATCAGATGTAACTATTTGTCATGCTGAAATATCAGTAGTATTGATACTTGTTGTATCTGTATGTCTTCAGCAGCCAGCCAGTGTTCCACCGGCACCCACATCTGCCTCAGTGCCTGTTGCTGCCACGGTCCAGGGTCCAGTTCCACCTCGTGCCACGGCCCCTGCAGAGACCACAGCCTCAGTCCCTGCCAAGCCTGTGCAGAGTCCTCTGCAGCCTACATTGACTGTGTCAATGGTAAATATTTCCATAACATTTTGCCAAACGTTATCCATCCATTTTATCGCAGCACTGTTTTGTCATCATTTTATTCTGACCAATTTCACTTGCCATTCTTCTCTTTAGTTTTATAAATCCTGGTTTGGAGGGGCTTCTGGTGCTGCAGCCAAACCAAACCTTGTGGCTAGGTAGCCAGTTGAGGTATTACATGGATTTGTTCGTCTTAATGTCTCTGTGTTATTAGTGTAACTCGTGTGACTAATGTGGCTTATGTCTACAATCACATAGGTACATGCACAATCACAATATCAATCAACCTAACAATCACAATATAGTCTCCTGGTGTACTCTACCTTTCCTCTCCCTCACAGTCTCTGTCCAGCCCTGCTACTACCTCTGCTGGTACTCCATGAGGACCCCCTCCTCTGTTCCCAAGTCCCTGTCCAGCCCTGCTACGGCCTCCATGAGGACCCCTTCCCCTGTACCCAAGTCCCTGTCCAGCCCTGCTATGGCCTCTTTGAGGACCCCTTCCCCTGTACTACCCATATCCCCCTCCAGCCCTGCCTCCACCTATATTAGGACCATCTCCCCTTTCTCTCTGCCTCCATCCCCCTCTGCTACGGCGTCTGTGAGGACCACCTCCACCTCTCAGGCTACTGCCAGCCCTGCAAGTGCCTCTGTAAGTGCTCTCTTTTTTACTTGTGTTTATGTTTGTGTGTGTGTGTGTGTGTGTGTGTGTGTGTGTGTGTGTGTGTGTGAGAGTGTGAGTGTGTGTGTGTGTTAAATAACTTTGATATTATTATTGCATGTGTAATTCACTGAGTTTGGCTTCTTTTCTTTTTTTTCAGGATGAGTCCGATGTGGGTGTTTTCCCTACTACTGGTCCTGCTGCGCCTCCTGGTCCTCTCCTTGGTCCTGCTGCCCCTCCTTGTCCTCTCCTTGGTCCTGCTGCCCCTCTTGGTCCTCTGCTTGGTCCTGCTGCCCCTCTTGGTCCTCTCTATTGTCCTGCTGCCCCTGCCTTTCTCGTTCAGGCGCCCGATTCATTCTGGCTGCCGGCAGAGATGAAGAAGACCATTCCACAGCAAGACCAGCGATGATCATCCACTCTGTGGGAGAACCAGAGGCTGCGGCCAAACTTGAAGCTCTGGTACGAGCCACCGGTACCAGGGCTCATTTACAACCTGGCCCCAACACCAGAGCACTTTTTCACCCACAGGCTCCTGGCGTGGATGCCCTACAATCTGTGGAAGGTCAGGGTGTGCTGCCCAGTGTGTAGGAGGCAGCTCACAGGTTTTTTTTGTGTTTATTTCACAAATCTTTTTTCAATTTTCAAATATAAATGTTTTATCTGAGTTTTATTCAATCAATTTGACACATTGCTAATAGCGAGTGATGCAGTCCATAACAGAAAGAAACAGAGGTCTGATCATTTTATAACTGATATCATTTCAGATGCTTAAACAAAATTACACACACAACTTGAATAGAGTAACAGACCTGTGGGCCAAAAGCACAGTCATTAAACATTGTTAAAACAACAGCAAGTATATATTTTTCGATTTCAAATATAAATCTTTTTATCTGAGTTCTACAAGAGAAAGAAACAGAGGTCTGATCATTTTATAAATTTGCCTGTTTTTATTTCTGGCGCTGGTGGGATTCGTACCGGTGACCTTCGGATCCACTCTTTCCCCCATTCAAAAGCGGAAAAGGCGAAAATGTTTCTTTTTCTTTAATCGTTAGAATACATACTGACAAATAAACTAATAGATAATGGAAAAGAAGCCTCAATTTCTCTCTCTCTCTTTATTTTCCCTCTTTTTTCTCCTTCCCCCCCCCTTAACAGACTATTGTTCCCCAGCTTTGGCGCGAGTGGTTAAGGCGATGGACTGTTACTCCATTGTGCTCTGTATGCGTTGGTTCGAATCCCATCCTCTTTGCACAGCCTTGCTTCTTTTTCCGCTTGGATGACCGTGGGCGTGGAAACAGAGAAGACGGCGGCGGTGGAGAAACAATGCAAAGCATGCGGCACTTCCTTCGGAGGCCACATTCAGACGGGACATCGTCCAAAAGCTTTTTTGAGAACGGAGACAGCTTCAACATAGAAGGCAGAGGCGGGGTTCGAACCGAAAAGGACACCTAACTTGCATTGGCCGGGAATTAAACCCAGGTCAACTGCTTGGAAGGCAGCTATACTCACCATTATACCACCAATGCGATAATCCATTGTGCTCTGCACGCGTGGCTTTGAATCCCATCCTCGTCACACAGCCATGCTTCTTTGTCAGCTTGGACGACCGTGAGCGTGGAAACAGAGGAGGTGGAGAAGCAATGGAAAGCGTGCGGCACAGCCTTCGGAGACCACATTCAGACGGACGTCGTCCAACAGCTTCTTTGAGCACGGAGACAGCTTCAACCTAGGCGGGGTTCGAACCGACGCTTTCAACGAGACTGAAGTGTCATTCTTGCGCCTTAGGATACGCAGGCATGGGCCCATCGGGAAAAGGACACCAAACTTGCATTGGCCGGGAATCGAACCCGGGTCAACTGCTTGGAAGGCAGCTATGCTCACCACTATACCACCAATGCGCTTATGAGACCATTCACGACCACCACATTCATATGCACTTCAGGACTCACCATTTCAACATTTTGCAGGGTCTTTGTTGTCATTTTTATTTCATGGGCTGGATTACTCAGTAAAAAAGGGAGGGGGGGGGGGGGGCGAGAAAAACGTTACAACAATGCAAACACAGTGAAAGTAAACTCCCTGCTTTTTGCCGACAGGGCGGACACATCCCCCAACCTGAGGCTCCATTGCGGGGGACGGGTATCCAGTAGTAGGTGGCTCGTTGGTCTAGGGGTATGATTCTCGCTTCGGGTGCGAGAGGTCCCGGGTTCAAATCCCGGACGAGCCCTCTGATTTAGCCTTTCACCAGCTCGAACGACTCAATCAAAGTGTCTTGGGTCGCCGATTCAGCAAATGGATCACCTTGCCAGCGTTGCGAATGAAAATATTTCATGGGCTGGATTACTCAGTAAAAAAGGGAGGGGGGGGGCGAGAAAAACGTTACAACAATGCAAACACAGTGAAAGTAAACTCCCTGCTTTATGCAGACAGTGCGGACACTTCCCACAACCTGAGGCTCCGTTGCGGTGGAGGGGCAAGGTGTTGTCAGACGGTTCGTTGGTCTAGTGGTATGATTCTCGCTTTGGGTGTGAGAGGGCCTGGGTTCAAATGCCGGACGAGCCCTTTGACGAAACCTTTCACAAGCTGGGTCCACCAAATGAAAGTCCTTTGGCTCAAAGGTTCAACAACTGTTTCCCCAGGTAGCAGCAAAATTCCACTGTTAAAAAGCCTTTCCTCACGTCCTGGCTTTCAGTATCCGGTTTCACACTCTCACTCTCACAGCAAAATCCATCTTCAAGCACTGCTTTATTATTATTTTTAACAGTTTTAGACTTTTTGGTTACAGGGGAGAGATTACATTCCTATTTTCACTCAGGCTCTGTGGCATTGGACTTCTAGGCTTCTCAGTGGTAGGGATTCAAAGGTTGTGGGTTCGAGTCCCACCAGAGTCGCTTGATTCTGTTTGCTTCTTAATACAGTGGAACCTCGAGATACGAATGCCCCAATATACGAATGTTTTGAGTTATGAATAGAAATTTCGTAAAATTTGTGCTCTGAGATACGAATGAAAATTTGAGATACGAAACCTTTTTTTTCGCGAGAAGTGGCAGCCGCGCGCGAGAACTGGCAGCCGCCTGCACACGAACCCTTTTTAAAAAAAAATTGAGATACGAATGTTTTGACTTACGAAGGAAGTCTCGGAACGGATTAAATTCGTATCTCGAGGTTCCACTGTACAGATGACCTCTGGCAGGGTTTATTTTGAAACAGCCTTATCGTCTTCTTTCCTTTTGCTGCCGTTGTTCTAAAAAATGTTTTTGCCATTGAGAGGCAACTTCTGCAGGTCTCTGTGGCGCAATTGGTTAGCGCGTTCGGCTGTTAACCGGAAGGCTGGTGGTTCGATCCCACCCAGGGACGTCCTGATTTTAGATGATAGATAGATAGATAGAAACTTTATTTATCCCAGGGGGAAATTCAGGTTCCAAGTAGCATACAGACATAGGGGTATCACACATAACATACACATACAACATTAGCAGCATTTTATACAGACGAGGTGCAGTTGTAAATGTCTTTGCAGTTAGGTGAGGTGCAAAAAGGTAAGGCAGACAGTGCAATTATAGCATTAAATACTAAAAACTAAATACGGGCTACATAAATATGGACTATTTTAAAGTGCATTTAGTCCAGGCTGGTGGAGGGAGGTAGGGGCTGTGTATGAGACCTAGCATAGCTAGTAAACATTGTAGATAATGAGGTGAAACAGTGACATGATACATGATAGTGATATGATACAGAGGGTGGAGGTTATGCAGAGAAGTCCATCTCTTTGCCCTTGATTGACCTATTGTAGAGTTGTATGGCTCTGGGGACAAATGATTTAGTCAGTCTGTCAGTTTTGCTTGTCAGTGCTCGTAGCCTCCAGCTGATCAAGCTCTTCTGCTGGATGATGGTGTGGTACAGTGGGTGACCTTCATTGTCCATGATGGTGAGCAGTTTGCTCAGAGTTCTTTTTTCCATTACTGAAGTGATGCTCTCCAGTTCAGCTCCCACAACAGAGCCAGCTTTCCTTACCAGCCTGTCCAGTCGCCCGGCATCCCTCTTCTTAGTGCTTCCTCCCCAGCACACCACTGCATAGAAGAGAACGCTGGCGACCACAGACTGGTAAAACATCCCTAGGAGTTTGCTGCAGACATTGAAGGACCGCAGCCTCCTCAGGAAGTACAGCCGGCTCTGTCCCTTCTTGTAAATCGCATCAGTGTTGGCTGACCAGTCCAGTTTATTGTCCAAGTGGACCCCCAGATACTTGTATGTGCTGACCATCTCCACATTGACTCCCTCAATGGAGACTGGTAGCAGAGAGGGCTTAGACCTACGGAAATCCACCACCATCTCCTTGGTCTTTGTAGTGTTGAGTTGTAGGTGGTTGAGTTTGCACCATTGCACAAAGTTCTCGATACAAAGTTTTTGATACTCTCCCCACTGTCAAATCGTCTCTGGTTCGCCAGGATGGCCTTCCCCCATCGAATCTGATTTGGATTTGCAAGTTTACTGACAAATGGGTTGTGAAGACTCTGTGCAGGCGCTGTGGCTTAGTTGGTCAAAGTGCCTGTCTAGTAAACAGGAGATCCTGGGTTCGAATCCCAGCTGTGCCTTACAGTTCTGCTTGCACTCAGAGCAAAATCATCTTCAAGCTCTGCTACAGTTTTAGCGCATATAGCACATTGGACTTCTAGGCTTCTCAGTGGTAGGGAAGCAAAGGTTGTGGGTTCAAGTCCCACCAGAGTGGAGTTGTTCTTGTGGCAATGGATACCTTGTCATGGTTATGAGAAACCCTCCAATCAGGCAAAACACTCTTGGACCTGCACAGATACTGTTCTTTTAAAGAAACATGATATGTCCACAGGTTCCACTGAGATTTGAACTCAGATCACAGGATTCAGAGTTCTGAGTGCTAACCATTAGACCATGGAACCCTTGGCTGGAAGAATGTGATCCACTGAGCTCACCTATGAAGTCAAGGTAATCCGAAAGAATCCCTTCGGTCAGTCAAGGTATTTTTTTTTCTCTTTTGAATTCTCAAAACAATATCTTTTTGAAACGTGTGGAATTTCAGGGTAAACAGCTCCTCGTTAGTATAGTGGTGAGTATCCCCGCCTGTCACGCGGGAGACCGGGGTTCGATTCCCCGACGGGGAGAATGGCTTCTTATTCCTAGCATCTCATGGCCTGAAGAAGGATTTCTCTTACCTGCACAATGTCTCTTGCATTCCTTTCACTTCAGAGCACAAAAACAACAAACGTGTCTTTGTCGGGTTGAACCTCTATGTTTTTTGGCATTGTTTTTAAGAAACAGGCTGTTGCCAGAGGTTCCACCGAGATTTGAACTCGGATCACTGGATTCAAAGTCCAAAGTGCTAACCATTACACCATGGAACCTTGCTCAACCATTACAGAATGGAACCCTTCACTGGATGGAGTTGGTCCTGTGGCGATGGATACCTTGTCAAACCCTCCAATCGGGCAAAACACTTATGGACCTGCACAGATACTGTCTTTTTAAGGAAACATGACATGTCCACAGGTTCCACTGAGATTTGAACTCAGATGGCAGGATTCAGAGTCCTGAGTGCTAACCATTACACCATGGAACCCTTGGCTGGAAGAATGTGATCCACTGAGCTCACCTATGAAGTCAAGGTAATCCGAAAGAATCCCTTCAGTCAATCAAGGTATTTTTTTTCTCTTTTTAATTCTCAAAACAATATCTTTTTGAAATGTGTGGAATTTCAGGGTAAACAGCTCCTCGTTAGTATAGTGGTGAGTATCCCGCCTGTCACGCGGACACATCCCCCAGCCTGAGACTCCATTGCGGGGGAGGGGCATCCATTAGTAGGTGGCTCGTTGGTCTAGGGGTATGATTCTCGCTTAGGGTGCGAGAGGTCCTGGGTTCAAATCCCGGACGAGCCCTCTTATTTAGCCTTTCACCAGCTCGGACGACTCCATCAAAGTGTCTTGGGTCGCCGCTTCAGCAGATGGGTCACCTTGCCAGCGTTGCGTACGCGAATGAGATAGTCCTTTTTTTCTGCAGACAGTGATGACACTTCCCACAACCTGAGGCTCCGTTGCGGTGGACGGGCAAGGTGTTGTCAGACGGTTCGTTGGTCTAGTGGTATGATTCTGAGTTTCTTCCCCCATGCCATCAGAATCGTCAACGATGACCCCACCAGTGCCCCCCTCAAGTCACTCACACATGCACTGTCATTCTAACACATATGCACACACATAATCATCCATCTGCTATTTATATTGCTTACTGGCTATACTGTTCATATTGTTTATACTGTTTATACTGTCCATACTGTATATTTTTTAGTACTTCTATTTTTATTTTATTGTATTTTAAAACTTATTGTGTTGTTGCACTACTCTGTGGCACTGTCACTTTTGCATTTCACTGTATACTTGTATGCACGTGACAAATAAAGAAATCTTGAATCTTGAATGATTCTCGCTTTGGGTGTGAGAGGTCCCGGGTTCACATCCCGGACGAAACCTTTCACAAGCTGGGTCCACCAAGTGAAAGTCCTATGGTTCAACAGATGTTTCCCCAGGTAGCAGCAAAATTCCACTCTTAAAAAGCCTTTCTTCACGTCCTGGCTGTATGTATCCGGTGGAAAGGGCTGCCGGGCCAACACGAGATTAGGACAAGATGGCCGAGTGGTTAAGGCGATGGACTGCTAATCCATTGTGCTCTGCATGCGTCGGTTCGGATCTCATTCTTGTCGCACAGCCATGCTTCTTTGCCAGCTTGGACGACCGTAGGAGTGGAAACAGAGGAGGTGGAGAAACAATGTAAAGCGTGCGGCACATGCTTCGGAGACCACATTCAGACGGACCTCGTACAACAGCTTCTTTGATTTCGCCTTTCACCAGCAGGTACATTTTGTCCGTGAAATACACCAACAGATATAAGCTATGTTGTATATGCCATGACATTGAGCATACCATTTGGTTACAGATTGAGAAATGTCCAGTGCAGATACGCGGCCAGACATTGCTGTTTGGTGGGCCAGAGCTGTGTCTGTGGATTTCACTCCCAGAAGGTAATGAAGGGACATCAGATGTAACTATTGGTCATGCTGAAAAAGGATCCCATTATCAGTAGTATTGATAATTGATACAGTTGTATCTGTATGTCTTCAGCAGCCAGCCAGTGTTCCCCTGGCACCCATATCTGCCTCAGTGCCTGCTGCTGCCATGATCCAGGGTCCAGCTCCATCTCGTGCCATGGCCCCTGCAGAGACCACAGCCTCAGTCCCTGCCAAGCCTGTGCAGAGTCCTCTGTGGCCTACATTGACTGTGTCAATGGTAAATATTTCCATAACATTTTGCCAAACGTTATCCATCTATTTTTATCGAAACACTGTTTTGTCATCATTTTATTCTGACCAATTTCACTTGCCATTCTTCTCTTCAGTTTCATAAACCCCGATTTGGAGGGGCTTCTGGTGCTGCAGCCAAACCAAACCTTGTGACTAGGAAGCCTGTTGAGGTATTACATGGATTTGTTCGTCTTAATATCTTTGTGTTATTAGTGTAACTCGTGTGTGACTAATGTGGCTTATGCCTACAATCACATAGATACATGCACAATCACAATATACTCTCCTGGTGTACTCTACCTTTCCTCTCCCTCACAGTCTCTGTCCAGCCCTGCTACTACCCCTGCTGGTACTGCCAATAGATTAGATTAGATTAGATTAGATTAGATTAGATTAGATTAGATTAGATTAGATTAGATTAGACTCAACTTTATTGTCATTGTGCAGAGTACAAGTACAGAGACAACGAAATGCAGTTAGCGTCTAACCAGAAGTGCAAAAAAGCAGAAAAGTACAGTATATACAGGTAGTGCAGTATAATAGTGCAGTATAGTATAAGTAGTGCAGTGTATTGGTTCAGTATATGAATTAGCAGTAGCATTATAGCAGAATAAATAGGATGCAGTATGAACAGTGTAAGCAGCATATGAGCTGTATAGGCAATGCAGTCTAGGTATACGTATTAACAGTAACATTAGAGTAAATAGCAGAATAAATATGGAATGCCATATGAACAGTATAAACAGGTATGTACAGTATGTACAGATATGTGCAGTGTATTAATAGTAGTATTAAAGAAAAATATAAGGATATGTGCATTATGAACAGTATAGACAGATTATGAACAGTATAGACAGATATGTACAGAAGAGCAGTGGTATGGAGTAAGAGCAGTTTGTAATTGCAATTGTCCGGGGGGGGGGGGGGCCTTCTTGATCAGGGTAGAGGTGTTGAGGGTCCAGGAGAGATCCTCAGAGATGTGGACACCCAGAAACTTGAAGCTGGTGACTCGCTCCACCTCAGTCCCGTTGATGAGGATGGGGGTGTGTGTGCCAGCTTTTGACTTCCTGAAGTCCACAATGAGCTCTTTGGTCTTCCTGGTGTTGAGAGCCAGGTTGTTGTCGTTGCACCACACTGTTAGGTGCTGGACCTCCTCCCTGTAGGCAGGAGTGCTACGGCCTCCATGAGGACCCCTTCCCCTGTACCCAAGTCCCTGTCCAGCCCTGCTACAGCCTCCATGAGGACCCCTTCCCCTGTACCCAAGTCCTTGTCCAGCCCTGCTACGGCCGTCTATGAGGACCCCTTCCCCTGTTGAACAAGATTCAAAGTGTTTATTATCATATGCACAGTAGAAAACACGTTTCCCTGTACAATGAAATTCTTGCTTTACTGTCCGCAGAATGCCAACCAATGTAAAATGTACAATACTAAAAAATATACAATATATACTAAACAAAATGTACAAGATAACAAAATTTAAGGCAGCATGTGATAATAAAAAAGCAACAATAATAATAATAAAACAGTGCAAATGTAAACAGTGCAATTATGCATGTGCAAACTGAAGTCGGGTTCAGTTATGAGGTAGTACAGTTATATGAGGTAGTCAATGATTATAATCTCCTATGCGTTGTTTAGGAGTCTGATGGCAGTGGGAAAGAAGGAATTCTTTAGTCTGGTGGTCCTGCATTTAACACTTCTGTACCTCCGGCCTGAGGGTAGAAGTGTGAACAGTCCGTGTTGGGGGTGGGTGGGGTCCTTGAGGATGGATGGCTCTCCTGTGGACTCTGCGGTGGTAGATGCTCTGCAGAGAGGGCAGTGGAGTCCTGGTGATTTTCTCAGCGGTCTTCACCACTCTCTGCAGGCGTCTGCGGTCCATAGCAGTAGTGCTGCTGTACCACACAGTGATACAGCTGGTTAGGATGCTCTCAACAATGCAGCTGTAGAAGTTGCTGAGGATCTTGGGCGACATGCCAAACTTCCTCAGCCTCCTCAGAAAGTACAGCCGCTGTTGGGCCTTCTTAACCAGCTGTGTGGTGTTAAGTGTCCAGGTGAGGTCCTCGCTGATGTGGACGCCCAGGTATTTGCCCAGGTATCACCCTCTCTACTTCGAGTTCCCGGATGTACAGTGGCCGATGAGGTCCCCTCTTCTTCCTCATGTCCACTATCATCTCCTTGGTCTTGTCCGTATTGAGGGTGAGGTTGTTGTCCTCACACCATGCTACCAGACTGGCCACCTCCCTCCTGTAAGCCGATTCGTCCCCGCCAGTGATGCATCCTATCACTGCGGTGTCGTCCGCAAACTTTAGGATGATGTTGTCCTTGTGGGAGGCGACACAGTCAAGGGGTGAACAGGGTGTAGAGGATGGGGCTGAGGACGCATCCCTGTGGAGTGCCAACATTTGTAATAATGCTGGCTGAAGTCCTATTACCAATCTGACAGACTGGGGCCTGCCAGTCAAAAAGTCTAGGAGCCAGTCACAGAGGGTGGGGTGCAGGCCAAGTGTGGACATTTTGTGGATGAGTCTGTGGGGGATGACCGTATTAAAAGCGGAGCTGTAGTCTATAAAGAGCATCCTGATGTAGGAGTCTTTGTTTTCCAGGTGAGAGAGGGAATACTGGAGGACAGCAGCGATAGCGTCTGAGGTGGACCTGTTGGGCCGGTAGGCATACTGCAGGGGGTCTAGGGTGTCCGGTATGCTGCTCTTAATGTGTGCCAGTACCACTCTCTCAAAACACTTCATGATGATTGGAGTGAGTGCTACTGGCCTGTAATCATTCAGGCAGGCAGGTTTTTACCTGTGTTTGTGTGTCTATTTGTGTCTGTTTCTGTGTGTGTATGTGTGTGTGTGTGTGTGTGTGTGTTAAATAACTCTGATATGATGATGCATGTGTAATTCACTGAGTTTGGCTTCTTTTTTTTCTTTTTTTTTTTAAAGATGAGTCCGATGTGGGTGTTTTCCCTACTACTGGTCCTGCTGCCCCTTCTGGTCCTCTCCTTGGTCCTGCTGCCCCTCCTGGTCCTCTCCTTGGTCCTGCTGCCCCTCCTGGTCCTCTCTATTGTCCTGCTGCCCCTGCCTTTCTCGGTCAGGCGCCCGATTCATTCTGGCTGCCGGCAGAGATGAAGAAGACCATTCCACAGCAAGACCAGCGATGATTGCATCCACCCTGTGGGAGAACCAGAGGCTGCGGCCAAACTCGAAACTCTGGTAGATCAAGATCAAGATCAAGATTTCTTTATTTGTCACGTGCATACAAGTATACAGTGAAATGCAAAAGTGACAGTGCCACAGAGTAGTGCAACAACACAATAAGTTTTAAAATACAATAAATAAAAATAGAAGTACTAAAAAATATACAGTATGGACAGTATAAACAATATGAACAGTATAGCCAGTAAGCAATATAAATAGCAGATGGATGATTATGTGTGTGCATATGTGTTAGAATGACAGTGCGTGTGTGAGTGACTTGAGGGGGGCACTGGTGGGGTCATCGTTGACAATTCTGATGGCATGGGGGAAGAAACTCAGTCTTAGCCTCTCTGTTTTTGCTGCATGACAGCGGAGGCGTTTTCCTGACGGCAGCGGCTGGAACAGTCCATGTTTCGGGTGGTGAGGGTCCTTCATAATCCTGTATGCTCTGGTCCTACACCTCCTGGTGTACAGGACATGGAGAGGGGGGGTTGGAGCTCCCATGGTCTTTTCTGCCAGGCGTACCACCCTTTGCAGAGTTCGCCTGTCCTGGGCCGTGCTGTTACCGTACCAGACGGTGATGTTGCCAGCCAGGATGCTCTCCACAGCTCCAGAGTAGAAGGACTGAAGGATCCTCCGGGAGACTCTGAATTTCCTCAGTTGCCTGAGATGGAACAGGCGCTGCCTTGCCTTTCCCACCAGAGAACTGATGTGGGTAGTCCAGGTCAGGTCTTCTGAGATGTGGACTCCCAGGTATTTAAAACTGCTCACCCTGTCCACAGCAGTCCCTCCGATGTCCAGCGGTGTGTAGGCCCTTAGTTGTTGTGCTCTCCTGAAGTCCACAATCAGCTCTTTTGTCTTGGAGACATTCAGGATGAGACTGTTCTCCTGACACCAGAGTGACAGGTCCGCCACCTCGTCCAGGTAGCCTTTCTCATTGTTATCTGAGATCAGCCCCACCACGACCGTGTCGTCCGCAAACTTGATGATGGAGTTTTCGCTGGACTTAGCCACACAGTCGTGGGTGTACAGGGAGTAGAGGAGGGGACTAAGGACACAGCCCTGGGGGGACCCTGTGCTCAGTGTGAGTGAGCTGGAGGTGTGTCTACCCACCCTGACCACCTGTGGCCTGGCCGTCAGAAAGTCCAGGATCCAGGCACACAGGGGAATGTTCAGTCCTAGACCAATCATCTTATCAGCCAGTCTGGTGGGGACTATGGTGTTGAACGCTGAGCTATAGTCTATAAACAGCATTCTCACATAGCCCCCCTTCTGCCTGTCCAGGTGGGAGAGAGTGGTGTGGAGGACCTGGGAAACTGCATCGTCTGTAGATCTGTTTGGTCTATATGCGAACTGCAGTGGGTCCAGGGTCGGAGGGAGGGAGGAGCAGATGTAATCCTTAATCAGCCTCTCGAAGCACTTCATGACCACTGAGGTTAGAGCCACGGGTCTGTAGTCATTCAAGCAGGCTGGGGAGGTGATCTTGGGCACAGGGACGATAGATGATCTTTTAAAACAGGTGGGAACTACTGAATTAGCTAGTGAAAGGTTGAATATAGTGGTGAACACAGGAGCTAGCTGGTTAGCACAGGTCTTGAGTACTCTCCCAGGTATGCCATCCGGGCCAGCAGCCTTCCTAGTGTTCACCTTCAGCAGAGCCCTCCTCACGTCGTGTTCCGTCACGGAGAGTGCTTGCTCTGCCCCAGCGTGTGAACTCCCGTCAGCCGCGCTAGCCAGCACTCTGACGTTGTTGTTGTTAGCCGGCGCGCTAGCGGTGGTGTTGCCAGCCTCAAACCGTGCATAAAAAGAGTTCAGGTCTTCAGCTAGGGAGGCATCTGCACTTCCGGTTGAGGAGGGTGTGTGCCGGTAATCCGTAATAGATCGTAGTCCTCGCCATAGTCCCCTGGTGTCGTTGCTCTCCATCTGCGCCTGCATTCTGTCTGCGTATCTCCTCTTGGCGGCTTTCACCGCCCTCCGCAGTTTGTAGGACTCCGCTTTATACTCCTCCATGCTGCCGGATGCCAGCCCGGAGTTGTAAGCGGCGGTGCGAGCCCTCAGAGCGGCACGGATGGAGCTGTCGACCCAGGGTTTCTGGTTGGGGTAGATCTTTACCGTTGTCGTTGGTACGATGTTATCGGCTAATGTAGAGATGAAGTCCAAGACGGTCTCTGTAAACTCGCTGACATCGCTGGAACTTGATTGAAACATATCCCAGTCGACGTCACTCAGCGCGTCTTGTAGCGCGGCCTCTGATTGGTCGGACCACCGCTTTCCCTCCCTTTTCACGACCGCTACCTGTTGGATCCTCTGTTTGTAAACAGGCATCAACAGAATGGCGCAGTGATCTGATTTCCCAAAGGGAGGGTGGGAAACAGCTTTGTACCCATTCTTAAACTGAGTATAACAATGGTCCAAAGTTCTATCTCCCCTGGTGGCACACTTGATGTGTTGACGGAAGTTAGGCATAACTTTTTTAAGGTTAGCCCGATTGAAATCACCTGTTATTATCATCGCCGCCTCAGGGTGGTTGCTCTGATGCCGGCACAGCGTATCATGTAGGGTCGATAGCGCTGCCTCGGTGTTGGCCTGTGGTGGAATGTAGACGGCCGTGATGATGATTGAGCTGAACTCCCGGGGAAGGTAGAATGGGCGGCATGAGATGGTCAGATGCTCCAGGTCAGCCGAGCAGGACTGAGAAAGCGTCGTTACGTTGTTAGGGTTACACCAGTTGTTGTTGGTCATGAAACAAACTCCACCACCCTTGGATTTGCCGGACTCCTCCGTTCTATCCGCCCGGAAAACAGAGAAGGACTCGGAAGGGCAGATGACTCGGTCCGGTACCAACGAGGTAAGCCATGTCTCTGTTAGACAAAGGATGTTACAGTCTCTTACGTCTCGCTGGAAAGTAATCCTCGCCCTTAGATCATCCAACTTGTTCTCCAGAGACTGGACATTAGCAAGAAGTATGCTAGGCAGAGGTGGACGGTGGGCCTGAGCTCTCAGCCGGTTCCGAATGCCTGCCCGCTTTCCCCGGTGTTTCCTCCTCTTTTTTGGCGCGCTCCCATTGTTGTTATCGTGGGGGGTCCTTCTGATCTCCGCCGGCCACGCCGTGTCGATAGAATAATTATCCAAAATACTTGGTCTTAAGTTGTAGTTTAAATGTAGAAGTGTGTCCTTTTCGTAGGATATCAGTGCCAGTGAGTTTCTCACAATGAGAAAGTTTAGAAAACACATAAAAGCTAAAAAAACGCACATCCTCTGCGGAGCTCTCACAACGGCGACCGGCATCGGCGGCGCCATTTTCTACAAATGGTACGAGCCACTCTAACCAGGCCCCAACACCAGAGCACTTTTTCACCCACAGGCTCCTGGCGTGGATGCCCTACCATCTATGGTAGGTCAGGGTGTGCTGTCCAGTGTGTAGGAGGCAGCTCACAGGTTTTTTGTGTTTATTTCAATAAAAAAAAATCTATTTTCAAATATAAATCTTTTATCTGAGTTTTATTCAATCAATTTGACACATTGCTAATAGCGAGTGATGCAGTCCATAAGAGAAAGAAACAGAGGTCTGATCATTTCAGATGCATAAACAAAGATACACACGCAACTTGAATAGAGCAACAGACCTGTAGGCCCATAGCACAGTCATTAAACATCATTAAAACAACAGCAAGTGTTCTTAAACTTCTGTTTGTTATGTCACAAGAAGCAAGATATTGGCTCTTGAATTTACACAAAACAACACTTTGGGGGACTTTGCCTGTTTTTATTTCTGGCGCTGGTGGGATTCAAACCGGTGACCTTCCGATCCACTCTTCCCCCCCATTCAAAAATGGAAAAGGCAATATTTTTTATTTTTCTTTAATCGTTTAGAATACATACTGATAAATAAACTAGTAAATAATGGAAAAGAAGCTTCAATTTCTCTCTCTCTCTTTCTCTTCCCTTAGCATCAAGCTGGGGAACAATAGTCTGTTAAGGGGGGGGAAGAAGGGGGAAGAAGAAAAAGGAGAAAAAAGAAGAAAACGAAAGAGAAATTGAGGCTTCTTTTGCAACTTTCATCACACAAATACATGTGTAACAACACACTTTAATTTCAGTAAGCAACATTGCTGGTCTTTACTTTGTTCTGTTCAAATACGTAGACTCAATTTTGTAAACTGTGCGCTGTGAGCAGGGTTCGAACCTGCGCGGGGAGACCCCATTGGATTTCGAGTCCAACGCCTTAACCTCTCGGCCATCACAGCTATACTGGCTTCTGCACTGCCTGGTCTGTAGTAAAGACAAAATCTTTTCAAGATCTAGACACGGACCAGAGTTTGCTTATTAAGGAAGCCTCATATAGAGACTTTTGAATATCAATTCACAGAAGCCATGTTACGAGGATGCAACTTACATTACACAAATACATGCGCAACAACACTTTGAGAAAGCAAAGGAATCCCATTGGATTTCGGGTCCTTATCCTTAACCACTCCGTCATCACAGCTGCCCTTAGCCTTTCATTGTTGTTTAAATGTTTCTACGTTACTTCTTCAAATTTGAAAGGGCCATGGGCTACACAGGAAAGGAGGTCCCAAAGACATTGGGAACCACAATTGCATTTTACACCACCACGCAATTGCGTCTCAACAACTCATTTTTCCAAAGGTGGACCAACATGTCGTCCTTTAAGAGGGATGTCGTTTCCCCTGCGCTGTGAGCAGGGTTCGAACCTGCGCGGGGAAACCCCAATGGATTTCAAGTCCAACACCTTAACCACTCGGCCATCACAGCTTCCCTTTGCATGTCATTGTTCCTTACACTTTTGTACATTTTGAAACATGAAAATGACACAGCCTTGCAGGCAAAGGGTTTGAAAGGAAATGCCAAAGGCATTGGGAAATATGTTTGATTTTAAAGCAAACGCCTTAACCATCCTGCAATTGCAGCTCGATTTGTTTTACATCAGGTTTCCAAAAGTGGGCCGACATCTTGTACATAAATAGGGACACAGCTGTGTTTACGCTGAGAGCAGGGTTCAAAGCTGCACAGGGAGACCCCATTGGATTAGTAATCCTACGCCTTAACCTCTTCGCCATCAAAGCTCCCTGATGATTTTTTTTGACGTGTGAACGGGCCATGGTCGCACAGGAAGCAATCCTAAAGGCATTGGGAACCTCATTTGTTTTTCTTCTGGAAGGTATTTTTCTATTTCGATCACAGCTACCCTTAGCATTTTATCGTTACTTACAGTAAGTTACTTCTTGACATGTGAAAGGGACTTACAGGAAGGGTTTGAAAGGAAATAACAAAGCACTTATGCATAAGGATTCATGAGTTTATTGACTATTAAAGTGATGTTACAGGAAAATTTGTATGATCTCAGTTTACAGTTCTAAACGTAGCGCTAATAAGCAGACACGGGTCCCTGTCACATGCCCTTAGTGTGGTGTGTATGCGTGTGGATTCCATGCAGCCCAATGCCATGGGCACACTATACAAAATGAAAGTGACACTTAACAGTAATGCTGCTTCTAAAGTTGACGCTGTTAAACTAGGGATTCCGTGGCTGAATGAGATAAAACAGTGATTCGATTCATAGATTATATTTGTACGAACTACGCATTGATTCATTGATTCAATTCAGACACAAAACAAGAGGTTTCAAAAATACAGAAATAGTCACGATATTCTCTTTTAATGATTCATTCGTAGATAATGACAATTAAAGTAGTTTGAAAATATGTGGCTGCGCTGTTACTAATGCTTTATAAATGCAACACATGCTTATAATGTGCAAACTGAATTATGAACCCATTATAACGGAAACCCCTTTGTGTGAAATGTCACCAAAAGAAAAGAAAACAGAGACAGGAAATACATTTGAGCTACTCTATTACTCATTTATTTGCAAATATATATTCTAAGTATCTGTAGGATGAAAGTAAAGTGGCAAAGACACAAATCAGTGTAAGGTTTAGGTATGTTAACGGACCCAGGTGCGGTGCAGAGAAAGAGAGGCGGACAAGTAGTTAGCGGTACTAAACAAAAGGATCTTTACTTTGGATGAGTAGTCAAAACAGGACACAAAAATAGGGACTCAATGCTCGAAATCAAAGAGGAGATCACAGTCTCAAAACAGTACTTGTATACTCGTATGACTTACGCTCACAAAGCGACCAACAAAGGTGAAGACGAAGCGGGAGTGAAGGGAAGTGAGGGTACTTATTGCATGAGTGACAATTACACACAGGTGCTGGTGATAAGTATGTGATTGAGGTGGCACAGTGGACGGACGGAGGGAGGCAAGTAGGGGGACGCACTGGGAAGCACAACCCCCATCCGTAACAAATCAGTGAGGCTCCTGTGGTCCTGCAGATCGGGGGGGTGGGGGGGGGGGACATAACAAGAAGACGTGAGGTTATTTTTTAAACTTTAACTGGAATACTTATTGGATTTCACTGAAGAACTTCCCATTCTTTGGGGTGACCGATGAGGTCTGACCCTATGGAATTCCTAAGAGAGAAAGAAAGAGAGAGAGAGAGGGGAGGGGGAAGTGAAAAAATAATGGTCAGAATACAATTACTTACAATCATTTAAACTACTTTTTCCTATTACTTAAAAGCCTGTGTGTGTGTGTGTGTGTGTGTGTGTGTGTGTGTGTGTGTGTGTGTGTGTGTGTGTGTGTGTCTAGGAGGACTCCATGAGGAGCTGGAGGTGGTGCTCCAGGAGGCTGGAAACTCCAATGACCAGAGACTGGTTTGAAGTACCAGGGAACCTCCAGAAGCATCATCAGCCCGCCCTGAGTTAAGGCTCTGAGTTACTGCTAATTCACAGTATCCATTTAAACTGAACTATAGATTGGATGCTAAATGCTAGAGAGAAGGAACAGTAACAACATCAGAACATGTCTGTACTTTCAGCTGCACCAGCCATCTCTCAGCCTCTGATTCCATGTTGCTGGCAGGCAGGCAGGCAGGAGTGCAGAAGAGAGTACAGACGCTCCACAAACCCACCAGGTTGCTAACAGGAAACACAAGAGAGAGAGCAGAGAGTCATATGGACTTGTCAACAAAGTCACAGTGAAAGAACTGTACTAACCACCACCAGGGGCCTCCCCACCATCACCCCAAACTGAACCAGCTCATAGATGATGTCTAACAAAAGACAAACACATTTAGAACAAAATAGCAATGATATTAAAAAGAAGGTATTAATACAGGTACAGGTATTCGATGCGAGACTATTGAATTGCCTCGACAGCTCATCCAGAATGCTGCCGCCAGTCTGGTGTTCAAACTCCCCAAATTCTCCCATGTCACTCCCCTCCTCCGCACCCTTCACTGGCTCCCGGTAGCAGCTCTCATCAGATTCAAGACCCACGACTGGCCGCCTGGCACCGCCGCCCCTTCGGTCATGGCTTTTCACTGTCCTGGCGACCCGCTGGTAGAATGAGCTTCCTACTGCTGTCATGACTGCAGAGTCACTACCAATCTTCCGCTGTAGATTGAAGACCTACATCTTAACGGTCCCTCCTACAAGTTTCTCTCCTGATAATAATAAAAATGTCCTTCTTCTAGCATTGTGACTGCCTATGGCCACTGGTCCGAGCATTGATTACTTTATCTTATGATGACTGATGGATAGATGATTCACTTACTTAGACAAATGTATTTGTTGTCAGTCACTTTGGATAAAGGCATCTGCTAAATGCCATAAATGTAATGTAAATGTCCTCATGGATCAGTCCTCTCTACGGACAATAATGACATTGCACCACTGAATATGTGTTGCTAGAATACGAAATAACATAGCGCAAGGCCAAAATGTACATTCCTTGGCAAAATGCATGGAGCTGGCTAGCAAGCTTGCTAGTTCAAGCTAAAGGCTTAAAGCGGGCGAGCTAACTCTTAGAAACTGTCAACGGGTTACTTAGCCATCTAGCAGCTAACAATGCTACCATTGCTTCTCGCAAAATAGTCATTGCACAAACAATGTGTTCGATATGTGTCTACTGTAAAATGTAATTAAATGCCACATACCGTTTTCGAAGTCGCTGTCGCTTACCTCTTCACGATCTCGAACCCTGCAAAAAAAGAAGACACGAACAACAACCTGTCATAGAGACGGCAGGCCGCAGTCCACGCACTCTCGCAGTCAAACCTGAAAAACACCGAGGCATTTTTCAGTGCCTTTCGTTGCTTATGCTAAATCTCAACTGAAGTTTGTTGTTATCTGGAGCGGATTGAACATTCCATAGAATGTTGCTGATGTTCTACATTGAAAGGTTGCATAGCAACACACAGTTTTGAAAATAACGAGTAATAATCATACATGACACATATCATGAACACTTTTCAAAAATGCGTTACCATGTGACCTCTAGAAATAGAACACGAGCAACATTCTATGTTTGATCCAGCGCTACGCAGCAACACACCTCTGATGATGTTGACATTGACTAGATCCAGCTGGTCTTCTGAGCGCTGGCATTACTACGCCATTAGCATTAGCAACGAAAGGTACTGAGAAACGCCTCGGTGTTTTTCAGGTTTGCTGCGGGACTGCGTGGACTGCGGACTGCCATTTCTACGACAGGTTGTTGTTCCTGTTTCCTTTTTGAGAGGACAGCGACCTCGAAGCAGGTATGTCACGTTCAATTACATTTTACAGTAGACACATAGTCAATAAATGCATCTGTGTAATGGCATGACTGTTAGTCCGTCAGTAGCTACGGTGGTAGCATAGTTAGCTTTAGCTTGAACTAGCTCGCTTGCTCGTCACCTACGTGTGCTGTGTTGTTTTAGCAACACATATCGAGTGGTTGTCTAACTATCGTTCAGATATTGTCAAACTATCTTTCAGATATGGTCCAACTATCGTCACATACCCTCTCCGAAGTCGCTGCCGTCGCTTCCCTCTGCACGATCGCGAACCCAACAAAAAAGAAAACACGGACGTAAAAACGGCAGGCAGCAGTCCAAACCTGAAAAACACTGAGGCATTTTTCAGCCCGTTTTACTCTAAAAATCAGCTGGTTTGTGTCGATGTAAACATCAACTGAAGTTGTTATCTGGAGCGGATTGAACATTCCATAGAATGTTGCTAATGTTCTATATCGAAAGGTTGCATAGCAACACATAGTTTTGAAAATAATTAATAATAATCATAGATGTATCATAAAGACTTTTCAGAAATGCGTTACCATGTGACCTCTAGAAATAGAACATGAGCAGCATTCTATGGAATGGTTGATCCAGCGCTACACAGCAACACACTTCTGTTGATGTTTACATTGACGAGACCCCGCTGGTTTTCTGAGAGCTAGCATAACTAAGCCATGAGCATTAGCATTACTAAGCCATGAGCATTAGCAACGAAAGGTACTGAAAAATGTCTCGGGTGTTTTTCACTATTGGATGCGGAATGCGTTGTTAGAAATTATATTTGATAAAAACAGTTTATTATTGCTATAATAAAAATACATTACTGCAGTGTGCTAAATTTACTAATGTGATGGTCTGTTGATAAATGGGATGAATCAAGCATTAGTCCCATAGTACGTTGGATTAATACATAGAGAGGTTAAGCCAGGTCATCAAGAAAGATGTCGCAACACACGCTTACACAAAGAGCAAAAGTGGAAAAGTACCAGGCTAGGGGGGACATACCAGAGTAGGTATCTTATCTCTAACAGGGTGCTGACTCCGCAGATGGGACGAATGGTGTGACCAGCCCGTGAACAACAAGGGATGCCAAGTCTAAACCACGGTTCCTCCCCAACCAAATAGCCAATCACAATCACTTTGTTTACTGTAAATGCTTTGTTTGACTGTTTGAATGCATCCATTTTTGGAGGGTTGGTTACAGATTAACAGCTTGCTGACTGTGATTTTCTTCTCCAAAAGTGGTCCTTGTACAAGCCATTGCCCGGAGGAAGGGACTCAGCAGCCAAAGGAATGCGAGGAGGCAGGTTAATCTCCTGGTGCAGCAAGGACCCTGTGCGTATATTAGAAATATTTCTGTTACATATGATGGTAAACAGACACTAGGGAGATTCTCATTGTCTGACAACAAGAATGAGGGAGTCTAAACTGTGACCATCACTGACCTGTCTGAACAGGATGCTGGGCCATACTGGTGTGGAGTGAATGTTAAGAGAACCGAAGCGGGCTTCATCGCACTGATTAGTCAGGTGCAACTGCATGTTGAAGGTGAGTGTAAGCTGGTCTTCTTGTTCATCATTAATGCACTGATGTTGTGTAGCAGAGGCAGACCTATTCCTCAATAATGATGATGCTTGCACTATGATAATGATCCATAGCCATAGAAAATGTCTACATCCTCATTATTATTACATTTATTACCAATAAATACTTCTAACAGGTATGAACATGATGAATCGAACTCAAAACAAGTGGTCGCATGACCAACTAACATAAGTTAACATTACATTATATCTGACTCCAAAGTATATTTCATGGGTTAACAATGATAGACAATACTTTGCTCATCCCTGTGTGACAGACAATCCATCATATCGGATCCTAGATTCATTAAGAATACCCAAAATGCTATTTTACTTGCCCTCAAGTTAAGATAAATTGTCTTGTGAGGAGTTTACGCTCATGCCAATAGCAGTAGCTAACTATCTCTACGTCTCGATGATGATTGTGGTGGAAGTCTAGGATTTACCACTCTGTACTTTAGCTCTTCGGAGGTAAGAATCAAGAAACAAGTCCTGAGTAGCCACAATATCTGAGTCCGGTATTTATTGCTTGCAAACAAGAGACAAGAGCGTAACAGCAGCCCAGCGTAGAACCGGGGGTCCGTTCAACACAAGTCTAAAGAGACAATGATCAGGTTCGTCTTTTATACAGTTTAAACATAACACAGGCGCCGCCAAGGCTATCGGCTGATGGGCCTGTGCTTACGTGAGAAAGGGCGGGAGAGAATGAACAATGGGGAGACTTTCTTATTGATTAATCGCCGTTCAACATTTCACACCTATCGACAGGATGCGCCTGTCCCCCCACTATTGCTCTCTCCTACCACTCCCTCAGAGATCACCGCTGTTCATGTGGTAAATCATACAGTGCTTCTCAGAACAATGGCTATAGAACTTTAGAGGAGTGGCAAGAGAAAATGTCATCACAGTAGTTACACAAGTTGTATCAGTCATATGAAAGTGTATAACCTGAAAATAGTTCTATGAATGTATTTTCCATAACATGATGCATGTGAACATTCAACATTCAATGAGAGAACCTGGTCATGATTATGTTGTGCTGTATTAACAGAAGCTTTATCTAGCGCACAACCTCACATTAATGCACATAGGAAGAATGAGAATAGAGTATCAACAAAATAACCAATTTAACAGTTTCAAAGCAACATATGACCCAAAACTCAAAGAACATCTTCCTGTCCTTCTCCTTAAGTATCATTCCCAACAAAGGACAAGGTGTGAGACACATTACAATTGCAAAGGAATTGACAAATGGCGAGGATGCGATTTCTTCAGGATGTCCGCCAGGCACGCTCATTCAACTGTAAATAGATATACACATTTAAATCAAGGCTGGCGCCATCAAAATCCATCTGCAGAAAAATCAGTCTTGTGAACTAGATTCAAGTCACAGTGGCTGTGAAAAAAACGTCAACATATGAATTATTGTTTATCAGCTCCAGATCTAGTTATTCTGAGAAACCTAACTCTAATGATATCAGCACTTCCTTTTTGTGTTTTTTTTACTGTGCTGTGTCTCTGTAGTGAGCTGTGAGATCTGAACATGCTCAGTGTTGACATAGCAGTCTACGATGTGGTGAGAATTCAAGATTCAAAGTGTTTATTATCATATGCACAGCAGAAAACATGTTTCACTGTACAACGAAATTCTTGCTTTGCTGTCCGCAGAATGCCAACCAATGTAAAATATACAATACTAAAGAATATACAATATATACTAAACAAATGTACAAGACAGCAAAATTTAAGGCATAAAATAAATAGCAGCAATAATAATAATAAAACAGTGCAAATGTAGCAGTGCAATTATGCAAACTGGAAAGTTCAGTTATTGAGGTAGTACGGTTATATTAATCTCCTATGGGTTGTTTAGGAGTCTGATGGCAGTGGGAAAGAAGGAGTTCTTCAGTCGGGTGGTCCTGCATTTAACACTTCTGTACCTCCGGCCTGAGGGTAGAAGTGTGAACAGTCCGAGCTGGGGGTGGGTGGGGTCCTTGAGGATGGAGGCGGCTCTCCTGTGGACTCTGCGGTGGTAGATGCTCTGCAGAGAGGGCAGTGGAGTCCTGGTGATTTTCTCAGCAGTCTTCACCACTCTCTGCAGGCGTCTGCGGTCCATAGCAGTAGTGCTGCCATACCACACAGTGATACAGCTAGTTAGGATGCTCTCAACAATGCAGCTGTAGAAGTTGCTGAGGATCTTGGGCGACATGCCAAACTTCCTCAGCCTCCTCAGAAAGTACAGCCGCTGTTGGGCCTTCTTAACCAGCTGAGTGGTGTTAAGTGTCCAGGTGAGGTCCTCGCTGATGTGGACGCCCAGGTATTTGAAACTGCTCACCCTCTCTACTTCAAGTTCCCGGATGTACAGTGGCCGATGAGGTCCCCTCTTCTTCCTCATGTCCACTATCATCTCCTTCGTCTTGTCCGTATTGAGGGTGAGGTTGTTGTCCTCGCACCATGTTACCAGACTGGCCACCTCCCTCCTGTAAGCTGCTTCGTCCCCGCCAGTGATGCATCCTATCACTGCGGTGTCGTCTGCAAACTTTAGGATGATGTTGTCCTTGTGGGAGGCGACACAGTCGTGGGTGAACAGGGTGTAGAGAATGGGGCTGAGGACGCATCCCTGTGGGGTGCCAACATTTGTAATAATGCTGGCTGAAGTCCTATTGCCAATCCTGACAGACTGGGGCCTGCCAGTCAAAAAGTCTAGGAGCCAGTCACAGAGGGTGGGGTGCAGGCCAAGTGTGGACATTTTGTGGATGAGTCTGTGGGGGATGACTGTATTAAAAGCGGAGCTGTAGTCTACAAAGAGCGTCCTGATGTAGGAGTCTTTGTTTTCCAGGTGGGAGAGGGAATAGTGGAGGACAGCAGCGATAGCGTCTGAGGTGGACCTGTTGGGCCGGTAGGCATACTGCAGGGGGTCTAGGGTGTCCGGCATGCTGCTCTTAATGTGTGCCAGTACCACTCTCTCAAAACACTTCATAATGATTGGAGTGAGTGCTACTGGCCTGTAATCATTCAGGCAGGCAGGTTGGCTCTTCTTGGGAAGGGGGACGATGGTTGTGGTCTTGAAGCAGGAGGGAACAGTGCTGTGACTGAGGGAAAGGTTGAAGATGGAGGTGAGAACATCAGCCAGCTCGTTAGCACATGCTCTGAGAGCCCGCCCAGGGATGTTGTCTGGTCCTGCTGCCTTGCGGGGGTTGATCTTCCTCAGGGCTTTGTTTACCTGGCCTGATGAGATGGTTAGTGGAGGGGAGGGGGGTCGGGTGGTCCCGGTGTCTGTGTGCCTCCTCTCTGTGCTGTGGCTGGAGGTCTCAAAGCGGGTGTAGAAGATGTTAAGGTCGTCCGGCAGGCTGTCTGTGGAGCTGATGGTGTTGGTGGTGGTCCTGTAGTCTGTGATGTGCTGCAGGCCTTGCCACATCCGCCCGGAGTCAGCAGTGGAGTAGAAGCTGTCCAGCTTCTCTCTGTACTGCCTCTTGGCCGCTGTAATGGCTTTTTTCAGTCCATACTTCGCAGCTTTGTACTCCATCTCATTGCCTGATCTAAATGCAAGAGAGCGAGCACGCAGCATGTGGCGTACCTGACTGTTTATCCAGGGCTTCTGGTTGGGAAACTTCTTGACTTGTATGGTGGGCACGATGTTGTCAACACAAGTGCTAATGTACCCAGTCACATACTCAGCATAGTCCTGTATGCTGACAGAAGAGTCCTCCAGCGTGGCTGCAGCTTTAAACACATCCCAGTCTGTCTGAGCAAAACAGTCCTGCAGGGTGCTCTCAGTCTCTGGGGTCCAGAGTTTGATTTGTTTAGTGACAGGGTTTGTCTGTTTCAGTCTTTGTCTGTAGGCTGGATACAGGAACAACGAGATGTGGTCAGAGTGTCCAAAGTGGGGGCGGGGTGCAGCCTTGTATGCACTGCGTATACTGCTGTAAACATGATCCAGTGTATTCTTCTCACGGGTGGGAATATCCACATTGTTGTGGTTGAGTTGTGGATTTTGCTCGTTTATTTTTGACTGAAGTGAAAAAACATTATTCAACTATTATTTTGCACCTGCATGTTGAAGGTGAGTCTAATCTGGTCTTCTAGTCCATCATTAATAAATGTACTGTTGTGTAGCAGAGGTATTCTGCAGACTTAGTCCTCAATAATGTGAATGCACTATGATAATGATTGAAATGTAATATTTTGACCAATGAATTTCACAGATTGGAGCTAATTCAAATCAGACAATGTGACCGAAACACGTTGAGAGGATTGCCATGGTGTGGTGTGTTTATCCTTGTGTCCATGTGAAAAGGGGATTACCCCAGACTGACACACTTCACCATCAGAAATCTGAAAGTAGAGGATGCTGGGACAAACTGGTGTGGATCTGACCGAACCATGAAGCCTGCCGACGACACCAGGATTCACCTCTCTGTGGGTAAGTGCTTGAAAACACAATTCTGCTTCCTCCTACAGTTAGTCACATTCAATGATCTGTCACATCAAC
This sequence comes from Argentina silus, assembly GCF_951799395.1. NCBI lineage: Eukaryota > Metazoa > Chordata > Actinopteri > Argentiniformes > Argentinidae > Argentina > Argentina silus. Next base: position 50,279,238 of record NC_139654.1, read on the forward strand.
CCGGGCCGACTGCTTGGAAAGCAGCTATTTTCACCACGGGGTCTTTCTTGTCACCTTTTTTTCATGGGCTGGATTACTCAGTAAACAAGGGAGGGTGGGGGGGTGAGAAAAATGTTACAACAATGCACACACAGTGGAAGTAAACTCCCTGCTTTTTGCCGACTGGGCGGAAACGTCCCCCAACCTGAGGCTCCATTGCGGGGAAGGGGCATCCGTTAGTAGGTGGCTCGTTGGTCTAGGGGTATGATTCTCGTTTAGGGTGCGAGAGGTCCTGGGTTCAATCCCCGACGAGCCCTCTGATTTAGCCTTTCACCAGATCGGACGACTCCATCAAAGTGTCTTGGGTCGCCGCTTCAGCAGATGGGTCACCTTGCCAGCGTTGCGAATGAGTCCTTTTTATGCAGACAGTGCAGACACTTCCCACAACCTGAGGCTCCGTTGCGGTGTAGGGGCAAGGTGGTGTCAGACGGTTCGTTGGTCTAGTGGTATGATTCTCGCTTCGGGTGTGAGAGGTCCCGGGTTCAAATCCTGGACGAGCCCTTTGACGAAAACTTTCACAAGCTGGGTCCACCAAATCAAAGTCCTTTGGCTCAATGGTTCAACAGATGTTTCCCCAAGTAGCAGCAAAATTCCACTTTTAAAAAGCCTTTCTTCACGTCCTGGCTTTAAGTATCCGGTGGAATAGGCTACCAGGCCAATACGAGCGTAGGTCGAGGTGGCCATGTGGTGAAGGCGATGGACTGCTAATCCATTGTGCTCTGCACGCGTGGGTTCGAATGCCATCCTCATCGCACAGCCATGCTTCTTTGTCAGCTTGGACGACCGTGGGCGTGAAAACAGAGGAGGTGGAGAAACAATGTAAAGCGTGCGGCACATCCTTCGGAGACCACATTCAGACGGACGTCGTCCAACAGCTTCTTTGAGCACGGAGACAGCTTCAAACTAGGCGGGGTTCGAACCGACGCTTTCAACGAGACTGAAGTGTCATTCTTGCGTCTTTGGATACGCAGGCATGGGCCCCTCGGGAAAAGGACACCTAACTTGCGTTGTTGTGTGCCAAAGTGTGAATGTGTATTTCAGAGAATAGCTAAACAAGGAGAACCCATACTTTTCAACAAGATCTGCACAGAGCTCTTCATCACAGAGGGAGATGCAGAGGTCAAACCTGAACATTTGGTGAGGAAGATTAAGGCAGCATCCAAAAGACCATACTGTATAGTGAGGGATTAGTATACTGTATAGAGTAATTTAAGGTACCTCTGGAGAAAAGAATAAAGGAAATATGTCACAGGACTATTATACCCTAATCAGAGTACAGTGCTGAAACAAGGCATCAAAATCTAATTCTGACATGTAGCCACTGTAGAGACCCTGCTGTACTCCTCTGAGGGTTAAATGGATTGCTAAATTCTGCCCCAGGATCAGTTTCATTTGTTTCCCAGTTCAGTTAGGCTTGAGGCTCAGAGAACTGACGAGCTGATCCTTGATCTGTACGGTAGGTGGGGGAGATGTCTCCAAAGAGCAGCATGGGCTCATCTATGGCCTGATTCCAATCCACTCCCTTGCCCCTTCCACTGACTCCTACACCTTCAATGACTGAGTACAGTATGTGCACCTTAAAACCTGTATCCACAAAGTGTCTCAGAGTAAGAGTGCAGGTCCTACCTGATCCTAGATCAGCACAACCTCTGCTAATTAATGTATTGGTTCTAACCCTAACCCTAAATACACATTGACACATTCACAATGTTTTTTCACTTTTTTTGGACCACTCTTTTCTCATGAACCATGTTATATTTTGTTATGTTCATTTGTCTCATTACTTCATAGATAATGGATTCATTTGCGTGACGGTAAACCTGCACACTTTTAGCTCCGCAGGACATGGAATTAGAAGGGTTACAGTAAACGTGTATGTTTTTAGGTCAGCAGCACTTCAGTCAGAAACAGTCTTAGTTAACATTGTAGCAGTGTGACCATACTCGTGCCCTGCGTACATATTTAGACAGGGCAGCATTTAACCTCATATGAACAGTTTGATTTCAAATTCAAACTTTTAAAATATCGAGCCAAAAGAAGAAAGAATGCTTCAATGTCCCAATACAAACGCAGGTCAATGTATTCTCTGTAACAACGGCACATTTTCACACAAGTCCCACTCATACCTTGAATTTGAAATGACTTGTGCTCCCGTTAGAGATGGTGAGTTGAGATAATCAGATTAGATGGGAACTTGTGGCGGAAGAAGCGAAGTGGTATAAGAAGCACATCAATTTCTGAGAGTAGGAAGAGTTCCAGTAATACTCAACTGAAGACTCAACTAAATGAGCCCTAGAGTTGAATTAAAAACTCTCAAACATACATACACACACGGACAAACACGCATGCACGCCCGCACACATGGACACAAACAAACAAACACACACACACACACACACACACACACACACACACACACACACACACACACCTGCATGCACACATGCACAAACACATAAATGCATGCATGCACAGAGTCTGTGCCACAGACACTCAAATTCACACACGCGCGCGCGCATACACACGCACACACACGCACACACAAACACACTGAATTATGGGAAAGTTTGGCAATGAGATTCGTCCTCATTGTCAAACTTAATAAATTCCGCACACTCAACTTTTGAACTCCTTTGCTAGTCATTCTATCATGTAATTATGATATTCGCTGAAAAAAAAAACTACCAATCAGTTGGTAGAGCATGGCCCTAACCCTAACACATATATACTGAAATGTATGCACTCACTGCAATGTAAGTGGCTTTGGATAAAAGCGTTAGCTAAATGGCATATGTTCTTCTTATTATATTGTTTGAGGCTGAAAGGTTTTCCTGACCCATTGTAAGCATGGTAAGACAATGGCCTCTGGAGTGTCACAGTCAGACGCCCTGTATGACACCCTGGTATCTGGAGTCTCCCTGCAGCTCAGCACCTCTCTCATCCACCCAGATCACACTGACTCTACTAAAGCACCCTCCATGTACAAAACCGGTGAACACTTGTGTGGTTCTGTCACTGGTGATACTTGTCAAGTATCGAAATAAAAATGACCCCGCCAAGCCACAGTTTGTAATAAAGTCGTAAGTTTACTCACTCTGATTGTTCCTCTGGTGGCTGTCTTCTTGGGTCTAAAGCTTGTGATATGTGCCTTCCAAAAAACCTAATAAATGCACTTTTCAACTACTCAGGTTATATACTACGGAAGCGATCAAAGGGAGTTAGCGAGCTAACTTTAGCTCCAACTCCAACAAAGCCCATATCCACAAAGTGTCTCAGAGTAAGAGTGCTGATCTAGGATCAGGTCCCCCACCTTTCCATGTCATCTTATTCAATCTGATCTAAAAGGCTAAACTGATCCTAGATCAACTTTCCTACTTTAAGATGCTTTGTGAATATGAGCCCTGGTGAACACTGAAGACATAGGAGCTAGGTGAAGGGACCGAAATAGAACTGGCCCAATACATGACAATCACCTGGTTTGGGGCAGTTCATCCTTGTTGTGTAAACAGCTACAATGACAACCAGAAAGGTCATTGTCGCAAAGAACACGACTGATGGACAACCACTCACTACGTTTCACTACCTTTGGACTGCTTTGCTTGAATTAGAGCTGCAAGAAACAAGTAGCTCTCCCCGTCGGGGAAAGGAACCCCGGTTTCCCACGTGACAGGCAGGGATACTGCCCACGATACTAACGAGGAGGTGGTATGGGAGGCCTGGGTTCGATTACCAACATGGGCAGAGGAGGTGGTTTGGAAGGCCTGGGCTCGATTCCCAGCCTGTGCACAAACACTTTTTGCCTAAATCCTTTGCTCACCTGGTGTTTCAGGCCAAACTAGCTATGTTTTGTGAACTGGTTATTGACAGTTTTCATTTTACACAATTATCTCACTACAATAATGCTACGGCTACAGAGAGAAAGCGCCATGGTCCTGGAATGGTGAGAATAAATGTGTTTCCGCCCGGTTTCGAACCGGGGACCTTTCGCATGTGAGGCGAACGTGATGACCACTACACTACGGAAACTACACTTGATGACCAACTTTTCTTTTGGTTCAAAGACATACAACCAAGTTTTAATTGATCAGTTGGGGAATTGAACCACGGTCTCGCGCTAAAGTTAAGTCTTAAACTCACTCAAAATTCCCCATTCATTCTCTATCCTTGCTGACATCTAAGCATTGGTGGTTCAGTGGTAGAATTCTCGCCTGCCACGCGGGAGGCCCGGGTTCGATTCCCGGCCAATGCATGAACACTTCTTTACGGCCGTTGGAAACCACCGATATATGTAAATATCCATTCTTCAAGGCCAAATTCGGCTGACATGGAAGCATTGGTGGTTCAGTGATAGAATTCTCGCCTGCCATGCGGGAGGCCAGGGTTCAATTCATGAATTCATGAAAAGGACAATTACATTAACACTTCATGAGGACCTTTGATAATTGTAAACCACAGTTAAACACTCACTGGCCACTTTATTAGGTACACCTTGCTAGTACTGGGTTGGACCCCCTTTTGCTTTCAGAACTGCCTTAATTCTTTGTGCCATTGATTCATCAAGGTGCTGGAAACATCCCTCCGTTGACATGATAGCATCACGCAGTTGCTGCAGATTTGTCGGCTGCACATCCATGATGCGATTCTCCCGTTCCACCACATCCCAAAGGTGCTCTATTGAATTGAGATCTGGTGACTGTGGAGGCCATTGGAGTACAGTGAACTCATTGTCATGTTCATTGATTGGGCCTGCCAGATCTGCACGTTTCCAACTTAGAGGGTCAGTGTTGAATGCAGAATGTGCCTCTGCCCAAAAGGGAGGCCGTATCTTGGAGATGCAGGGGATTGAACCCTGGACCTCATACATGCAAAGCATGCGCTCTACCACTGAGCTACATCCCCAACGGGCAACTGCAGGGATTTTTGGAACACATAGCAACAGCATGGTAGAGGACGTTGTTGACCGTCATGGCTGTGCTGAGTCAGGACACTTGGAAGACTGTTTAGACAAGGACACCTCATCACAGATGCAGGGCACCAGTCTCTCCCTGGTGGTCTAGTGGTTAGGATTCGGCGCTCTCACCGCCGCGGCCCGGGTTCGATTCCCGGTCAGGGAATGAATTTTGTGGAGACACAACCCTCGTTCGCTGGAGTCCTTGAACGACACCTTGTTAAAACTCACAAAAAAGAAAAAAAAAAAGGCTCCTCCTTCGAGCCGGATTTGAACCAGCGACCTAAGGATTACTGCTATAGAACCTACAGTCCTCCGCTGTACCAACTGAGCTATTGAAGGGTGCCAACGGGACCGCCAGATCTGCACGTTTCCAAGTTAGAAGGTGTTTTTGTGCTACATATTTAGCTAACAACTACGTTTCACTACCTTTGGACTGCTTTGCTTGAATTAGAGCTGCAAAAAACAAGTAGCTCTCCCCGTCGGGGAAAGGAACCCCGGTTTCCCACGTGACAGGCAGGGATACTGCCCACGATACTAACGAGGAGGTGGTATGGGAGGCCTGGGTTCGATTACCAACATGGGCAGAGGAGGTGGTTTGGAAGGCCTGGGCTCGATTCCCAGCCTGTGCACAAACACTTTTTGCCTAAATCCTTTGCTCACCTGGTGTTTCAAGCCAAACTAGCTATGTTTTGTGAACTGGTTATTGACAGTTTTCATTTTACACAATTATCTCACTACAATAATGCTACGGCTACAGAGAGAAAGCGCCATGGTCCTGGAATGGTGAGAATAAATGTGTTTCCGCCCGGTTTCGAAGCGGGGACCTTTCGCGTGTGAGGCGAACGTGATGACCACTACACTACGGAAACTACACACCTTTTGATGATCAACTTTTCTTTTGGTTCAAAGACATACAACCAAGTTTTAATTGATCAGTTGGGGAATTGAACCACGGTCTCGCGCTAAAGTTAAGTCTTAAACTCACTCAAAATTCCCCATTCATTCTCTATCCTTGCTGACATCTAGGCATTGGTGGTTCAGTGGTAGAATTCTCGCCTGCCACGCGGGAGGCCCGGGTTCGATTCCCGGCCAATGCATGAACACTTCTTTACGGCCGTTGGAAACCACCGATATATGTAAATATCCATTCTTCAAGGCCAAATTCGGCTGACATGGAAGCATTGGTGGTTCAGTGATAGAATTCTCGCCTGCCATGCGGGAGGCCAGGGTTCAATTCATGAATTCATGAAAAGGACAATTACATTAACACTTCATAATTGTAAACCACAGTTATACACTCACTGGCCACTTTATTAGGTACACCTTGCTAGTACTGGGTTGGACCCCCTTTTGCTTTCAGAACTGCCTTAATTCTTTGTGCCATTGATTCATCAAGGTGCTGGAAACATCCCTCCGTTGACATGATAGCATCACGCAGTTGCTGCAGATTTGTCGGCTGCACATCCATGATGCGATTCTCCCGTTCCACCACATCCCAAAGGTGCTCTATTGAATTGAGATCTGGTGACTGTGGAGGCCATTGGAGTACAGTGAACTCATTGTCATGTTCATTGATTGGGCCTGCCAGATCTGCACGTTTCCAACTTAGAGGGTCAGTGTTGAATGCAGAATGTGCCTCTGCCCAAAAGGGAGGCCGTATCTTGGAGATGCAGGGGATTGAACCCTGGACCTCATACATGCAAAGCATGCGCTCTACCACTGAGCTACATCCCCAACGGGCAACTGCAGGGATTTTTGGAACACATAGCAACAGCATGGTAGAGGACGTTGTTGACCGTCATGGCTGTGCTGAGTCAGGACACTTGGAAGACTGTTTAGACAAGGACACCTCATCACAGATGCAGGGCACCAGTCTCTCCCTGGTGGTCTAGTGGTTAGGATTCGGCGCTCTCACCGCCGCGGCCCGGGTTCGATTCCCGGTCAGGGAATGAATTTTGTGGAGACACAACCCTCGTTCGCTGGAGTCCTTGAACGACACCTTGTTAAAACTCACAAAAAAAGAAAAAAAAAAAGGCTCCTCCTTCGAGCCGGATTTGAACCAGCGACCTAAGGATTACTGCTATAGAACCTACAGTCCTCCACTCTACCAACTGAGCTATCGAAGGGTGCCAACGGGACCGCCAGATCTGCACGTTTCCAAGTTAGAAGGTGTTTTTGTGCTACATATTTAGCTAACAACTACGTTTCACTACCTTTGGACTGCTTTGCTTGAATTAGAGCTGCAAGAAACAAGTAGCTCTCCCCGTCGGGGAAAGGAACCCCGGTTTCCCACGTGACAGGCAGGGATACTGCCCACGATACTAACGAGGAGGTGGTATGGGAGGCCTGGGTTCGATTACCAACATGGGCAGAGGAGGTGGTTTGGAAGGCCTGGGCTCGATTCCCAGCCTGTGCACAAAGACTTTTTGCCTAAATCCTTTGCTCACCTGGTGTTTCAAGCCAAACTAGCTATGTTTTGTGAACTGGTTATTGACAGTTTTCATTTTACACAATTATCTCACTACAATAATGCTACGGCTACAGAGAGAAAGCGCCATGGTCCTGGAATGGTGAGAATAAATGTGTTTCCGCCCGGTTTCGAACCGGGGACCTTTCGCGTGTGAGGCGAACGTGATGACCACTACACTACGGAAACTACACACCCTTTGATGATCAACTTTTCTTTTGGTTCAAAGACATACAACCAAGTTTTAATTGATCAGTTGGGGAATTGAACCACGGTCTCGCGCTAAAGTTAAGTCTTAAACTCACTCAAAATTCCCCATTCATTCTCTATCCTTGCTGACATCTAAGCATTGGTGGTTCAGTGGTAGAATTCTCGCCTGCCACGCGGGAGGCCCGGGTTCGATTCCCGGCCAATGCATGAGCACTTCTTTACGGCCGTTGGAAACCACCGATATATGTAAATATCCATTCTTCAAGGCCAAATTCGGCTGACATGGAAGCATTGGTGGTTCAGTGATAGAATTCTCGCCTGCCATGCGGGAGGCCAGGGTTCAATTCATGAATTCATGAATAGGACAATTACATTAACACTTCATAATTGTAAACCACAGTTATACACTCACTGGCCACTTTATTAGGTACACCTTGCTAGTACTGGGTTGGACCCCCTTTTGCTTTCAGAACTGCCTTAATTCTTTGTGCCATTGATTCATCAAGGTGCTGGAAACATCCCTCCGTTGACATGATAGCATCACGCAGTTGCTGCAGATTTGTCGGCTGCACATCCATGATGCGATTCTCCCGTTCCACCACATCCCAAAGGTGCTCTATTGAATTGAGATCTGGTGACTGTGGAGGCCATTGGAGTACAGTGAACTCATTGTCATGTTCATTGATTGGGCCTGCCAGATCTGCACGTTTCCAACTTAGAGGTTCAGTGTTGAATGCAGAATGTGCCTCTGCCCAAAAGGGAGGCCGTATCTTGGAGATGCAGGGGATTGAACCCTGGACCTCATACATGCAAAGCATGCGCTCTACCACTGAGCTACATCCCCAACGGGCAACTGCAGGGATTTTTGGAACACATAGCAACAGCATGGTAGAGGACGTTGTTGACCGTCATGGCTGTGCTGAGTCAGGACACTTGGAAGACTGTTTAGACAAGGACACCTCATCACAGATGCAGGGCACCAGTCTCTCCCTGGTGGTCTAGTGGTTAGGATTCGGCGCTCTCACCGCCGCGGCCCGGGTTCGATTCCCGGTCAGGGAATGAATTTTGTGGAGACACAACCCTCGTTCGCTGGAGTCCTTGAACGACACCTTGTTAAAACTCACAAAAAAAGAAAAAAAAAAAGGCTCCTCCTTCGAGCCGGATTTGAACCAGCGACCTAAGGATTACTGCTATAGAACCTACAGTCCTCCGCTCTACCAACTGAGCTATCGAAGGGTGCCAACGGGACCGCCAGATCTGCACGTTTCCAAGTTAGAAGGTGTTTTTGTGCTACATATTTAGCTAACAACTACGTTTCACTTCCTTTGGACTGCTTTGCTTGAATTAGAGCTGCAAGAAACAAGTAGCTCTCCCCGTCGGGGAAAGGAACCCCGGTTTCCCACGTGACAGGCAGGGATACTGCCCACGATACTAACGAGGAGGTGGTATGGGAGGCCTGGGTTCGATTACCAACATGGGCAGAGGAGGTGGTTTGGAAGGCCTGGGCTCGATTCCCAGCCTGTGCACAAACACTTTTTGCCTAAATCCTTTGCTCACCTGGTGTTTCAAGCCAAACTAGCTATGTTTTGTGAACTGGTTATTGACAGTTTTCATTTTACACAATTATCTCACTACAATAATGCTACGGCTACAGAGAGAAAGCGCCATGGTCCTTGAATGGTGAGAATAAATGTGTTTCCGCCCGGTTTCGAACCGGGGACCTTTCGCGTGTGAGGCGAACGTGATGACCACTACACTACGGAAACTACACACCCTTTGATGATCAACTTTTCTTTTGGTTCAAAGACATACAACCAAGTTTTAATTGATCAGTTGGGGAATTGAACCACGGTCTCGCGCTAAAGTTAAGTCTTAAACTCACTCAAAATTCCCCATTCATTCTCTATCTTTGCTGACATCTAAGCATTGGTGGTTCAGTGGTAGAATTCTCGCCTGCCACGCGGGAGGCCCTGGTTCGATTCCAGGCCAATGCATGGACACTTCTTTACGGCCGTTGGAAACCACCGATATATGTAAATATCCATTCTTCAAGGCCAAATTCGGCTGACATGGAAGCATTGGTGGTTCAGTGATAGAACCGGCCAATGCATGAACACTTCTTTACGGCCGTTGGAAACCACCGATATATGTAAATATCCATTCTTCAAGGCCAAATTCGGCTGACATGGAAGCATTGGTGGTTCAGTGATAGAATTCTCGCCTGCCATGCGGGAGGCCAGGGTTCAATTCATGAATTCATGAAAAGGACAATTACATTAACACTTCATGAGGACCTTTGATAATTGTAAACCACAGTTATACACTCACTGGCCACTTTATTAGGTACACCTTGCTAGTACTGGGTTGGACCCCCTTTTGCTTTCAGAACTGCCTTAATTCTTTGTGCCATTGATTCATCAAGGTGCTGGAAACATCCCTCCGTTGACATGATAGCATCACGCAGTTGCTGCAGATTTGTCGGCTGCACATCCATGATGCGATTCTCCCGTTCCACCACATCCCAAAGGTGCTCTATTGAATTGAGATCTGGTGACTGTGGAGGCCATTGGAGTACAGTGAACTCATTGTCATGTTCATTGATTGGGCCTGCCAGATCTGCACGTTTCCAACTTAGAGGGTCAGTGTTGAATGCAGAATGTGCCTCTGCCCAAAAGGGAGGCCGTATCTTGGAGATGCAGGGGATTGAACCCTGGACCTCATACATGCAAAGCATGCGCTCTACCACTGAGCTACATCCCCAACCGGCAACTGCAGGTATTTTTGGAACACATAGCAACAGCATGGTAGAGGACGTTGTTGACCGTCATGGCTGTGCTGAGTCAGGACACTTGGAAGACTGTTTAGACAAGGACACCTCATCACAGATGCAGGGCACCAGTCTCTCCCTGGTGGTCTAGTGGTTAGGATTCTGCGCTCTCACCGCCGCGGCCCGGGTTCGATTCCCGGTCAGGGAATGAATTTTGTGGAGACACAACCCTCGTTCGCTGGAGTCCTTGAACGACACCTTGTTAAAACTCACAAAAAAGAAAAAAAAAAAGGCTCCTCCTTCGAGCCGGATTTGAACCAGCGACCTAAGGATTACTGCTATAGAACCTACAGTCCTCCGCTCGACCAACTGAGCTATCGAAGGGTGCCAACGGGACCGCCAGATCTGCACGTTTCCAAGTTAGAAGGTGTTTTTGTGCTACATATTTAGCTAACAACTACGTTTCACTACCTTTGGACTGCTTTGCTTGAATTAGAGCTGCAAGAAACAAGTAGCTCTCCCCGTCGGGGAAAGGAACCCCGGTTTCCCACGTGACAGGCAGGGATACTGCCCACGATACTAACGAGGAGGTGGCATGGGAGGCCTGGGTTCGATTACCAACATGGGCAGAGGAGGTGGTTTGGAAGGCCTGGGCTCGATTCCCAGCCTGTGCACAAACACTTTTTGCCTAAATCCTTTGCTCACCTGGTGTTTCAAGCCAAACTAGCTATGTTTTGTGAACTGGTTATTGACAGTTTTCATTTTACACAATTATCTCACTCCAATAATGCTACGGCTACAGAGAGAAAGCGCCATGGTCCTGGAATGGTGAGAATAAATGTGTTTCCGCCCGGTTTCGAACCGGGGACCTTTCGCGTGTGAGGCGAACGTGATGACCACTACACTACGGAAACTACACACCCTTTGATGATCAACTTTTCTTTTGGTTCAAAGACATACAACCAAGTTTTAATTGATCAGTTGGGGAATTGAACCACGGTCTCGCGCTAAAGTTAAGTCTTAAACTCACTCAAAATTCCCCATTCATTCTCTATCTTTGCTGACATCTAAGCATTGGTGGTTCAGTGGTAGAATTCTCGCCTGCCACGCGGGAGGCCCTGGTTCGATTCCAGGCCAATGCATGAACACTTCTTTACGGCCGTTGGAAACCACCGATATATGTAAATATCCATTCTTCAAGGCCAAATTCGGCTGACATGGAAGCATTGGTGGTTCAGTGATAGAACCGGCCAATGCATGAACACTTCTTTACGGCCGTTGGAAACCACCGATATATGTAAATATCCATTCTTCAAGGCCAAATTCGGCTGACATGGAAGCATTGGTGGTTCAGTGATAGAATTCTCGCCTGCCATGCGGGAGGCCAGGGTTCAATTCATGAATTCATGAAAAGGACAATTACATTAACACTTCATGAGGACCTTTGATAATTGTAAACCACAGTTATACACTCACTGGCCACTTTATTAGGTACACCTTGCTAGTACTGGGTTGGACCCCCTTTTGCTTTCAGAACTGCCTTAATTCTTTGTGCCATTGATTCATCAAGGTGCTGGAAACATCCCTCCGTTGACATGATAGCATCACGCAGTTGCTGCAGATTTGTCGGCTGCACATCCATGATGCGATTCTCCCGTTCCACCACATCCCAAAGGTGCTCTATTGAATTGAGATCTGGTGACTGTGGAGGCCATTGGAGTACAGTGAACTCATTGTCATGTTCATTGATTGGGCCTGCCAGATCTGCACGTTTCCAACTTAGAGGGTCAGTGTTGAATGCAGAATGTGCCTCTGCCCAAAAGGGAGGCCGTATCTTGGAGATGCAGGGGATTGAACCCTGGACCTCATACATGCAAAGCATGCGCTCTACCACTGAGCTACATCCCCAACCGGCAACTGCAGGTATTTTTGGAACACATAGCAACAGCATGGTAGAGGACGTTGTTGACCGTCATGGCTGTGCTGAGTCAGGACACTTGGAAGACTGTTTAGACAAGGACACCTCATCACAGATGCAGGGCACCAGTCTCTCCCTGGTGGTCTAGTGGTTAGGATTCTGCGCTCTCACCGCCGCGGCCCGGGTTCGATTCCCGGTCAGGGAATGAATTTTGTGGAGACACAACCCTCGTTCGCTGGAGTCCTTGAACGACACCTTGTTAAAACTCACAAAAAAGAAAAAAAAAAAGGCTCCTCCTTCGAGCCGGATTTGAACCAGCGACCTAAGGATTACTGCTATAGAACCTACAGTCCTCCGCTCGACCAACTGAGCTATCGAAGGGTGCCAACGGGACCGCCAGATCTGCACGTTTCCAAGTTAGAAGGTGTTTTTGTGCTACATATTTAGCTAACAACTACGTTTCACTACCTTTGGACTGCTTTGCTTGAATTAGAGCTGCAAGAAACAAGTAGCTCTCCCCGTCGGGGAAAGGAACCCCGGTTTCCCACGTGACAGGCAGGGATACTGCCCACGATACTAACGAGGAGGTGGTATGGGAGGCCTGGGTTCGATTACCAACATGGGCAGAGGAGGTGGTTTGGAAGGCCTGGGCTCGATTCCCAGCCTGTGCACAAACACTTTTTGCCTAAATCCTTTGCTCACCTGGTGTTTCAAGCCAAACTAGCTATGTTTTGTGAACTGGTTATTGACAGTTTTCATTTTACACAATTATCTCACTCCAATAATGCTACGGCTACAGAGAGAAAGCGCCATGGTCCTGGAATGGTGAGAATAAATGTGTTTCCGCCCGGTTTCGAACCGGGGACCTTTCGCGTGTGAGGCGAACGTGATGACCACTACACTACGGAAACTACACACCCTTTGATGATCAACTTTTCTTTTGGTTCAAAGACATACAACCAAGTTTTAATTGATCAGTTGGGGAATTGAACCACGGTCTCGCGCTAAAGTTAAGTCTTAAACTCACTCAAAATTCCCCATTCATTCTCTATCCTTGCTGACATCTAAGCATTGGTGGTTCAGTGGTAGAATTCTCGCCTGCCACGTGGGAGGCCCGGGTTCGATTCCCGGCCAATGCATGAACACTTCTTTACGGCCGTTGGAAACCACCGATATATGTAAATATCCATTCTTCGAGGCCAAATTCGGCTGACATGGAAGCATTGGTGGTTCAGTGATAGAATTCTCGCCTGCCATGCGGGAGGCCAGGGTTCAATTCATGAATTCATGAAAAGGACAATTACATTAACACTTCATGAGGACCTTTGATAATTGTAAACCACAGTTATACACTCACTGGCCACTTTATTAGGTACACCTTGCTAGTACTGGGTTGGACCCCCTTTTGCTTTCAGAACTGCCTTAATTCTTTGTGCCATTGATTCATCAAGGTGCTGGAAACATCCCTCCGTTGACATGATAGCATCACGCAGTTGCTGCAGATTTGTCGGCTGCACATCCATGATGCGATTCTCCCGTTCCACCACATCCCAAAGGTGCTCTATTGAATTGAGATCTGGTGACTGTGGAGGCCATTGGAGTACAGTGAACTCATTGTCATGTTCATTGATTGGGCCTGCCAGATCTGCACGTTTCCAACTTAGAGGGTCAGTGTTGAATGCAGAATGTGCCTCTGCCCAAAAGGGAGGCCGTATCTTGGAGATGCAGGGGATTGAACCCTGGACCTCATACATGCAAAGCATGCGCTCCACCACTGAGCTACATCCCCAACGGGCAACTGCAGGGATTTTTGGAACACATAGCAACAGCATGGTAGAGGACGTTGTTGACCGTCATGGCTGTGCTGAGTCAGGACACTTGGAAGACTGTTTAGACAAGGACACCTCATCACAGATGCAGGGTACCAGTCTCTCCCTGGTGGTCTAGTGGTTAGGATTCGGCGCTCTCACCGCCGCGGCGCGGGTTCGATTCCCGGTCAGGGAATGAATTTTGTGGAGACACAACCCTCGTTCGCTGGAGTCCTTGAACGACACCTTGTTAAAACTCACAAAAAAGAAAAAAAAAAAGGCTCCTCCTTCGAGCCGGTTTTGAACCAGCGACCTAAGGATTACTGCTATAGAACCTACAGTCCTCCGCTCTACCAACTGAGCTATCGAAGGGTGCCAACGGGACCGCCAGATCTGCACGTTTCCAAGTTAGAAGGTGTTTTTGTGCTACATATTTAGCTAACAACTACGTTTCACTACCTTTGGACTGCTTTGATTGAATTAGAGCTGCAAGAAACAAGTAGCTCTCCCCTTCGGGGAAAGGAACCCCGGTTTCCCACGTGACAGGCAGGGATACTGCCCACGATACTAACGAGGAGGTGGTATGGGAGGCCTGGGTTCGATTACCAACATGGGCAGAGGAGGTGGTTTGGAAGGCCTGGGCTCGATTCCCAGCCTGTTCACAAACACTTTTTGCCTAAATCCTTTGCTCAGCTGGTGTTTCAAGCCAAACTAGCTATGTTTTGTGAACTGGTTATTGACAGTTTTCATTTTACACAATTATCTCACTACAAAAATGCTACGGCTACAGAGAGAAAGCGCCATGGTCCTGGACCCTGTGCGTATATTATGAATATTTCTGTTACATATGATGGTAAACAGACACTAGGGAGATTCTCATTGTCTGACAACAAGAGTGACGGAGTCTAAACTGTGACCATCACTGACCTGTCTGAACAGGATGCTGGGCCATACTGGTGTGGAGTGAATGTCAAGAGAACCGAAGCGGGCTTCATCGCACTGATTAGTCAGGCGCATCTGCATGTTGAAGGTGAGTGACTGAAAGGTTGACCAGGACCGAAAGAACGATTAAAAGAAGGAACATTGTAAATAAACAGGGTTTTCCCTCATCACCACCACCGAATCCGCCTCTGTGTTTAGGACCTTTGTTACAGTGGCTCCCAACGAGGGGCAAAGGAGGCGGATTCGGCTGTGATAAGGGAAAACCCTGTTTATTTACAATGTTCCTTCTTTTTTTCGTTCTTTCGGTCCTGGTCGACTTTTCAGTCATAGCTTTTCAGCCCTTTTCTCCCCCAAAGCAGAGGCACACACATCTTAAACCATTTCGTTAACGAGGCTTCATTCGCAACAGGTGCGCAACGAAGCCTCGCTTCCGTAACCCTTGCCACGGTCCTGTAGCTCCCTCTACAGGCCGAACGCTGCATGTCCCCCCACGATTGATTTGATTCATAACCATTTTTATTGACAATGAAGTGTATGGCGATAAAAGCTTATGATTGATGACAGGTAGACAGATTTGATTGATTATAAAATATTGCTCCTAGTCCCATGACAGAATTTCACAGTTAGATGTATTGCTCCTAGTCCCATGACAGACTTTGACAGTTAGATTGACATTCTTCCTCTTGTTGGCCTCAGATGGTGACCAAGAAGCACAGGGCCATGGGGGACAGGACAGTGAGTGGCTGTCTCGCCTCAAGACCTCTGCCACCACTGGGGTTTGGCCCTCTGATGTAGGGGACAGGCCAGCCCCCAGTCAGAATAGGTGGTATGCTCTCTACCAGAAGGTAAATTTTGTCTGTGAAATACACCAACAGATTAAACAGATATAGGCTAGGTTGTATATGCCATGACATTGAGCATACCATGTGGTTACAGATTGAGAAATATCCAGTGCAGACCCGCGGCCAGACATCGTTGTTTGGTGGGCCAGAGTTGTGTCTGTGGATTTCACTCCCAGAAGGTAATGAAGGGACATCAGATGTAACTATTTGTCATGCTGAAATATCAGTAGTATTGATACTTGTTGTATCTGTATGTCTTCAGCAGCCAGCCAGTGTTCCACCGGCACCCACATCTGCCTCAGTGCCTGTTGCTGCCACGGTCCAGGGTCCAGTTCCACCTCGTGCCACGGCCCCTGCAGAGACCACAGCCTCAGTCCCTGCCAAGCCTGTGCAGAGTCCTCTGCAGCCTACATTGACTGTGTCAATGGTAAATATTTCCATAACATTTTGCCAAACGTTATCCATCCATTTTATCGCAGCACTGTTTTGTCATCATTTTATTCTGACCAATTTCACTTGCCATTCTTCTCTTTAGTTTTATAAATCCTGGTTTGGAGGGGCTTCTGGTGCTGCAGCCAAACCAAACCTTGTGGCTAGGTAGCCAGTTGAGGTATTACATGGATTTGTTCGTCTTAATGTCTCTGTGTTATTAGTGTAACTCGTGTGACTAATGTGGCTTATGTCTACAATCACATAGGTACATGCACAATCACAATATCAATCAACCTAACAATCACAATATAGTCTCCTGGTGTCCTCTACCTTTCCTCTCCCTCACAGTCTCTGTCCAGCCCTGCTACTACCTCTGCTGGTACTCCATGAGGACCCCCTCCTCTGTTCCCAAGTCCCTGTCCAGCCCTGCTACGGCCTCCATGAGGACCCCTTCCCCTGTACCCAAGTCCCTGTCCAGCCCTGCTATGGCCTCTTTGAGGACCCCTTCCCCTGTACTACCCATGTCCCCCTCCAGCCCTGCCTCCACCTATATTAGGACCATCTCCCCTTTCTCTCTGCCTCCATCCCCCTCTGCTTCGGCGTCTGTGAGGACCACCTCTACCTCTCAGGCTACTGCCAGCCCTGCAAGTGCCTCTGTAAGTGCTCTCTTTTTTACCTGTGTTTATGTTTGTGTGTGTGTGTGTGTGTGTGTGTGTGTGTGTGTGTGTGTGTGAGTGTGAGTGTGTGTGTGTGTTAAATAACTTTGATATTATTATTGCATGTGTAATTCACTGAGTTTGGCTTCTTTTCTTTTTTTTCAGGATGAGTCCGATGTGGGTGTTTTCCCTACTACTGGTCCTGCTGCGCCTCCTGGTCCTCTCCTTGGTCCTGCTGCCCCTCCTTGTCCTCTCCTTGGTCCTGCTGCCCCTCTTGGTCCTCTGCTTGGTCCTGCTGCCCCTCTTGGTCCTCTCTATTGTCCTGCTGCCCCTGCCTTTCTCGTTCAGGCGCCCGATTCATTCTGGCTGCCGGCAGAGATGAAGAAGACCATTCCACAGCAAGACCAGCGATGATCATCCACTCTGTGGGAGAACCAGAGGCTGCGGCCAAACTTGAAGCTCTGGTACGAGCCACCGGTACCAGGGCTCATTTACAACCTGGCCCCAACACCAGAGCACTTTTTCACCCACAGGCTCCTGGCGTGGATGCCCTACAATCTGTGGAAGGTCAGGGTGTGCTGCCCAGTGTGTAGGAGGCAGCTCACAGGTTTTTTTTGTGTTTATTTCACTAATCTTTTTTCAATTTTCAAATATAAATGTTTTATCTGAGTTTTATTCAATCAATTTGACACATTGCTAATAGCGAGTGATGCAGTCCATAACAGAAAGAAACAGAGGTCTCATCATTTTATAACTGATATCATTTCAGATGCTTAAACAAAATTACACACACAACTTGAATAGAGTAACAGACCTGTGGGCCAAAAGCACAGTCATTAAACATTGTTAAAACAACAGCAAGTATATATTTTTCGATTTCAAATATAAATCTTTTTATCTGAGTTCTACAAGAGAAAGAAACAGAGGTCTGATCATTTTATAAATTTGCCTGTTTTTATTTCTGGCGCTGGTGGGATTCGTACCGGTGACCTTCGGATCCACTCTTTCCCCCATTCAAAAGCGGAAAAGGCGAAGATTTTTATTTTTCTTTAATTGTTAGAATACATACTGACAAATAAACTAATAGATAATGGAAAAGAAGCCTCAATTTGTCTCTCTCTCTTTATTTTCCCTCTTTTTTCTCCTTCCCCCCCCCTTAACAGACTACTGTTCCCCAGCTTTGGCGCGAGTGGTTAAGGCGATGGACTGTTACTCCATTGTGCTCTGTATGCGTTGGTTCGAATCCCGTCCTCTTTGCACAGCCTTGCTTGGATGACCGTGGGCGTGGAAACAGAGAAGACGGCGGCGGTGGAGAAACAATGCAAAGCGTGCGGCACAGCCTTCGGAGACCACATTCAGACGGACGTCGTCCAACAGCTTCTTTGAGCACGGAGACAGCTTCAACCTAGGCGGGGTTCGAACCGACGCTTTCAACGAGACTGAAGTGTCATTCTTGAACTTTGGATACGCAGGCATCGGGAAAAGGACACCAAACTTGCATTGGCCGGGAATCGAACCCGGGTCAACTGCTTGGAAGGCAGCTATGCTCACCACTATACCACCAATGCGCTTATGAGACCATTCACGACCACCACATTCATATGCACTTCAGGACTCACCATTTCAACATTTTGCAGGGTCTTTGTTGTCATTTTTATTTCATGGGCTGGATTACTCAGTAAAAAAGGGAGGGGGGGGGGGGGCGAGAAAAACGTTACAACAATGCAAACACAGTGAAAGTAAACTCCCTGCTTTTTGCCGACAGGGCGGACACATTCCCCAACCTGAGGCTCCATTGCGGGGGACGGGTATCCAGTAGTAGGTGGCTCGTTGGTCTAGGGGTATGATTCTCGCTTCGGGTGTGAGAGGTCCCGGGTTCAAATCCCGGACGAGCCCTCTGATTTAGCCTTTCACCAGCTCGAACGACTCAATCAAAGTGTCTTGGGTCGCCGATTCAGCAGATGGATCACCTTGCCAGCGTTGCGAATGAAAATATTTCATGGGCTGGATTACTCAGTAAAAAAGGGAGGGGGGGGGGCGAGAAAAACGTTACAACAATGCAAACACAGTGAAAGTAAACTCCCTGCTTTATGCAGACAGTGCGGACACTTCCCACAACCTGAGGCTCCGTTGCGGTGGAGGGGCAAGGTGTTGTCAGACGGTTCGTTGGTCTAGTGGTATGATTCTCGCTTTGGGTGTGAGAGGTCCTGGGTTCAAATCCCGGACGAGTCCTTTGACGAAACCTTTCACAAGCTGGGTCCACCAAATGAAAGTCCTTTGGCTCAAAGGTTCAACAACTGTTTCCCCAGGTAGCAGCAAAATTCCACTGTTAAAAAGCCTTTCCTCACGTCCTGGCTTTCAGTATCCGGTTTCAACATAGAAGGCAGAGGCGGGGTTCGAACCGAAAAGGACACCTAACTTGCATTGGCCGGGAATTAAACCCGGGTCAACTGCTTGGAAGGCAGCTATACTCACCATTATACCACCAATGCGATAATCCATTGTGCTCTGCACGCGTGGGTTCGAATCCCATCCTCGTCGCACAGCCATGCTTCTTTGTCAGCTTGGACGACCGTGGGTTCGAGTCCCACCAGAGTCGCTTGATTCTGTTTGCTTCTTAATACAGGTGACCTCTGGCAGGGTTTATTTTGAAACAGCCTTCTTCTAAACAGGAGATCCTGGGTTCGAATCCCAGCGGTGCCTCAGATTTCTGCTTGCACTCACAGCAAAATCCATCTTCAAGCACTGCTTTATTATTATTTTTAACAGTTTTAGACTTTTTGGTTACAGGGGAGAGATTACATTCCTACTTTCACTCAGGCTCTGTGGCATTGGACTTTTAGGCTTCTCAGTGGTAGGGATTCAAAGGTTGTGGGTTCGAGTCCCACCAGAGTCGCTTGATTCTGTTTGCTTCTTAACCCTCCTATTATGTTCAAATAAACTTACAACTTTGATGTTTCGGGTCAATTTGACTCGAGCAATGTAAACATGCAGAAAATGATTTTAACTGAAAGTCTTAACCAAGTTTCTCTCTCAGCTACTTTAGGCCTTTCTACTGACCATCTTTATAGCCCAGTAAATAATACATGACTGCCCCCAACCTCCCCTTATACATCAAGTATTGATTGTATATGACTATTGCGAAATATGCAAATCACTGTACTATCTCATTCATTGACCTAAAATGAAAAACAAATTATGTTTTGGTGTTTGCAGGGCTTTATGTTGATATTAAGTGCTCATTAAAGAGTTCAAATGCAGATTGTATGTCTTGTATATGACTGCTAGCATATCTGGTGGGGCCTGGAACCATTTTGATGACATTAGCTGCAGTCAGGCTACCCTGTCTTGTAACTGGGGATCCAGACCATAGGAGCTTTCCATTTTTGGATGTCATGTTTCTTGGTGGTTGAGATATGACAAGGGGGTTTATTTGTGTTTGAGAAACCACAGGAGGGTCAGAATGTCCTATCTCACTGGCGTCATTCTCGTCAGAGCAGGATGCCGCATAATCAGGGTCCTCAACCGGTCCTCAAATCAGGGATACTGCCCACGATACTAACGAGGAGGTGGTATGGGAGGCCTGGGTTCGATTACCAACATGGGCAGAGGAGGTGGTTTGGAAGGCCTGGGCTCGATTCCCAGCCTGTTCACAAACACTTTTTGCCTAAATCCTTTGCTCAGCTAGTGTTTCAAGCCAAACTAGCTATGTTTTGTGAACTGGTTATTGACAGTTTTCATTTTACACAATTATCTCACTACAAAAATGCTACGGCTACAGAGAGAAAGCGCCATGGTCCTGGACCCTGTGCGTATATTATGAATATTTCTGTTACATATGATGGTAAACAGACACTAGGGAGATTCTCATTGTCTGACAACAAGAGTGACGGAGTCTAAACTGTGACCATCACTGACCTGTCTGAACAGGATGCTGGGCCATACTGGTGTGGAGTGAATGTCAAGAGAACCGAAGCGGGCTTCATCGCACTGATTAGTCAGGCGCATCTGCATGTTGAAGGTGAGTGACTGAAAGGTTGACCAGGACCGAAAGAACGATTAAAAGAAGGAACATTGTAAATAAACAGGGTTTTCCCTTATCACCACCACCGAATCCGCCTCTGTGTTTAGGACCTTTGTTACAGTGGCTCCCAACGAGGGGCAAAGGAGGCGGATTCGGCTGTGATAAGGGAAAACCCTGTTTATTTACAATGTTCCTTCTTTTTTTCGTTCTTTCGGTCCTGGTCGACTTTTCAGTCATAGCTTTTCAGCCCTTTTCTCCCCCAAAGCAGAGGCACACACATCTTAAACCATTTCGTTAACGAGGCTTCATTCGCAACAGGTGCGCAACGAAGCCTCGCTTCCGTAACCCTTGCCACGGTCCTGTAGCTCCCTCTACAGGCCGAACGCTGCATGTCCCCCCACGATTGATTTGATTCATAACCATTTTTATTGACAATGAAGTGTATGGCGATAAAAGCTTATGATTGATGACAGGTAGACAGATTTGATTGATTATAAAATATTGCTCCTAGTCCCATGACAGAATTTCACAGTTAGATGTATTGCTCCTAGTCCCATGACAGACTTTGACAGTTAGATTGACATTCTTCCTCTTGTTGGCCTCAGATGGTGACCAAGAAGCACAGGGCCATGGGGGACAGGACAGTGAGTGGCTGTCTCGCCTCAAGACCTCTGCCACCACTGGGGTTTGGCCCTCTGATGTAGGGGACAGGCCAGCCCCCAGTCAGAATAGGTGGTATGCTCTCTACCAGAAGGTAAATTTTGTCTGTGAAATACACCAACAGATTAAACAGATATAGGCTAGGTTGTATATGCCATGACATTGAGCATACCATGTGGTTACAGATTGAGAAATATCCAGTGCAGACCCGCGGCCAGACATCGTTGTTTGGTGGGCCAGAGTTGTGTCTGTGGATTTCACTCCCAGAAGGTAATGAAGGGACATCAGATGTAACTATTTGTCATGCTGAAATATCAGTAGTATTGATACTTGTTGTATCTGTATGTCTTCAGCAGCCAGCCAGTGTTCCACCGGCACCCACATCTGCCTCAGTGCCTGTTGCTGCCACGGTCCAGGGTCCAGTTCCACCTCGTGCCACGGCCCCTGCAGAGACCACAGCCTCAGTCCCTGCCAAGCCTGTGCAGAGTCCTCTGCAGCCTACATTGACTGTGTCAATGGTAAATATTTCCATAACATTTTGCCAAACGTTATCCATCCATTTTATCGCAGCACTGTTTTGTCATCATTTTATTCTGACCAATTTCACTTGCCATTCTTCTCTTTAGTTTTATAAATCCTGGTTTGGAGGGGCTTCTGGTGCTGCAGCCAAACCAAACCTTGTGGCTAGGTAGCCAGTTGAGGTATTACATGGATTTGTTCGTCTTAATGTCTCTGTGTTATTAGTGTAACTCGTGTGACTAATGTGGCTTATGTCTACAATCACATAGGTACATGCACAATCACAATATCAATCAACCTAACAATCACAATATAGTCTCCTGGTGTCCTCTACCTTTCCTCTCCCTCACAGTCTCTGTCCAGCCCTGCTACTACCTCTGCTGGTACTCCATGAGGACCCCCTCCTCTGTTCCCAAGTCCCTGTCCAGCCCTGCTACGGCCTCCATGAGGACCCCTTCCCCTGTACCCAAGTCCCTGTCCAGCCCTGCTATGGCCTCTTTGAGGACCCCTTCCCCTGTACTACCCATGTCCCCCTCCAGCCCTGCCTCCACCTATATTAGGACCATCTCCCCTTTCTCTCTGCCTCCATCCCCCTCTGCTTCGGCGTCTGTGAGGACCACCTCTACCTCTCAGGCTACTGCCAGCCCTGCAAGTGCCTCTGTAAGTGCTCTCTTTTTTACCTGTGTTTATGTTTGTGTGTGTGTGTGTGTGTGTGTGTGTGTGTGTGTGTGTGTGTGTGTGAGTGTGAGTGTGTGTGTGTGTTAAATAACTTTGATATTATTATTGCATGTGTAATTCACTGAGTTTGGCTTCTTTTCTTTTTTTTCAGGATGAGTCCGATGTGGGTGTTTTCCCTACTACTGGTCCTGCTGCGCCTCCTGGTCCTCTCCTTGGTCCTGCTGCCCCTCCTTGTCCTCTCCTTGGTCCTGCTGCCCCTCTTGGTCCTCTGCTTGGTCCTGCTGCCCCTCTTGGTCCTCTCTATTGTCCTGCTGCCCCTGCCTTTCTCGTTCAGGCGCCCGATTCATTCTGGCTGCCGGCAGAGATGAAGAAGACCATTCCACAGCAAGACCAGCGATGATCATCCACTCTGTGGGAGAACCAGAGGCTGCGGCCAAACTTGAAGCTCTGGTACGAGCCACCGGTACCAGGGCTCATTTACAACCTGGCCCCAACACCAGAGCACTTTT
>NC_139654.1:50307659-50402659 GCF_951799395.1 Argentina silus
GTAGCAGCAAAATTCCAATGTTAAAAAGCCTTTCTTCACGTCCTGGCTGTAAGTATCCGGTGGAAAGGGCTACCGGGCCAACACGAGATTAGGACAAGGTGGCCGAGTGGTTAAGGCGATGGACTGCTAATCCATTGTGCTCTGCACGCGTCGGTTCGGATCTCATTCTTGTCGCATAGCCATGCTTCTTTGCCAGCTTGGACGACCGTAGGCGTGGAAACAGAGGAGGTGGAGAAACAATGTAAAGCGTGCGGCACATGCTTCGGAGACCACATTCAGACGGACGTCGTCCAAAAGCTTCTTTGAGCACAGAGACAGCTTCAACCTAGGCGGGGTTCGAACCGACGCTTTCAACGAGACTGAAGTGTCATTCTTGCGCCTTTGGATACGCAGGCATGGGCCCCTCGGGAAAAGGACACTTAACTTGCATTGGTCGGGAATCGAACCCGGGTCAACTGCTTGGAAGGCAGCTATGCTCACCACTATACCACCAATGCGCTCATGAGACCAGGCAGGACCGCAACAATGATATGACCATTCACGACCACCACATTCATATGCCCTCCAGTACTCACCATTTCAACATTTTGCAGGGTCTTTGTTGTCACTTTTATTTCATGGGCTGGATTACTCAGTAAAAAAGGGTGGGGGGTGGGGGGGGCGAGAAACATTTTACAACAATGCAAACACAGTGGAAGTAAACTCCCTGCTTTTTGCCGACAGGGCGGACACATCCCCCAACCTGAGGCTCCATTGCGGGGGAAAGGCATCCATTAGTAGGTGGCTCGTTGGTCTAGGGGTATGATTCTCGCTTAGGGTGCGAGAGGTCCTGTGTTCAAATCCCGGACGAGCCCTCTGGTTCAGCCTTTCACCAGCTCGGACGACTCCATCAAAGTGTCTTGGGTCGCCGCTTCAGCAGATGGGTCACCTTGCCAATGTTGCGTACCCGAATGAAATAGTCCTTCTTTTATGCAGACAGTGCGGACACTTCCCACAACCTGAGGCTCCGTTGCGGTGGAGGGGCAAGGTGTTGTCAGACGGTTCGTTGGTCTAGTGGTATGATTCTCGCTTTGGGTGTGAGAGGTCCCGGGTTCAAATCCCGGACGAGCCCTTTGACGAAACCTTTCACAAGCTGGGTCCACCAAGTGAAAGTCCTATGGCTCAATGGTTCAACAGATGTTTCCCCAGGTAGCAGCAAAATTCCACTGTTAAAAAGCCTTTCTTCACGTCCTGGCTGTAAGTATCCAGTGGAAAGGGCTACCGGGCCAACACTAGGACAAGGTGGCCGAGTGGTTAAGGCGATGGACTGCTAATCCATTGTGCTTTGCACATGTCGGTTCGGATCTCATTCTTGTCGCACAGCCATGCTTCTTTGCCAGCTTGGACGACCGTAGGCGTGGAAACAATGTAAAGCGTGCAGCACATGCTTCGGAGACCACATTCAGAAGGACGTCGTCCAACAGCTTCTTTGAGCACAGAGACAGCTTCAACCTAGGCGGGGTTCGAACCGACGCTTTCAACGAGACTGAAGTGTCATTCTTGCGCCTTTGGATACGCAGGCATGGGCCCCTCGGGAAAAGGACACTTAACTTGCATTGGCCTGGAATCGAACCCGGGTCAACTGCTTGGAAGGCAGCTATGCTCACCACTATACCACCAATGCGCTCATGAGACCAGGCAGGACCGCAACAATGATATGACCTTGAAACAGCCTTCTTCTAAACAGGAGATCCAGGGTTCGAATCCCAGCGGTGCCTCAGATTTCTGCTTGCACTCACAGCAAAATCCATCTTCAAGCACTGCTTTATTATTATTTTTAACAGTTTTAGACTTTTTGGTTACAGGGGAGAGATTACATTCCTGTTTTCACTCAGGCTCTGTGGCGCAATGGATAGCGCATTGGACTTCTAGGCTTCTCAGTGGTAGGGATTCAAAGGTTGTGGGTTCGAATCGCTTGATTCTGTTTGCTTCTTAATACAGTGGAACCTCGAGATACGAATGCCCCAATATACGAATGTTTTGAGTTATGAATAGAAATTTCGTAAAATTTTTGCTCTGAGATACGAATGAAAATTTGAGATACGAAACCTTTTTTTTCGCGAGAAGTGGCAGCCGCGCGCGAGAACTGGCAGCCACCTGCACACGAACCCTTTTTAAAAAAAAATTGAGATACGAATGTTTTGACTTACGAAGGAAGTCTCGGAACGGATTAAATTCGTATCTCGAGGTTCCACTGTACAGATGACCTCTGGCAGGGTTTATTTTGAAACAGCCTTATCGTCTTCTTTCCTTTTGCTGCCGTTGTTCTAAAAAAATGTTTTGCCATTGAGAGGCAACTTCTGCAGGTCTCTGTGGCGCAATTGGTTAGCGCGTTCGGCTGTTAACCGGAAGGCTGGTGGTTCGATCCCACCCAGGGACGTCCTGATTTTGATTCTCTCCCCACTGTCAAATCGTCTCTGGTTCGCCAGGATGGCCTTCCCCCATCGAATCTGATTTGGATTTGCAAGTTTACTGACAAATGGGTTGTGAAGACTCTGTGCAGGCGCTGTGGCTTAGTTGGTCAAAGTGCCTGTCTAGTAAACAGGAGATCCTGGGTTCGAATCCCAGTGGTGCCTTACAGTTCTGCTTGCACTCAGAGCAAAATCCATCTTCAAGCTCTGCTTCATTATTATTTTTAGCGCATATAGCACATTGGACTTCTAGGCTTCTCAGTGGTAGGGAAGCAAAGGTTGTGGGTTCAAGTCCCACCAGAGTGGAGTTGTTCTTGTGGCAATGGATACCTTGTGATGGTTATGAGAAACCCTCCAATCAGGCAAAACACTCTTGGACCTGCACAGATACTGTTCTTTTAAAGAAACACGATATGTCCACAGGTTCCACTGAGATTTGAACTCAGATCACAGGATTCAGAGTTCTGAGTGCTAACCATTAGACCATGGAACCCTTGGCTGGAAGAATGTGATCCACTGAGCTCACCTATGAAGTCAAGGTAATCCGAAAGAATCCCTTCGGTCAGTGAAGGTATTTTTTTTTCTCTTTTGAATTCTCAAAACAATATCTTTTTGAAATGTGTGGAATTTCAGGGTAAACAGCTCCTCGTTAGTATAGTGGTGAGTATCCCCGCCTGTCACGCGGGAGACCGGGGTTCGATTCCCCGACGGGGAGAATGGCTTCCTATTCCTAGCATCTCATGGCCTGAAGAAGGATTTCTCTTACCTGCACAATGTCTCTTGCATTCCTTTCACTTCAGAGCACAAAAACAACAAACGTGTCTTTGTCGGGTTGAACCTCTATGTTTTTTGGCAGTGTTTTTAAGAAACAGGCTGTTGCCAGAGGTTCCACCTAGATTTGAACTCTGATCACTGGATTCAAAGTCCAAAGCGCTAACCATTACACCATGGAACCTTGCTCAACCATTACAGAATGGAACCCTTCACTGGATGGAGTTGGTCCTGTGGCGATGGATACCTTGTCAAACCCTCCAATCGGGCAAAACACTTATGGACCTGCACAGATACTGTCTTTTTAAGGAACCATGACATGTCCCACTGAGATTTGAACTCAGATGGCAGGATTCAGAGTCCTGAGTGCTAACCATTACACCATGTAACCCTTGGCTGGAAGAATGTGATCCACTGAGCTCACCTACGAAATCAAGGTAATCCGAAAGAATCCCTTCAGTCAGTCAAGGTATTTTTTTTCTCTTTTTAATTCTCAAAACAATATCTTTTTGAAATGTGTGGAATTTCAGGGTAAACAGCTCCTCGTTAGTATAGTGGTGAGTATCCTGCCTGTCACGCGGACACATCCCCCAGCCTGAGGCTCCATTGCGGGGGAGGGGCATCCATTAGTAGGTGGCTTGTTGGTCTAGGGGTATGATTCTCGCTTAGGGTGCGAGAAGTCCCGGGTTCAAATCCCGGACGAGCCCTCTTATTTAGCCTTTCACCAGCTCGGACGACTCCATCAAAGTGTCTTGGGTCGCCGCTTCAGCAGATGGGTCACCTTGCCAGCGTTGCGTACGCGAATGAGATAGTCCTTTTTTTCTGCAGACAGTGATGACACTTCCCACAACCTGAGGCTCCGTTGCGGTGGACGGGCAAGGTGTTGTCAGACGGTTCGTTGGTCTAGTGGTATGATTCTGAGTTTCTTCCCCCATGCCATCAGAATCGTCAACGATGACCCCACCAGTGCCCCCCTCAAGTCACTCACACATGCACTGTCATTCTAACACATATGCACACACATAATCATCCATCTGCTATTTATATTGCTTACTGGCTATACTGTTCATATTGTTTATACTGTTTATACTGTCCATACTGTATATTTTTTAGTACTTCTATTTTTATTTTATTGTATTTTAAAACTTATTGTGTTGTTGCACTACTCTGTGGCACTGTCACTTTTGCATTTCACTGTATACTTGTATGCACGTGACAAATAAAGAAATCTTGAATCTTGAATGATTCTCGCTTTGGGTGTGAGAGGTCCCGGGTTCAAATCCCGGACGAAACCTTTCACAAGCTGGGTCCACCAAGTGAAAGTCCTATGGTTCAACAGATGTTTCCCCAGGTAGCAGCAAAATTCCACTCTTAAAAAGCCTTTCTTCACGTCCTGGCTGTATGTATCCGGTGGAAAGGGCTGCCGGGCCAACACGAGATTAGGACAAGATGGCCGAGTGGTTAAGGCGATGGACTGCTAATCCATTGTGCTCTGCATGCGTCGGTTCGGATCTCATTCTTGTCGCACAGCCATGCTTCTTTGCCAGCTTGGACGACCGTAGGAGTGGAAACAGAGGAGGTGGAGAAACAATGTAAAGCGTGCGGCACATGCTTCGGAGACCACATTCAGACGGACCTCGTACAACAGCTTCTTTGATTTCGCCTTTCACCAGCAGGTACATTTTGTCCGTGAAATACACCAACAGATTAAACAGATATAAGCTATGTTGTATATGCCATGACATTGAGCATACCATTTGGTTACAGATTGAGAAATGTCCAGTGCAGATACGCGGCCAGACATTGCTGTTTGGTGGGCCAGAGCTGTGTCTGTGGATTTCACTCCCAGAAGGTAATGAAGGGACATCAGATGTAACTATTGGTCATGCTGAAAAAGGATCCCATTATCAGTAGTATTGATAATTGATACAGTTGTATCTGTATGTCTTCAGCAGCCAGCCAGTGTTCCCCTGGCACCCATATCTGCCTCAGTGCCTGCTGCTGCCATGATCCAGGGTCCAGCTCCATCTCGTGCCATGGCCCCTGCAGAGACCACAGCCTCAGTCCCTGCCAAGCCTGTGCAGAGTCCTCTGTGGCCTACATTGACTGTGTCAATGGTAAATATTTCCATAACATTTTGCCAAACGTTATCCATCTATTTTTATCGAAGCACTGTTTTGTCATCATTTTATTCTGACCAATTTCACTTGCCATTCTTCTCTTCAGTTTCATAAACCCCGATTTGGAGGGGCTTCTGGTGCTGCAGCCAAACCAAACCTTGTGACTAGGAAGCCTGTTGAGGTATTACATGGATTTGTTCGTCTTAATATCTCTGTGTTATTAGTGTAACTCGTGTGTGACTAATGTGGCTTATGCCTACAATCACATAGATACATGCACAATCACAATATACTCTCCTGGTGTACTCTACCTTTCCTCTCCCTCACAGTCTCTGTCCAGCCCTGCTACTACCCCTGCTGGTACTGCCAATAGATTAGATTAGATTAGATTAGATTAGATTAGATTAGATTAGATTAGATTAGATTAGACTCAACTTTATTGTCATTGTGCAGAGTACAAGTACAGAGACAACGAAATGCAGTTAGCGTCTAACCAGAAGTGCAAAAAAGCAGAAAAGTACAGTATATACAGGTAGTGCAGTATAATAGTGCAGTATAGTATAAGTAGTGCAGTGTATTGGTTCAGTATATGAATTAGCAGTAGCATTATAGCAGAATAAATAGGATGCAGTATGAACAGTGTAAGCAGCATATGAGCTGTATAGGCAATGCAGTCTAGGTATACGTATTAACAGTAACATTAGAGTAAATAGCAGAATAAATATGGAATGCCATATGAACAGTATAAACAGGTATGTACAGTATGTACAGATATGTGCAGTGTATTAATAGTAGTATTAAAGAAAAATATAAGGATATGTGCATTATGAACAGTATAGACAGATTATGAACAGTATAGACAGATATGTACAGAAGAGCAGTGGTATGGAGTAAGAGCAGTTTGTAATTGCAATTGTCCGGGGGGGGGGGGGGCCTTCTTGATCAGGGTAGAGGTGTTGAGGGTCCAGGAGAGATCCTCAGAGATGTGGACACCCAGAAACTTGAAGCTGGTGACTCGCTCCACCTCAGTCCCGTTGATGAGGATGGGGGTGTGTGTGCCAGCTTTTGACTTCCTGAAGTCCACAATGAGCTCTTTGGTCTTCCTGGTGTTGAGAGCCAGGTTGTTGTCGTTGCACCACACTGTTAGGTGCTGGACCTCCTCCCTGTAGGCAGGAGTGCTACGGCCTCCATGAGGACCCCTTCCCCTGTACCCAAGTCCCTGTCCAGCCCTGCTACGGCCTCCATGAGGACCCCTTCCCCTGTACCCAAGTCCTTGTCCAGCCCTGCTACGGCCGTCTATGAGGACCCCTTCCCCTGTTGAACAAGATTCAAAGTGTTTATTATCATATGCACAGTAGAAAACACGTTTCCCTGTACAATGAAATTCTTGCTTTACTGTCCGCAGAATGCCAACCAATGTAAAATGTACAATACTAAAAAATATACAATATATACTAAACAAAATGTACAAGATAACAAAGTTTAAGGCAGCATGTGATAATAAAAAAGCAACAATAATAATAATAAAACAGTGCAAATGTAAACAGTGCAATTATGCATCTGCAAACTGAAGTCGGGTTCAGTTATGAGGTAGTACAGTTATATGAGGTAGTCAATGATTATAATCTCCTATGTGTTGTTTAGGAGTCTGATGGCAGTGGGAAAGAAGGAATTCTTTAGTCTGGTGGTCCTGCATTTAACACTTCTGTACCTCCGGCCTGAGGGTAGAAGTGTGAACAGTCCGTGTTGGGGGTGGGTGGGGTCCTTGAGGATGGATGGCTCTCCTGTGGACTCTGCGGTGGTAGATGCTCTGCAGAGAGAGCAGTGGAGTCCTGGTGATTTTCTCAGCGGTCTTCACCACTCTCTGCAGGCGTCTGCGGTCCATAGCAGTAGTGCTGCTGTACCACACAGTGATACAGCTGGTTAGGATGCTCTCAACAATGCAGCTGTAGAAGTTGCTGAGGATCTTGGGCGACATGCCAAACTTCCTCAGCCTCCTCAGAAAGTACAGCCGCTGTTGGGCCTTCTTAACCAGCTGTGTGGTGTTAAGTGTCCAGGTGAGGTCCTCGCTGATGTGGACGCCCAGGTATTTGCCCAGGTATCACCCTCTCTACTTCGAGTTCCCGGATGTACAGTGGCCGATGAGGTCCCCTCTTCTTCCTCATGTCCACTATCATCTCCTTGGTCTTGTCCGTATTGAGGGTGAGGTTGTTGTCCTCACACCATGCTACCAGACTGGCCACCTCCCTCCTGTAAGCCGATTCGTCCCCGCCAGTGATGCATCCTATCACTGCGGTGTCGTCCGCAAACTTTAGGATGATGTTGTCCTTGTGGGAGGCGACACAGTCAAGGGGTGAACAGGGTGTAGAGGATGGGGCTGAGGACGCATCCCTGTGGAGTGCCAACATTTG
This sequence comes from Argentina silus, assembly GCF_951799395.1. NCBI lineage: Eukaryota > Metazoa > Chordata > Actinopteri > Argentiniformes > Argentinidae > Argentina > Argentina silus. The sequence goes on from NC_139654.1 coordinate 50,315,412, forward strand.
TAATAATGCTGGCTGAAGTCCTATTACCAATCTGACAGACTGGGGCCTGCCAGTCAAAAAGTCTAGGAGCCAGTCACAGAGGGTGGGGTGCAGGCCAAGTGTGGACATTTTGTGGATGAGTCTGTGGGGGATGACCGTATTAAAAGCGGAGCTGTAGTCTATAAAGAGCATCCTGATGTAGGAGTCTTTGTTTTCCAGGTGAGAGAGGGAATACTGGAGGACAGCAGCGATAGCGTCTGAGGTGGACCTGTTGGGCCGGTAGGCATACTGCAGGGGGTCTAGGGTGTCCGGTATGCTGCTCTTAATGTGTGCCAGTACCACTCTCTCAAAACACTTCATGATGATTGGAGTGAGTGCTACTGGCCTGTAATCATTCAGGCAGGCAGGTTTTTACCTGTGTTTGTGTGTCTATTTGTGTCTGTTTCTGTGTGTGTATGTGTGTGTGTGTGTGTGTGTGTGTTAAATAACTCTGATATGATGATGCATGTGTAATTCACTGAGTTTGGCTTCTTTTTTTTCTTTTTTTTTTTAAAGATGAGTCCGATGTGGGTGTTTTCCCTACTACTGGTCCTGCTGCCCCTTCTGGTCCTCTCCTTGGTCCTGCTGCCCCTCCTGGTCCTCTCCTTGGTCCTGCTGCCCCTCCTGGTCCTCTCTATTGTCCTGCTGCCCCTGCCTTTCTCGGTCAGGCGCCCGATTCATTCTGGCTGCCGGCAGAGATGAAGAAGACCATTCCACAGCAAGACCAGCGATGATTGCATCCACCCTGTGGGAGAACCAGAGGCTGCGGCCAAACTCGAAACTCTGGTACGAGCCACTCTAACCAGGCCCCAACACCAGAGCACTTTTTCACCCACAGGCTCCTGGCGTGGATGCCCTACCATCTATGGTAGGTCAGGGTGTGCTGTCCAGTGTGTAGGAGGCAGCTCACAGGTTTTTTGTGTTTATTTCAATTAAAAAAAATCTATTTTCAAATATAAATCTTTTATCTGAGTTTTATTCAATCAATTTGACACATTGCTAATAGCGAGTGATGCAGTCCATAAGAGAAAGAAACAGAGGTCTGATCATTTCAGATGCATAAACAAAGATACACACGCAACTTGAATAGAGCAACAGACCTGTAGGCCCATAGCACAGTCATTAAACATCATTAAAACAACAGCAAGTGTTCTTAAACTTCTGTTTGTTATGTCACAAGAAGCAAGATATTGGCTCTTGAATTTACACAAAACAACACTTTGGGAGACTTTGCCTGTTTTTATTTCTGGCGCTGGTGGGATTCAAACCGGTGACCTTCCGATCCACTCTTCCCCCCCATTCAAAAACGGAAAAGGCAATATTTTTTATTTTTCTTTAATCGTTTAGAATACATACTGATAAATAAACTAGTAAATAATGGAAAAGAAGCTTCAATTTCTCTCTCTCTCTTTCTCTTCCCTTAGCATCAAGCTGGGGAACAATAGTCTGTTAAGGGGGGGGAAGAAGGGGGCAGAAGAAAAAGGAGAAAAAAGAAGAAAACGAAAGAGAAATTGAGGCTTCTTTTGCAACTTTCATCACACAAATACATGTGTAACAACACACTTTAATTTCAGTAAGCAACATTGCTGGTCTTTACTTTGTTCTGTTCAAATACGTAGACTCAATTTTGTAAACTGTGCGCTGTGAGCAGGGTTCGAACCTGCGCGGGGAGACCCCATTGGATTTCGAGTCCAACGCCTTAACCTCTCGGCCATCACAGCTATACTGGCTTCTGCACTGCCTGGTCTGTAGTAAAGACAAAATCTTTTCAAGATCTAGACACGGACCAGAGTTTGCTTATTAAGGAAGCCTCATATAGAGACTTTTGAATATCAATTCACAGAAGCCATGTTACGAGGATGCAACTTACATTACACAAATACATGCGCAACAACACTTTGAGAAAGCAAAGGAATCCCATTGGATTTCGGGTCCTTATCCTTAACCACTCCGTCATCACAGCTGCCCTTAGCCTTTCATTGTTGTTTAAATGTTTCTACGTTACTTCTTCAAATTTGAAAGGGCCATGGGCTACACAGGAAAGGAGGTCCCAAAGACATTGGGAACCACAATTGCATTTTACACCACCACGCAATTGCGTCTCAACAACTCATTTTTCCAAAGGTGGACCAACATGTCGTCCTTTAAGAGGGATGTCGTTTCCCCTGCGCTGTGAGCAGGGTTCGAACCTGCGCGGGGAATGATCTCAGTTTACAGTTCTAAACGTAGCGCTAATAAGCAGACACGGGTCCCTGTCACATGCCCTTAGTGTGGTGTGTATGCGTGTGGATTCCATGCAGCCCAATGCCATGGGCACACTATACAAAATGAAAGTGACACTTAACAGTAATGCTGCTTCTAAAGTTGACGCTGTTAAACTAGGGATTCCGTGGCTGAATGAGATAAAACAGTGATTCGATTCATAGATTATATTTGTACGAACTACGCATTGATTCAATTCAGACACAAAACAAGAGGTTTCAAAAATACAGAAATAGTCACGATATTCTCTTTTAATGATTCATTCGTAGATAATGACAATTAAAGTAGTTTGAAAATATGTGGCTGCGCTGTTACTAATGCTTTATAAATGCAACACATGCTTATAATGTGCAAACTGAATTATGAACCCATTATAACGGAAACCCCTTTGTGTGAAGTGTCACCAAAAGAAAAGAAAACAGAGACAGGAAATACATTTGAGCTACTCTATTACTCATTTATTTGCAAATATATATTCTAAGTATCTGTAGGATGAAAGTAAAGTGGCAAAGACACAAATCAGTGTAAGGTTTAGGTATGTTAACGGACCCAGGTGCGGTGCAGAGAAAGAGAGGCGGACAAGTAGTTAGCGGTACTAAACAAAAGGATCTTTACTTTGGATGAGTAGTCAAAACAGGACACAAAAATAGGGACTCAATGCTCGAAATCAAAGAGGAGATCACAGTCTCAAAACAGTACTTGTATACTCGTATGACTTACGCTCACAAAGCGACCAACAAAGGTGAAGACGAAGCGGGAGTGAAGGGAAGTGAGGGTACATATTGCATGAGTGACAATTACACACAGGTGCTGGTGATAAGTATGTGATTGAGGTGGCACAGTGGACGGACGGAGGGAGGCAAGTAGGGGGACGCACTGGGAAGCACAACCCCCATCCGTAACAAATCAGTGAGGCTCCTGTGGTCCTGCAGATCGGGGGGGTGGGGGGGGGGGACATAACAAGAAGACGTGAGGTTATTTTTTAAACTTTAACTGGAATACTTATTGGATTTCACTGAAGAACTTCCCATTCTTTGGGGTGACCGATGAGGTCTGACCCTATGGAATTCCTAAGAGAGAAAGAAAGAGAGAGAGAGAGGGGAGGGGGAAGTGAAAAAATAATGGTCAGAATACAATTACTTACAATCATTTAAACTACTTTTTCCTATTACTTAAAAGCCTGTGTGTGTGTGTGTGTGTGTGTGTGTGTGTGTGTGTGTGTGTGTGTGTCTAGGAGGACTCCATGAGGAGCTGGAGGTGGTGCTCCAGGAGGCTGGAAACTCCAATGACCAGAGACTGGTTTGAAGTACCAGGGAACCTCCAGAAGCATCATCAGCCCGCCCTGAGTTAAGGCTCTGAGTTACTGCTAATTCACAGTATCCATTTAAACTGAACTATAGATTGGATGCTAAATGCTAGAGAGAAGGAACAGTAACAACATCAGAACATGTCTGTACTTTCAGCTGCACCAGCCATCTCTCAGCCTCTGATTCCATGTTGCTGGCAGGCAGGCAGGCAGGAGTGCAGAAGAGAGTACAGACGCTCCACAAACCCACCAGGTTGCTAACAGGAAACGCAAGAGAGAGAGCAGAGAGTCATATGGAATTGTCAACAAAGTCACAGTGAAAGAACTGTACTAACCACCACCAGGGGCCTCCCCACCATCACCCCAAACTGAACCAGCTCATAGATGATGTCTAACAAAAGACAAACACATTTAGAACAAAATAGCAATGATATTAAAAAGAAGGTATTAATACAGGTACAGGTATTCGATGCGAGACTATTGAATTGCCTCGACAGCTCATCCAGAATGCTGCCGCCAGTCTGGTGTTCAAACTCCCCAAATTCTCCCATGTCACTCCCCTCCTCCGCACCCTTCACTGGCTCCCGGTAGCAGCTCTCATCAGATTCAAGACCCACGACTGGCCGCCTGGCACCGCCGCCCCTTCGGTCATGGCTTTTCACTGTCCTGGCGACCCGCTGGTAGAATGAGCTTCCTACTGCTGTCATGACTGCAGAGTCACTACCAATCTTCCGCTGTAGATTGAAGACCTACATCTTAACGGTCCCTCCTACAAGTTTCTCTCCTGATAATAATAAAAATGTCCTTCTTCTAGCATTGTGACTGCCTATGGCCACTGGTCCGAGCATTGATTACTTTATCTTATGATGACTGATGGATAGATGATTCACTTACTTAGACAAATGTATTTGTTGTCAGTCACTTTGGATAAAGGCATCTGCTAAATGCCATAAATGTAATGTAAATGTCCTCATGGATCAGTCCTCTCTACGGACAATAATGACATTGCACCACTGAATATGTGTTGCTAGAATACGAAATAACATAGCGCAAGGCCAAAATGTACATTCCTTGGCAAAATGCATGGAGCTGGCTAGCAAGCTTGCTAGTTCAAGCTAAAGGCTTAAAGCGGGCGAGCTAACTCTTAGAAACTGTCAACGGGTTACTTAGCCATCTAGCAGCTAACAATGCTACCATTGCTTCTCGCAAAATAGTCATTGCACAAACAATGTGTTCGATATGTGTCTACTGTAAAATGTAATTAAATGCCACATACCGTTTTCGAAGTCGCTGTCGCTTCCCTCTTCACGATCTCGAACCCTGCAAAAAAAGAAGACACGAACAACAACCTGTCATAGAGACGGCAGGCCGCAGTCCACGCACTCTCGCAGTCAAACCTGAAAAACACCGAGGCATTTTTCAGTGCCTTTCGTTGCTTATGCTAAATCTCAACTGAAGTTTGTTGTTATCTGGAGCGGATTGAACATTCCATAGAATGTTGCTGATGTTCTACATTGAAAGGTTGCATAGCAACACACAGTTTTGAAAATAACGAGTAATAATCATACATGACACATATCATGAACACTTTTCAAAAATGCGTTACCATGTGACCTCTAGAAATAGAACACGAGCAACATTCTATGTTTGATCCAGCGCTACGCAGCAACACACCTCTGATGATGTTGACATTGACTAGATCCAGCTGGTCTTCTGAGCGCTGGCATTACTACGCCATTAGCATTAGCAACGAAAGGTACTGAGAAACGCCTCGGTGTTTTTCAGGTTTGCTGCGGGACTGCGTGGACTGCGGACTGCCATTTCTACGACAGGTTGTTGTTCCTGTTTCCTTTTTGAGAGGACAGCGACCTCGAAGCAGGTATGTCACGTTCAATTACATTTTACAGTAGACACATAGTCAATAAATGCATCTGTGTAATGGCATGACTGTTAGTCCGTCAGTAGCTACGGTGGTAGCATAGTTAGCTTTAGCTTGAACTAGCTCGCTTGCTCGTCACCTACGTGTGCTGTGTTGTTTTAGCAACACATATCGAGTGGTTGTCTAACTATCGTTCAGATATTGTCAAACTATCTTTCAGATATGGTCCAACTATCGTCACATACCCTCTCCGAAGTCGCTGCCGTCGCTTCCCTCTGCACGATCGCGAACCCAACAAAAAAGAAAACACGGACGTAAAAACGGCAGGCAGCAGTCCAAACCTGAAAAACACTGAGGCATTTTTCAGCCCGTTTTGCTCTAAAAATCAGCTGGTTTGTGTCGATGTAAACATCAACTGAAGTTGTTATCTGGAGCGGATTGAACATTCCATAGAATGTTGCTAATGTTCTATATCGAAAGGTTGCATAGCAACACATAGTTTTGAAAATAATTAATAATAATCATAGATGTATCATAAAGACTTTTCAGAAATGCGTTACCATGTGACCTCTAGAAATAGAACATGAGCAGCATTCTATGGAATGGTTGATCCGGCGCTACACAGCAACACACTTCTGTTGATGTTTACATTGACGAGACCCCGCTGGTTTTCTGAGAGCTAGCATAACTAAGCCATGAGCATTAGCATTACTAAGCCATGAGCATTAGCAACGAAAGGTACTGAAAAATGTCTCGGGTGTTTTTCACTATTGGATGCGGAATGCGTTGTTAGAAATTATATTTGATAAAAACAGTTTATTATTGCTATAATAAAAATACATTACTGCAGTGTGCTAAATTTACTAATGTGATGGTCTGTTGATAAATGGGATGAATCAAGCATTAGTCCCATAGTACGTTGGATTAATACATAGAGAGGTTAAGCCAGGTCATCAAGAAAGATGTCGCAACACACGCTTACACAAAGAGCAAAAGTGGAAAAGTACCAGGCTAGGGGGGACATACCAGAGTAGGTATCTTATCTCTAACAGGGTGCTGACTCCGCAGATGGGACGAATGGTGTGACCAGCCCGTGAACAACAAGGGATGCCAAGTCTAAACCACGGTTCCTCCCCAACCAAATAGCCAATCACAATCACTTTGTTTACTGTAAATGCTTTGTTTGACTGTTTGAATGCATCCATTTTTGGAGGGTTGGTTCCAGATTAACAGCTTGCTGACTGTGATTTTCTTCTCCAAAAGTGGTCCTTGTACAAGCCATTGCCCGGAGGAAGGGACTCAGCAGCCAAAGGAATGCGAGGAGGCAGGTTAATCTCCTGGTGCAGCAAGGACCCTGTGCGTATATTAGAAATATTTCTGTTACATATGATGGTAAACAGACACTAGGGAGATTCTCATTGTCTGACAACAAGAATGAGGGAGTCTAAACTGTGACCATCACTGACCTGTCTGAACAGGATGCTGGGCCATACTGGTGTGGAGTGAATGTTAAGAGAACCAAAGCGGGCTTCATCGCACTGATTAGTCAGGTGCAACTGCATGTTGAAGGTGAGTGTAAGCTGGTCTTCTTGTTCATCATTAATGCACTGATGTTGTGTAGCAGAGGCAGACCTATTCCTCAATAATGATGATGCATGCACTATGATAATGATCCATAGCCATAGAAAATGTCTACATCCTCATTATTATTACATTTATTACCAATAAATACTTCTAACAGGTATGAACATGATGAATCGAACTCAAAACAAGTGGTCGCATGACCAACTAACATAAGTTAACATTACATTATATCTGACTCCAAAGTATATTTCATGGGTTAACAATGATAGACAATACTTTGCTCATCCCTGTGTGACAGACAATCCATCATATCGGATCCTAGATTCATTAAGAATACCCAAAATGCTATTTTACTTGCCCTCAAGTTAAGATAAATTGTCTTGTGAGGAGTTTACGCTCATGCCAATAGCAGTAGCTAACTATCTCTACGTCTCGATGATGATTGTGGTGGAAGTCTAGGATTTACCACTCTGTACTTTAGCTCTTCGGAGGTAAGAATCAAGAAACAAGTCCTGAGTAGCCACAATATCTGAGTCCGGTATTTATTGCTTGCAAACAAGAGACAAGAGCGTAACAGCAGCCCAGCGTAGAACCGGGGGTCCGTTCAGCACAAGTCTAAAGAGACAATGATCAGGTTCGTCTTTTATACAGTTTAAACATAACACAGGCGCCGCCAAGGCTATCGGCTGATGGGCCTGTGCTTACGTGAGAAAGGGCGGGAGAGAATGAACAATGGGGAGACTTTCTTATTGATTAATCGCCGTTCAACATTTCACACCTATCGACAGGATGCGCCTGTCCCCCCACTATTGCTCTCTCCTACCACTCCCTCAGAGATCACCGCTGTTCATGTGGTAAATCATACAGTGCTTCTCAGAACAATGGCTATAGAACTTTAGAGGAGTGGCAAGAGAAAATGTCATCACAGTAGTTACACAAGTTGTATCAGTCATATGAAAGTGTATAACCTGAAAATAGTTCTATGAATGTATTTTCCATAACATGATGCATGTGAACATTCAACATTCAATGAGAGAACCTGGTCATGATTATGTTGTGCTGTATTAACAGAAGCTTTATCTAGCGCACAACCTCACATTAATGCACATAGGAAGAATGAGAATAGAGTATCAACAAAATAACCAATTTAACAGTTTCAAAGCAACATATGACCCAAAACTCAAAGAACATCTTCCTGTCCTTCTCCTTAAGTATCATTCCCAACAAAGGACAAGGTGTGAGACACATTACAATTGCAAAGGAATTGACAAATGGCGAGGATGCGATTTCTTCAGGATGTCCGCCAGGCACGCTCATTCAACTGTAAATAGATATACACATTTAAATCAAGGCTGGCGCCATCAAAATCCATCTGCAGAAAAATCAGTCTTGTGAACTAGATTCAAGTCACAGTGGCTGTGAAAAAAACGTCAACATATGAATTATTGTTTATCAGCTCCAGATCTAGTTATTCTGAGAAACCTAACTCTAATGATATCAGCACTTCCTTTTTGTGTTTTTTTTACTGTGCTGTGTCTCTGTAGTGAGCTGTGAGATCTGAACATGCTCAGTGTTGACATAGCAGTCTACGATGTGGTGAGAATGAGTTGTGGATTTTGCTCGTTTATTTTTGACTGAAGTGAAAAAACATTATTCAACTATTATTTTGCACCTGCATGTTGAAGGTGAGTCTAATCTGGTCTTCTAGTCCATCATTAATAAATGTACTGTTGTGTAGCAGAGGTATTCTGCAGACTTAGTCCTCAATAATGTGAATGCACTATGATAATGATTGAAATGTAATATTTTGACCAATGAATTTCACAGATTGGAGCTAATTCAAATCAGACAATGTGACCGAAACACGTTGAGAGGATTGCCATGGTGTGGTGTGTTTATCCTTGTGTCCATGTGAAAAGGGGATTACCCCAGACTGACACACTTCACCATCAGAAATCTGAAAGTAGAGGATGCTGGGACAAACTGGTGTGGATCTGACCGAACCATGAAGCCTGCCGACGACACCAGGATTCACCTCTCTGTGGGTAAGTGCTTGAAAACACAATTCTGCTTCCTCCTACAGTTAGTCACATTCAATGATCTGTCACATCAACCCGGGCCGACTGCTTGGAAAGCAGCTATTTTCACCACGGGGTCTTTCTTGTCACCTTTTTTTCATGGGCTGGATTACTCAGTAAACAAGGGAGGGTGGGGGGGTGAGAAAAATTTTACAACAATGCACACACAGTGGAAGTAAACTCCCTGCTTTTTGCCGACTGGGCGGAAACGTCCCCCAACCTGAGGCTCCATTGCGGGGAAGGGGCATCCGTTAGTAGGTGGCTCGTTGGTCTAGGGGTATGATTCTCGTTTAGGGTGCGAGAGGTCCTGGGTTCAATCCCCGACGAGCCCTCTGATTTAGCCTTTCACCAGATCGGACGACTCCATCAAAGTGTCTTGGGTCGCCGCTTCAGCAGATGGGTCACCTTGCCAGCGTTGCGAATGAGTCCTTTTTATGCAGACAGTGCAGACACTTCCCACAACCTGAGGCTCCGTTGCGGTGTAGGGGCAAGGTGGTGTCAGACGGTTCGTTGGTCTAGTGGTATGATTCTCGCTTCGGGTGTGAGAGGTCCCGGGTTCAAATCCTGGACGAGCCCTTTGACGAAAACTTTCACAAGCTGGGTCCACCAAATCAAAGTCCTTTGGCTCAATGGTTCAACAGATGTTTCCCCAAGTAGCAGCAAAATTCCACTTTTAAAAAGCCTTTCTTCACGTCCTGGCTTTAAGTATCCGGTGGAATAGGCTACCAGGCCAATACGAGCGTAGGTCGAGGTGGCCATGTGGTGAAGGCGATGGACTGCTAATCCATTGTGCTCTGCACGCGTGGGTTCGAATGCCATCCTCATCGCACAGCCATGCTTCTTTGTCAGCTTGGACGACCGTGGGCGTGAAAACAGAGGAGGTGGAGAAACAATGTAAAGCGTGCGGCACATCCTTCGGAGACCACATTCAGACGGACGTCGTCCAACAGCTTCTTTGAGCACGGAGACAGCTTCAAACTAGGCGGGGTTCGAACCGACGCTTTCAACGAGACTGAAGTGTCATTCTTGCGTCTTTGGATACGCAGGCATGGGCCCCTCGGGAAAAGGACACCTAACTTGCGTTGTTGTGTGCCAAAGTGTGAATGTGTATTTCAGAGAATAGCTAAACAAGGAGAACCCATACTTTTCAACAAGATCTGCACAGAGCTCTTCATCACAGAGGGAGATGCAGAGGTCAAACATTTGGTGAGGAAGATTAAGGCAGCATCCAAAAGACCATACTGTATAGTGAGGGATTAGTATACTGTATAGAGTAATTTAAGGTACCTCTGGAGAAAAGAATAAAGGAAATATGTCACAGGACTATTATACCCTAATCAGAGTACAGTGCTGAAACAAGGCATCAAAATCTAATTCTGACATGTAGCCACTGTAGAGACCCTGCTGTACTCCTCTGAGGGTTAAATGGATTGCTAAATTCTGCCCCAGGATCAGTTTCATTTGTTTCCCAGTTCAGTTAGGCTTGAGGCTCAGAGAACTGACGAGCTGATCCTTGATCTGTACGGTAGGTGGGGGAGATGTCTCCAAAGAGCAGCATGGGCTCATCTATGGCCTGATTCCAATCCACTCCCTTGCCCCTTCCACTGACTCCTACACCTTCAATGACTGAGTACAGTATGTGCACCTTAAAACCTGTATCCACAAAGTGTCTCAGAGTAAGAGTGCAGGTCCTACCTGATCCTAGATCAGCACAACCTCTGCTAATTAATGTATTGGTTCTAACCCTAACCCTAAATACACATTGACACATTCACAATGTTTTTTCACTTTTTTTGGACCACTCTTTTCTCATGAACCATGTTATATTTTGTTATGTTCATTTGTCTCATTACTTCATAGATAATGTATTCATTTGCGTGACGGTAAACCTGCACACTTTTAGCTCAGCAGGACATGGAATTAGAAGGGTTACAGTAAACGTGTATGTTTTTAGGTCAGCAGCACTTCAGTCAGAAACAGTCTTAGTTAACATTGTAGCAGTGTGACCATACTCGTGCCCTGCGTACATATTTAGACAGGGCAGCATTTAACCTCATATGAACAGTTTGATTTCAAATTCAAACTTTTAAAATATCGAGCCAAAAGAAGAAAGAATGCTTCAATGTCCCAATACAAACGCAGGTCAATGTATTCTCTGTAACAACGGCACATTTTCACACAAGTCCCACTCATACCTTGAATTTGAAATGACTTGTGCTCCCGTTAGAGATGGTGAGTTGAGATAATCAGATTAGATGGGAACTTGTGGCGGAAGAAGCGAAGTGGTATAAGAAGCACATCAATTTCTGAGAGTAGGAAGAGTTCCAGTAATACTCAACTGAAGACTCAACTAAATGAGCCCTAGAGTTGAATTAAAAACTCTCAAACATACATACACACACGGACAAACACGCATGCACGCCCGCACACATGGACACAAACAAACAAACACACACACACACACACACACACACACACACACACACCTGCATGCACACATGCACAAACACATAAATGCATGCATGCACAGAGTCTGTGCCACAGACACTCAAATTCACACACGCGCGCGCGCATACACACGCACACACACGCACACACAAACACACTGAATTATGGGAAAGTTTGGCAATGAGATTCGTCCTCATTGTCAAACTTAATAAATTCCGCACACTCAACTTTTGAACTCCTTTGCTAGTCATTCTATCATGTAATTATGATATTCGCTGAAAAAAAAAACTACCAATCAGTTGGTAGAGCATGGCCCTAACCCTAACCCTAACACATATATACTGGAATGTATGCACTCACTGCAATGTAAGTGGCTTTGGATAAAAGCGTTAGCTAAATGGCATATGTTCTTCTTATTATATTGTTTGAGGCTGAAAGGTTTTCCTGACCCATTGTAAGCATGGTAAGACAATGGCCTCTGGAGTGTCACAGTCAGACGCCCTGTATGACACCCTGGTATCTGGAGTGTCCCTGCAGCTCAGCACCTCTCTCATCCACCCAGATCACACTGACTCTACTAAAGCACCCTCCATGTACAAAACCGGTGAACACTTGTGTGGTTCTGTCACTGGTGATACTTGTCAAGTATCGAAATAAAAATGACCCCGCCAAGCCACAGTTTGTAATAAAGTCGTAAGTTTACTCACTCTGATTGTTCCTCTGGTGGCTGTCTTCTTGGGTCTAAAGCTTGTGATATGTGCCTTCCAAAAAACCTAATAAATGCACTTTTCAACTACTCAGGTTATATACTACGGAAGCGATCAAAGGGAGTTAGCGAGCTAACTTTAGCTCCAACTCCAACAAAGCCCATATCCACAAAGTGTCTCAGAGTAAGAGTGCTGATCTAGGATCAGGTCCCCCACCTTTCCATGTCATCTTATTCAATCTGATCTAAAAGGCTAAACTGATCCTAGATCAACTTTCCTACTTTAAGATGCTTTGTGAATATGAGACCTGGTGAACACTGAAGACATAGGAGCTAGGTGAAGGGACCGAAATAGAACTGGCCCAATACATGACAATCACCTGGTTTGGGGCAGTTCATCCTTGTTGTGTAAACAGCTACAATGACAACCAGAAAGGTCATTGTCGCAAAGAACACGACTGATGGACAACCACTCACTACGTTTCACTACCTTTGGACTGCTTTGCTTGAATTAGAGCTGCAAGAAACAAGTAGCTCTCCCCGTCGGGGAAAGGAACCCCGGTTTCCCACGTGACAGGCAGGGATACTGCCCACGATACTAACGAGGAGGTGGTATGGGAGGCCTGGGTTCGATTACCAACATGGGCAGAGGAGGTGGTTTGGAAGGCCTGGGCTCGATTCCCAGCCTGTGCACAAACACTTTTTGCCTAAATCCTTTGCTCACCTGGTGTTTCAAGCCAAACTAGCTATGTTTTGTGAACTGGTTATTGACAGTTTTCATTTTACACAATTATCTCACTACAATAATGCTACGGCTACAGAGAGAAAGCGCCATGGTCCTGGAATGGTGAGAATAAATGTGTTTCCACCCGGTTTCGAACCGGGGACCTTTCGCATGTGAGGCGAACGTGATGACCACTACACTACGGAAACTACACTTGATGATCAACTTTTCTTTTGGTTCAAAGACATACAACCAAGTTTTAATTGATCAGTTGGGGAATTGAACCACGGTCTCGCGCTAAAGTTAAGTCTTAAACTCACTCAAAATTCCCCATTCATTCTCTATCCTTGCTGACATCTAAGCATTGGTGGTTCAGTGGTAGAATTCTCGCCTGCCACGCGGGAGGCCCGGGTTCGATTCCCGGCCAATGCATGAACACTTCTTTACGGCCGTTGGAAACCACCGATATATGTAAATATCCATTCTTCAAGGCCAAATTCGGCTGACATGGAAGTATTGGTGGTTCAGTGATAGAATTCTCGCCTGCCATGCGGGAGGCCAGGGTTCAATTCATGAATTCATGAAAAGGACAATTACATTAACACTTCATGAGGACCTTTGATAATTGTAAACCACAGTTATACACTCACTGGCCACTTTATTAGGTACACCTTGCTAGTACGGGGTTGGACCCCCTTTTGCTTTCAGAACTGCCTTAATTCTTTGTGCCATTGATTCATCAAGGTGCTGGAAACATCCCTCCGTTGACATGATAGCATCACGCAGTTGCTGCAGATTTGTCGGCTGCACATCCATGATGCGATTCTCCCGTTCCACCACATCCCAAAGGTGCTCTATTGAATTGAGATCTGGTGACTGCGGAGGCCATTGGAGTACAGTGAACTCATTGTCATGTTCATTGATTGGGCCTGCCAGATCTGCACGTTTCCAACTTAGAGGGTCACTGTTGAATGCAGAATGTGCCTCTGCCCAAAAGGGAGGCCGTATCTTGGAGATGCAGGGGATTGAACCCTGGACCTCATACATGCAAAGCATGCGCTCTACCACTGAGCTACATCCCCAACGGGCAACTGCAGGGATTTTTGGAACACATAGCAACAGCATGGTAGAGGACGTTGTTGACCGTCATGGCTGTGCTGAGTCAGGACACTTGGAAGACTGTTTAGACAAGGACACCTCATCACAGATGCAGGGCACCAGTCTCTCCCTGGTGGTCTAGTGGTTAGGATTCGGCGCTCTCACCGCCGCGGCCCGGGTTCGATTCCCGGTCAGGGAATGAATTTTGTGGAGACACAACCCTCGTTCGCTGGAGTCCTTGAACGACACCTTGTTAAAACTCACAAAAAAGAAAAAAAAAAAGGCTCCTCCTTCGAGCCGGATTTGAACCAGCGACCTAAGGATTACTGCTATAGAACCTACAGTCCTCCGCTGTACCAACTGAGCTATTGAAGGGTGCCAACCGGACCGCCAGATCTGCACGTTTCCAAGTTAGAAGGTGTTTTTGTGCTACATATTTAGCTAACAACTACGTTTCACTACCTTTGGACTGCTTTGCTTGAATTAGAGCTGCAAGAAACAAGTAGCTCTCCCCGTCGGGGAAAGGAACCCCGGTTTCCCACGTGACAGGCAGGGATACTGCCCACGATACTAACGAGGAGGTGGTATGGGAGGCCTGGGTTCGATTACCAACATGGGCAGAGGAGGTGGTTTGGAAGGCCTGGGCTCGATTCCCAGCCTGTGCACAAAGACTTTTTGCCTAAATCCTTTGCTCACCTGGTGTTTCAAGCCAAACTAGCTATGTTTTGTGAACTGGTTATTGACAGTTTTCATTTTACACAATTATCTCACTAAAATAATGCTACGGCTACAGAGAGAAAGCGCCATGGTCCTGGAATGGTGAGAATAAATGTGTTTCCGCCAGGTTTCGAACCGGGGACCTTTCGCGTGTGAGGCGAACGTGATGACCACTACACTACGGAAACTACACACCCTTTGATGATCAACTTTTCTTTTGGTTCAAAGACATACAACCAAGTTTTAATTGATCAGTTGGGGAATTGAACCACGGTCTCGCGCTAAAGTTAAGTCTTAAACTCACTCAAAATTCCCCATTCATTCTCTATCCTTGCTGACATCTAAGCATTGGTGGTTCAGTGGTAGAATTCTCGCCTGCCACGCGGGAGGCCCGGGTTCGATTCCCGGCCAATGCATGAACACTTCTTTACGGCCGTTGGAAACCACCGATATATGTAAATATCCATTCTTCAAGGCCAAATCCGGCTGACATGGAAGCATTGGTGGTTCAGTGATAGAATTCTCGCCTGCCATGCGGGAGGCCAGGGTTCAACTCATGAATTCATGAAAAGGACAATTACATTAACACTTCATGAGGACCTTTGATAATTGTAAACCACAGTTAAACACTCACTGGCCACTTTATTAGGTACACCTTGCTAGTACTGGGTTGGACCCCCTTTTGCTTTCAGAACTGCCTTAATTCTTTGTGCCATTGATTCATCAAGGTGCTGGAAACATCCCTCCGTTGACATGATAGCATCACGCAGTTGCTGCAGATTTGTCGGCTGCACATCCATGATGCGATTCTCCCGTTCCACCACATCCCAAAGGTGCTCTATTGAATTGAGATCTGGTGACTGTGGAGGCCATTGGAGTACAGTGAACTCATTGTCATGTTCATTGATTGGGCCTGCCAGATCTGCACGTTTCCAACTTAGAGGGTCAGTGTTGAATGCAGAATGTGCCTCTGCCCAAAAGTGAGGCCGTATCTTGGAGATGCAGGGGATTGAACCCTGGACCTCATACATGCAAAGCATGCGCTCTACCACTGAGCTACATCCCCAACGGGCAACTGCAGGGATTTTTGGAACACATAGCAACAGCATGGTAGAGGACGTTGTTGACCGTCATGGCTGTGCTGAGTCAGGACACTTGGAAGACTGTTTAGACAAGGACACCTCATCACAGATGCAGGGCACCAGTCTCTCCCTGGTGGTCTAGTGGTTAGGATTCGGCGCTCTCACCGCCGCGGCCCGGGTTCGATTCCCGGTCAGGGAATGAATTTTGTGGAGACACAACCCTCGTTCGCTGGAGTCCTTGAACGACACCTTGTTAAAACTCACAAAAAAGAAAAAAAAAAAGGTTCCTCCTTCGAGCCGGATTTGAACCAGCGACCTAAGGATTACTGCTATAGAACCTACAGTCCTCCGCTCTACCAACTGAGCTATCGAAGGGTGCCAACAGGACCGCCAGATCTACACGTTTCCAAGTTAGAAGGTGTTTTTGTGCTACATATTTAGCTAACAACTACGTTTCACTACCTTTGGACTGCTTTGCTTGAATTAGAGCTGCAAGAAACAAGTAGCTCTCCCCGTCGGGGAAAGGAACCCCGGTTTCCCACGTGACAGGCAGGGATACTGCCCACGATACTAACGAGGAGGTGGTATGGGAGGCCTGGGTTCGATTACCAACATGGGCAGAGGAGGTGGTTTGGAAGGCCTGGGCTCGATACCCAGCCTGTGCACAAACACTTTTTGCCTAAATCCTTTGCTCACCTGGTGTTTCAAGCCAAACTAGCTATGTTTTGTGAACTGGTTATTGACAGTTTTCATTTTACACAATTATCTCACTACAATAATGCTACGGCTACAGAGAGAAAGCGCCATGGTCCTGGAATGGTGAGAATAAATGTGTTTCCGCCCGGTTTCGAACCGGGGACCTTTCGCGTGTGAGGCAAACGTGATGACCACTACACTACTGAAACTACACACCCTTTGATGATCAACTTTTCTTTTGGTTCAAAGACATACAACCAAGTTTTAATTGATCAGTTGGGGAATTGAACCACGGTCTCGCGCTAAAGTTAAGTCTTAAACTCACTCAAAATTCCCCATTCATTCTCTATCCTTGCTGACATCTAAGCATTGGTGGTTCAGTGGTAGAATTCTCGCCTGCCACGCGGGAGGCCCGGGTTCGATTCCCGGCCAATGCATGAACACTCCTTTACGGCCATTGGAAACCACCGATATATGTAAATATCCATTCTTCAAGGCCAAATTCGGCTGACATGGAAGCATTGGTGGTTCAGTGATAGAATTCTCGCCTGCCATGCAGGGAGGCCAGGGTTCAATTCATGAATTCATGAAAAGGACAATTACATTAACACTTCAAGAGGACCTTTGATAATTGTAGACCACAGTTATACACTCACTGGCCACTTTATTAGGTACACCTTGCTAGTACTGGGTTGGACCCCCTTTTGCTTTCAGAACTGCCTTAATTCTTTGTGCCATTGATTCATCAAGGTGCTGGAAACATCCCTCCATTGACATGATAGCATTACGCAGTTGCTGCAGATTTGTCGGCTGCACATCCATGATGCGATTCTCCCGTTCCATCACATCCCAAAGGTGCTCTATTGAATTGAGATCTGGTGACTGTGGAGGCCATTGGAGTACAGTGAACTCATTGTCATGTTCATTGATTGGGCCCGCCAGATCTGCATGTTTCCAACTTAGAGGGTCAGTGTTGAATGCAGAATGTGTTTCTGCCCAAAAGGGAGGCCGTATCTTGGAGATGCAGGGGATTGAACCCTGGACCTCATACATGCAAAGCATGCGCTCTACCACTGAGCTACATCCCCAACGGGCAACTGCAGGGATTTTTGGAACACATAGCAACAGCATGGTAGAGGACGTTGTTGACCGTCATGGCTGTGCTGAGTCAGGACACTTGGAAGACTGTTTAGACAAGGACACCTCATCACAGATGCAGGGTACCAGTCTCTCCCTGGTGGTCTAGTGGTTAGGATTCGGCGCTCTCACCGCCGCGGCCCGGGTTCGATTCCCGGTCAGGGAATGAATTTTGTGGAGACACAACCCTCGTTCGCTGGAGTCCTTGAACGACACCTTGTTAAAACTCACAAAAAAGAAAAAAAAAAAAGGCTCCTCCTTCGAGCCGGTTTTGAACCAGCGACCTAAGGATTACTGCTATAGAACCTACAGTCCTCCGCTCTACCAACTGAGCTATCGAAGGGTGCCAACGGGACCGCCAGATCTGCACGTTTCCAAGTTAGAAGGTGTTTTTGTGCTACATATTTAGCTAACAACTACGTTTCACTACCTTTGGACTGCTTTGATTGAATTAGAGCTGCAAGAAACAAGTAGCTCTCCCCTTCGGGGAAAGGAACCCCGGTTTCCCACGTGACAGGCAGGGATACTGCCCACGATACTAACGAGGAGGTGGTATGGGAGGCCTGGGTTCGATTACCAACATGGGCAGAGGAGGTGGTTTGGAAGGCCTGGGCTCGATTCCCAGCCTGTTCACAAACACTTTTTGCCTAAATCCTTTGCTCAGCTGGTGTTTCAAGCCAAACTAGCTATGTTTTGTGAACTGGTTATTGACAGTTTTCATTTTACACAATTATCTCACTACAAAAATGCTACGGCTACAGAGAGAAAGCGCCATGGTCCTGGACCCTGTGCGTATATTATGAATATTTCTGTTACATATGATGTTAAACAGACACTAGGGAGATTCTCATTGTCTGACAACAAGAGTGACGCAGTCTAAACTGTGACCATCACTGACCTGTCTGAACAGGATGCTGGGCCATACTGGTGTGGAGTGAATGTCAAGAGAACCGAAGCGGGCTTCATCGCACTGATTAGTCAGGCGCATCTGCATGTTGAAGGTGAGTGACTGAAAGGTTGACCAGGACCGAAAGAACGATTAAAAGAAGGAACATTGTAAATAAACAGGGTTTTCCCTTATCACCACCACCGAATCCGCCTCTGTGTTTAGGACCTTTGTTACAGTGGCTCCCAACGAGGGGCAAAGGAGGCGGATTCGGCTGTGATAAGGGAAAACCCTGTTTATTTACAATGTTCCTTCTTTTTTTCGTTCTTTCGGTCCTGGTCGACTTTTCAGTCATAGCTTTTCAGCCCTTTTCTCCCCCAAAGCAGAGGCACACACATCTTAAACCATTTCGTTAACGAGGCTTCATTCGCAACAGGTGCGCAACGAAGCCTCGCTTCCGTAACCCTTGCCACGGTCCTGTAGCTCCCTCTACAGGCCGAACGCTGCATGTCCCCCCACGATTGATTTGATTCATAACCATTTTTATTGACAATGAAGTGTATGGCGATAAAAGCTTATGATTGATGACAGGTAGACAGATTTGATTGATTATAAAATATTGCTCCTAGTCCCATGACAGAATTTCACAGTTAGATGTATTGCTCCTAGTCCCATGACAGACTTTGACAGTTAGATTGACATTCTTCCTCTTGTTGGCCTCAGATGGTGACCAAGAAGCACAGGGCCATGGGGGTTTGGCCCTCTGATGTAGGGGACAGGCCAGCCCCCAGTCAGAATAGGTGGTATGCTCTCTACCAGAAGGTACATTTTGTCTGTGAAATACACCAACAGATTAAACAGATATAGGCTAGGTTGTATATGCCATGACATTGAGCATACCATGTGGTTACAGATTGAGAAATATCCAGTGCAGACCCGCGGCCAGACATCGTTGTTTGGTGGGCCAGAGTTGTGTCTGTGGATTTCACTCCCAGAAGGTAATGAAGGGACATCAGATGTAACTATTTGTCATGCTGAAATATCAGTAGTATTGATACTTGTTGTATCTGTATGTCTTCAGCAGCCAGCCAGTGTTCCACCGGCACCCACATCTGCCTCAGTGCCTGTTGCTGCCACGGTCCAGGGTCCAGTTCCACCTCGTGCCACGGCCCCTGCAGAGACCACAGCCTCAGTCCCTGCCAAGCCTGTGCAGAGTCCTCTGCAGCCTACATTGACTGTGTCAATGGTAAATATTTCCATAACATTTTGCCAAACGTTATCCATCCATTTTATCGCAGCACTGTTTTGTCATCATTTTATTCTGACCAATTTCACTTGCCATTCTTCTCTTTAGTTTTATAAATCCTGGTTTGGAGGGGCTTCTGGTGCTGCAGTCAAACCAAACCTTGTGGCTAGGTAGCCAGTTGAGGTATTACATGGATTTGTTCGTCTTAATGTCTCTGTGTTATTAGTGTAACTCGTGTGACTAATGTGGCTTATGTCTACAATCACATAGGTACATGCACAATCACAATATCAATCAACCTAACAATCACAATATAGTCTCCTGGTGTACTCTACCTTTCCTCTCCCTCACAGTCTCTGTCCAGCCCTGCTACTACCTCTGCTGGTACTCCATGAGGACCCCCTCCTCTGTTCCCAAGTCCCTGTCCAGCCCTGCTACGGCCTCCATGAGGACCCCTTCCCCTGTACCCAAGTCCCTGTCCAGCCCTGCTATGGCCTCTTTGAGGACCCCTTCCCCTGTACTACCCATGTCCCCCTCCAGCCCTGCCTCCACCTATATTAGGACCATCTCCCCTTTCTCTCTGCCTCCATCCCCCTCTGCTTCGGCGTCTGTGAGGACCACCTCTACCTCTCAGGCTACTGCCAGCCCTGCAAGTGCCTCTGTAAGTGCTCTCTTTTTTACCTGTGTTTATGTTTGTGTGTGTGTGTGTGTGTGTGTGTGTGTGTGTGTGTGTGTGTGTGTGTGTGTGTGTGTGTGAGTGTGAGTGTGTGTGTGTGTTAAATAACTTTGATATTATTATTGCATGTGTAATTCACTGAGTTTGGCTTCTTTTCTTTTTTTTCAGGATGAGTCCGATGTGGGTGTTTTCCCTACTACTGGTCCTGCTGCGCCTCCTGGTCCTCTCCTTGGTCCTGCTGCCCCTCCTTGTCCTCTCCTTGGTCCTGCTGCCCCTCTTGGTCCTCTGCTTGGTCCTGCTGCCCCTCTTGGTCCTCTCTATTGTCCTGCTGCCCCTGCCTTTCTCGTTCAGGCGCCCGATTCATTCTGGCTGCCGGCAGAGATGAAGAAGACCATTCCACAGCAAGACCAGCGATGATCATCCACTCTGTGGGAGAACCAGAGGCTGCGGCCAAACTTGAAGCTCTGGTACGAGCCACCGGTACCAGGGCTCATTTACAACCTGGCCCCAACACCAGAGCACTTTTTCACCCACAGGCTCCTGGCGTGGATGCCCTACAATCTGTGGAAGGTCAGGGTGTGCTGCCCAGTGTGTAGGAGGCAGCTCACAGGTTTTTTTTGTGTTTATTTCACTAATCTTTTTTCAATTTTCAAATATAAATGTTTTATCTGAGTTTTATTCAATCAATTTGACACATTGCTAATAGCGAGTGATGCAGTCCATAACAGAAAGAAACAGAGGTCTGATCATTTTATAACTGATATCATTTCAGATGCTTAAACAAAATTACACACACAACTTGAATAGAGTAACAGACCTGTGGGCCAAAAGCACAGTCATTAAACATTGTTAAAACAACAGCAAGTATATATTTTTCGATTTCAAATATAAATCTTTTTATCTGAGTTCTACAAGAGAAAGAAACAGAGGTCTGATCATTTTATAAATTTGCCTGTTTTTATTTCTGGCGCTGGTGGGATTCGTACCGGTGACCTTCGGATCCACTCTTTCCCCCATTCAAAAGCGGAAAAGGCGAAGATTTTTCTTTTTCTTTAATCGTTAGAATACATACTGACAAATAAACTAATAGATAATGGAAAAGAAGCCTCAATTTCTCTCTCTCTCTTTATTTTCCCTCTTTTTTCTCCTTCCCCCCCCCTTAACAGACTACTGTTCCCCAGCTTTGGCGCGAGTGGTTAAGGCGATGGACTGTTACTCCATTGTGCTCTGTATGCGTTGGTTCGAATCCCATCCTCTTTGCACAGCCTTGCTTGGATGACCGTGGGCGAAGATTTTTCTTTTTCTTTAATCGTTAGAATACATACTGATAAATAAACTAGTAAATAATGGAAAAGAAGCTTCAATTTCTCTCTCTCTCTTTCTCTTCCCTTAGCATCAAGCTGGGGAACAATAGTCTGTTAAGGGGGGGGAAGAAGGGGGCAGAAGAAAAAGGAGAAAAAAGAAGAAAACGAAAGAGAAATTGAGTCTTCTTTTGCAACTTTCATCACACAAATACATGTGTAACAACACACTTTAATTTCAGTAAGCAACATTGCTGGTCTTTACTTTGTTCTGTTCAAATACATAGACTCAATTTTGTAAACTGTGCGCTGTGAGCAGGGTTCGAACCTGCGCGGGGAGACCCCATTGGATTTCGAGTCCAACGCCTTAACCTCTCGGCCATCACAGCTATACTGGCTTCTGCACTGCCTGGTCTGTAGTAAAGACAAAATCTTTTCAAGATCTAGACACGGACCAGAGTTTGCTTATTAAGGAAGCCTCATATAGAGACTTTTGAATATCAATTCACAGAAGCCATGTTACGAGGATGCAACTTACATTACACAAATACATGCGCAACAACACTTTGAGAAAGCAAAGGAATCCCATTGGATTTCGGGTCCTTATCCTTAACCACTCCGTCATCACAGCTGCCCTTAGCCTTTCATTGTTGTTTAAATGTTTCTACGTTACTTCTTCAAATTTGAAAGGGCCATGGGCTACACAGGAAAGGAGGTCCCAAAGACATTGGGAACCACAATTGCATTTTACACCACCACGCAATTGCGTCTCAACAACTCATTTTTCCAAAGGTGGACCAACATGTCATCCTTTAAGAGGGATGTCGTTTCCCCTGCGCTGTGAGCAGGGTTCGAACCTGCGCGGGGAATGATCTCAGTTTACAGTTCTAAACGTAGCGCTAATAAGCAGACACGGGTCCCTGTCACATGCCCTTAGTGTGGTGTGTATGCGTGTGGATTCCATGCAGCCCAATGCCATGGGCACACTATACAAAATGAAAGTGACACTTAACAGTAATGCTGCTTCTAAAGTTGACGCTGTTAAACTAGGGATTCCGTGGCTGAATGAGATAAAACAGTGATTCGATTCATAGATTATATTTGTACGAACTACGCATTGATTCATTGATTCAATTCAGACACAAAACAAGAGGTTTCAAAAATACAGAAATAGTCACGATATTCTCTTTTAATGATTCATTCGTAGATAATGACAATTAAAGTAGTTTGAAAATATGTGGCTGCGCTGTTACTAATGCTTTATAAATGCAACACATGCTTATAATGTGCAAACTGAATTATGAACCCATTATAACGGAAACCCCTTTGTGTGAAGTGTCACCAAAAGAAAAGAAAACAGAGACAGGAAATACATTTGAGCTACTCTATTACTCATTTATTTGCAAATATATATTCTAAGTATCTGTAGGATGAAAGTAAAGTGGCAAAGACACAAATCAGTGTAAGGTTTAGGTATGTTAACGGACCCAGGTGCGGTGCAGAGAAAGAGAGGCGGACAAGTAGTTAGCGGTACTAAACAAAAGGATCTTTACTTTGGATGAGTAGTCAAAACAGGACACAAAAATAGGGACTCAATGCTCGAAATCAAAGAGGAGATCACAGTCTCAAAACAGTACTTGTATACTCGTATGACTTACGCTCACAAAGCGACCAACAAAGGTGAAGACGAAGCGGGAGTGAAGGGAAGTGAGGGTACATATTGCATGAGTGACAATTACACACAGGTGCTGGTGATAAGTATGTGATTGAGGTGGCACAGTGGACGGACGGAGGGAGGCAAGTAGGGGGACGCACTGGGAAGCACAACCCCCATCCGTAACAAATCAGTGAGGCTCCTGTGGTCCTGCAGATCGGGGGGGTGGGGGGGGGGGACATAACAAGAAGACGTGAGGTTATTTTTTAAACTTTAACTGGAATACTTATTGGATTTCACTGAAGAACTTCCCATTCTTTGGGGTGACCGATGAGGTCTGACCCTATGGAATTCCTAAGAGAGAAAGAAAGAGAGAGAGAGAGGGGAGGGGGAAGTGAAAAAATAATGGTCAGAATACAATTACTTACAATCATTTAAACTACTTTTTCCTATTACTTAAAAGCCTGTGTGTGTGTGTGTGTGTGTGTGTGTGTCTAGGAGGACTCCATGAGGAGCTGGAGGTGGTGCTCCAGGAGGCTGGAAACTCCAATGACCAGAGACTGGTTTGAAGTACCAGGGAACCTCCAGAAGCATCATCAGCCCGCCCTGAGTTAAGGCTCTGAGTTACTGCTAATTCACAGTATCCATTTAAACTGAACTATAGATTGGATGCTAAATGCTAGAGAGAAGGAACAGTAACAACATCAGAACATGTCTGTACTTTCAGCTGCACCAGCCATCTCTCAGCCTCTGATTCCATGTTGCTGGCAGGCAGGCAGGCAGGAGTGCAGAAGAGAGTACAGACGCTCCACAAACCCACCAGGTTGCTAACAGGAAACACAAGAGAGAGAGCAGAGAGTCATATGGACTTGTCAACAAAGTCACAGTGAAAGAACTGTACTAACCACCACCAGGGGCCTCCCCACCATCACCCCAAACTGAACCAGCTCATAGATGATGTCTAACAAAAGACAAACACATTTAGAACAAAATAGCTATGATATTAAAAAGAAGGTATTAATACAGGTACAGGTATTCGATGCGAGACTATTGAATTGCCTCGACAGCTCATCCAGAATGCTGCCGCCAGTCTGGTGTTCAAACTCCCCAAATTCTCCCATGTCACTCCCCTCCTCCGCACCCTTCACTGGCTCCCGGTAGCAGCTCTCATCAGATTCAAGACCCACGACTGGCCGCCTGGCACCGCCGCCCCTTCGGTCATGGCTTTTCACTGTCCTGGCGACCCGCTGGTAGAATGAGCTTCCTACTGCTGTCATGACTGCAGAGTCACTACCAATCTTCCGCTGTAGATTGAAGACCTACATCTTAACGGTCCCTCCTACAAGTTTCTCTCCTGATAATAATAAAAATGTCCTTCTTCTAGCATTGTGACTGCCTATGGCCACTGGTCCGAGCATTGATTACTTTATCTTATGATGACTGATGGATAGATGATTCACTTACTTAGACAAATGTATTTGTTGTCAGTCACTTTGGATAAAGGCATCTGCTAAATGCCATAAATGTAATGTAAATGTCCTCATGGATCAGTCCTCTCTACGGACAATAATGACATTGCACCACTGAATATGTGTTGCTAGAATACGAAATAACATAGCGCAAGGCCAAAATGTACATTCCTTGGCAAAATGCATGGAGCTGGCTAGCAAGCTTGCTAGTTCAAGCTAAAGGCTTAAAGCGGGCGAGCTAACTCTTAGAAACTGTCAACGGGTTACTTAGCCATCTAGCAGCTAACAATGCTACCATTGCTTCTCGCAAAATAGTCATTGCACAAACAATGTGTTCGATATGTGTCTACTGTAAAATGTAATTAAATGCCACATACCGTTTTCGAAGTCGCTGTCGCTTCCCTCTTCACGATCTCGAACCCTGCAAAAAAAGAAGACACGAACAACAACCTGTCATAGAGACGGCAGGCCGCAGTCCACGCACTCTCGCAGTCAAACCTGAAAAACACCGAGGCATTTTTCAGTGCCTTTCGTTGCTTATGCTAAATCTCAACTGAAGTTTGTTGTTATCTGGAGCGGATTGAACATTCCATAGAATGTTGCTGATGTTCTACATTGAAAGGTTGCATAGCAACACACAGTTTTGAAAATAACGAGTAATAATCATACATGACACATATCATGAACACTTTTCAAAAATGCGTTACCATGTGACCTCTAGAAATAGAACACGAGCAACATTCTATGTTTGATCCAGCGCTACGCAGCAACACACCTCTGATGATGTTGACATTGACTAGATCCAGCTGGTCTTCTGAGCGCTGGCATTACTACGCCATTAGCATTAGCAACGAAAGGTACTGAGAAACGCCTCGGTGTTTTTCAGGTTTGCTGCGGGACTGCGTGGACTGCGGACTGCCATTTCTACGACAGGTTGTTGTTCCTGTTTCCTTTTTGAGAGGACAGCGACCTCGAAGCAGGTATGTCACGTTCAATTACATTTTACAGTAGACACATAGTCAATAAATGCATCTGTGTAATGGCATGACTGTTAGTCCGTCAGTAGCTACGGTGGTAGCATAGTTAGCTTTAGCTTGAACTAGCTCGCTTGCTCGTCACCTACGTGTGCTGTGTTGTTTTAGCAACACATATCGAGTGGTTGTCTAACTATCGTTCAGATATTGTCAAACTATCTTTCAGATATGGTCCAACTATCGTCACATACCCTCTCCGAAGTCGCTGCCGTCGCTTCCCTCTGCACGATCGCGAACCCAACAAAAAAGAAAACACGGACGTAAAAACGGCAGGCAGCAGTCCAAACCTGAAAAACACTGAGGCATTTTTCAGCCCGTTTTGCTCTAAAAATCAGCTGGTTTGTGTCGATGTAAACATCAACTGAAGTTGTTATCTGGAGCGGATTGAACATTCCATAGAATGTTGCTAATGTTCTATATCGAAAGGTTGCATAGCAACACATAGTTTTGAAAATAATTAATAATAATCATAGATGTATCATAAAGACTTTTCAGAAATGCGTTACCATGTGACCTCTAGAAATAGAACATGAGCAGCATTCTATGGAATGGTTGATCCGGCGCTACACAGCAACACACTTCTGTTGATGTTTACATTGACGAGACCCCGCTGGTTTTCTGAGAGCTAGCATAACTAAGCCATTAGCATTACTAAGCCATGAGCATTAGCAACGAAAGGTACTGAAAAATGTCTCGGGTGTTTTTCACTATTGGATGCGGAATGCGTTGTTAGAAATTATATTTGATAAAAACAGTTTATTATTGCTATAATAAAAATACATTACTGCAGTGTGCTAAATTTACTAATGTGATGGTCTGTTGATAAATGGGATGAATCAAGCATTAGTCCCATAGTACGTTGGATTAATACATAGAGAGGTTAAGCCAGGTCATCAAGAAAGATGTCGCAACACACGCTTACACAAAGAGCAAAAGTGGAAAAGTACCAGGCTAGGGGGGACATACCAGAGTAGGTATCTTATCTCTAACAGGGTGCTGACTCCGCAGATGGGACGAATGGTGTGACCAGCCCGTGAACAACAAGGGATGCCAAGTCTAAACCACGGTTCCTCCCCAACCAAATAGCCAATCACAATCACTTTGTTTACTGTAAATGC
The DNA here is from genome assembly GCF_951799395.1 of Argentina silus. Classification (NCBI taxonomy): domain Eukaryota; kingdom Metazoa; phylum Chordata; class Actinopteri; order Argentiniformes; family Argentinidae; genus Argentina; species Argentina silus. The sequence continues at coordinate 50,342,531 of NC_139654.1, forward strand.
TTTGTTTGACTGTTTGAATGCATCCATTTTTGGAGGGTTGGTTACAGATTAACAGCTTGCTGACTGTGATTTTCTTCTCCAAAAGTGGTCCTTGTACAAGCCATTGCCCGGAGGAAGGGACTCAGCAGCCAAAGGAATGCGAGGAGGCAGGTTAATCTCCTGGTGCAGCAAGGACCCTGTGCGTATATTAGAAATATTTCTGTTACATATGATGGTAAACAGACACTAGGGAGATTCTCATTGTCTGACAACAAGAATGAGGGAGTCTAAACTGTGACCATCACTGACCTGTCTGAACAGGATGCTGGGCCATACTGGTGTGGAGTGAATGTTAAGAGAACCGAAGCGGGCTTCATCGCACTGATTAGTCAGGTGCAACTGCATGTTGAAGGTGAGTGTAAGCTGGTCTTCTTGTTCATCATTAATGCACTGATGTTGTGTAGCAGAGGCAGACCTATTCCTCAATAATGATGATGCTTGCACTATGATAATGATCCATAGCCATAGAAAATGTCTACATCCTCATTATTATTACATTTATTACCAATAAATACTTCTAACAGGTATGAACATGATGAATCGAACTCAAAACAAGTGGTCGCATGACCAACTAACATAAGTTAACATTACATTATATCTGACTCCAAAGTATATTTCATGGGTTAACAATGATAGACAATACTTTGCTCATCCCTGTGTGACAGACAATCCATCATATCGGATCCTAGATTCATTAAGAATACCCAAAATGCTATTTTACTTGCCCTCAAGTTAAGATAAATTGTCTTGTGAGGAGTTTACGCTCATGCCAATAGCAGTAGCTAACTATCTCTACGTCTCGATGATGATTGTGGTGGAAGTCTAGGATTTACCACTCTGTACTTTAGCTCTTCGGAGGTAAGAATCAAGAAACAAGTCCTGAGTAGCCACAATATCTGAGTCCGGTATTTATTGCTTGCAAACAAGAGACAAGAGCGTAACAGCAGCCCAGCGTAGAACCGGGGGTCCGTTCAACACAAGTCTAAAGAGACAATGATCAGGTTCGTCTTTTATACAGTTTAAACATAACACAGGCGCCGCCAAGGCTATCGGCTGATGGGCCTGTGCTTACGTGAGAAAGGGCGGGAGAGAATGAACAATGGGGAGACTTTCTTATTGATTAATCGCCGTTCAACATTTCACACCTATCGACAGGATGCGCCTGTCCCCCCACTATTGCTCTCTCCTACCACTCCCTCAGAGATCACCGCTGTTCATGTGGTAAATCATACAGTGCTTCTCAGAACAATGGCTATAGAACTTTAGAGGAGTGGCAAGAGAAAATGTCATCACAGTAGTTACACAAGTTGTATCAGTCATATGAAAGTGTATAACCTGAAAATAGTTCTATGAATGTATTTTCCATAACATGATGCATGTGAACATTCAACATTCAATGAGAGAACCTGGTCATGATTATGTTGTGCTGTATTAACAGAAGCTTTATCTAGCGCACAACCTCACATTAATGCACATAGGAAGAATGAGAATAGAGTATCAACAAAATAACCAATTTAACAGTTTCAAAGCAACATATGACCCAAAACTCAAAGAACATCTTCCTGTCCTTCTCCTTAAGTATCATTCCCAACAAAGGACAAGGTGTGAGACACATTACAATTGCAAAGGAATTGACAAATGGCGAGGATGCGATTTCTTCAGGATGTCCGCCAGGCACGCTCATTCAACTGTAAATAGATATACACATTTAAATCAAGGCTGGCGCCATCAAAATCCATCTGCAGAAAAATCAGTCTTGTGAACTAGATTCAAGTCACAGTGGCTGTGAAAAAAACGTCAACATATGAATTATTGTTTATCAGCTCCAGATCTAGTTATTCTGAGAAACCTAACTCTAATGATATCAGCACTTCCTTTTTGTGTTTTTTTTACTGTGCTGTGTCTCTGTAGTGAGCTGTGAGATCTGAACATGCTCAGTGTTGACATAGCAGTCTACGATGTGGTGAGAATGAGTTGTGGATTTTGCTCGTTTATTTTTGACTGAAGTGAAAAAACATTATTCAACTATTATTTTGCACCTGCATGTTGAAGGTGAGTCTAATCTGGTCTTCTAGTCCATCATTAATAAATGTACTGTTGTGTAGCAGAGGTATTCTGCAGACTTAGTCCTCAATAATGTGAATGCACTATGATAATGATTGAAATGTAATATTTTGACCAATGAATTTCACAGATTGGAGCTAATTCAAATCAGACAATGTGACCGAAACACGTTGAGAGGATTGCCATGGTGTGGTGTGTTTATCCTTGTGTCCATGTGAAAAGGGGATTACCCCAGACTGACACACTTCACCATCAGAAATCTGAAAGTAGAGGATGCTGGGACAAACTGGTGTGGATCTGACCGAACCATGAAGCCTGCCGACGACACCAGGATTCACCTCTCTGTGGGTAAGTGCTTGAAAACACAATTCTGCTTCCTCCTACAGTTAGTCACATTCAATGATCTGTCACATCAACCCGGGCCGACTGCTTGGAAAGCAGCTATTTTCACCACGGGGTCTTTCTTGTCACCTTTTTTTCATGGGCTGGATTACTCAGTAAACAAGGGAGGGTGGGGGGGTGAGAAAAATTTTACAACAATGCACACACAGTGGAAGTAAACTCCCTGCTTTTTGCCGACTGGGCGGAAACGTCCCCCAACCTGAGGCTCCATTGCGGGGAAGGGGCATCCGTTAGTAGGTGGCTCGTTGGTCTAGGGGTATGATTCTCGTTTAGGGTGCGAGAGGTCCTGGGTTCAATCCCCGACGAGCCCTCTGATTTAGCCTTTCACCAGATCGGACGACTCCATCAAAGTGTCTTGGGTCGCCGCTTCAGCAGATGGGTCACCTTGCCAGCGTTGCGAATGAGATAGTCCTTTTTATGCAGACAGTGCAGACACTTCCCACAACCTGAGGCTCCGTTGCGGTGTAGGGGCAAGGTGGTGTCAGACGGTTCGTTGGTCTAGTGGTATGATTCTCGCTTCGGGTGTGAGAGGTCCCGGGTTCAAATCCTGGACGAGCCCTTTGACGAAAACTTTCACAAGCTGGGTCCACCAAATCAAAGTCCTTTGGCTCAATGGTTCAACAGATGTTTCCCCAAGTAGCAGCAAAATTCCACTTTTAAAAAGCCTTTCTTCACGTCCTGGCTTTAAGTATCCGGTGGAATAGGCTACCAATACGAGCGTAGGTCGAGGTGGCCATGTGGTGAAGGCGATGGACTGCTAATCCATTGTGCTCTGCACGCGTGGGTTCTAATGCCATCCTCGTCGCACAGCCATGCTTCTTTGTCAGCTTGGACGACCGTGGGCGTGGAAACAGAGGAGGTGGAGAAACAATGTAAAGCGTGCGGCACATCCTTCGGAGACCACATTCAGACGGACGTCGTCCAACAGCTTCTTTGAGCACGGAGACAGCTTCAAACTAGGCGGGGTTCGAACCGACGCTTTCAACGAGACTGAAGTGTCATTCTTGCGTCTTTGGATACGCAGGCATGGGCCCCTCGGGAAAAGGACACCTAACTTGCGTTGTTGTGTGCCAAAGTGTGAATGTGTATTTCAGAGAATAGCTAAACAAGGAGAACCCATACTTTTCAACAAGATCTGCACAGAGCTCTTCATCACAGAGGGAGATGCAGAGGTCAAACCTGAACATTTGGTGAGGAAGATTAAGGCAGCATCCAAAAGACCATACTGTATAGTGAGGGGTTAGTATACTGTATAGAGTAATTTAAGGTACCTCTGGAGAAAAGAATAAAGGAAATATGTCACAGGACTATTATACCCTAATCAGAGTACAGTGCTGAAACAAGGCATCAAAATCTAATTCTGACATGTAGCCACTGTAGAGACCCTGCTGTACTCCTCTGAGGGTTAAATGGATTGCTAAATTCTGCCCCAGGATCAGTTTAATTTGTTTCCCAGTTCAGTTAGGCTTGAGGCTCAGAGAACTGACGAGCTGATCCTTGATCTGTACGGTAGGTGGGGGAGATGTCTCCAAAGAGCAGCATGGGCTCATCTATGGCCTGATTCCAATCCACTCCCTTGCCCCTTCCACTGACTCCTACACCTTCAATGACTGAGTACAGTATGTGCACCTTAAAACCTGTATCCACAAAGTGTCTCAGAGTAAGAGTGCAGGTCCTACCTGATCCTAGATCAGCACAACCTCTGCTAATTAATGTATTGGTTCTAACCCTAACCCTAAATACACATTGACACATTCACAATGTTTTTTCACTTTTTTTGGACCACTCTTTTCTCATGAACCATGTTATATTTTGTTATGTTCATTTGTCTCATTACTTCATAGATAATGTATTCATTTGCGTGACGGTAAACCTGCACACTTTTAGCTCCGCAGGACATGGAATTAGAAGGGTTACAGTAAACGTGTATGTTTTTAGGTCAGCAGCACTTCAGTCAGAAACAGAGTCTTAGTTAACATTGTAGCAGTGTGACCATACTCGTGCCCTGCGTACATATTTAGACAGGGCAGCATTTAACCTCATATGAACAGTTTGATTTCAAATTCAAACTTTTAAAATATCGAGCCAAAAGAAGAAAGAATGCTTCAATGTCCCAATACAAACGCAGGTCAATGTATTCTCTGTAACAACGGCACATTTTCACACAAGTCCCACTCATACCTTGAATTTGAAATGACTTGTGCTCCCGTTAGAGATGGTGAGTTGAGATAATCAGATTAGATGGGAACTTGTGGCGGAAGAAGCGAAGTGGTATAAGAAGCACATCAATTTCTGAGAGTAGGAAGAGTTCCAGTAATACTCAACTGAAGACTCAACTAAATGAGCCCTAGAGTTGAATTAAAAACTCTCAAACATACATACACACACGGACAAACACGCATGCACGCCCGCACACATGGACACAAACAAACAAACACACACACACACACACACACACACACACACACACACACACACCTGCATGCACACATGCACAAACACATAAATGCATGCATGCACAGAGTCTGTGCCACAGACACTCAAATTCACACACGCGCGCGCGCATACACACGCACACACACGCACACACAAACACACTGAATTATGGGAAAGTTTGGCAATGAGATTCGTCCTCATTGTCAAACTTAATAAATTCCGCACACTCAACTTTTGAACTCCTTTGCTAGTCATTCTATCATGTAATTATGATATTCGCTGAAAAAAAAAACTACCAATCAGTTGGTAGAGCATGGCCCTAACCCTAACCCTAACACATATATACTGAAATGTATGCACTCACTGCAATGTAAGTGGCTTTGGATAAAAGCGTTAGCTAAATGGCATATGTTCTTCTTATTATATTGTTTGAGGCTGAAAGGTTTTCCTGACCCATTGTAAGCATGGTAAGACAATGGCCTCTGGAGTGTCACAGTCAGACGCCCTGTATGACACCCTGGTATCTGGAGTCTCCCTGCAGCTCAGCACCTCTCTCATCCACCCAGATCACACTGACTCTACTAAAGCACCCTCCATGTACAAAACCGGTGAACACTTGTGTGGTTCTGTCACTGGTGATACTTGTCAAGTATCGAAATAAAAATGACCCCGCCAAGCCACAGTTTGTAATAAAGTCGTAAGTTTACTCACTCTGATTGTTCCTCTGGTGGCTGTCTTCTTGGGTCTAAAGCTTGTGATATGTGCCTTCCAAAAAACCTAATAAATGCACTTTTCAACTACTCAGGTTATATACTACGGAAGCGATCAAAGGGAGTTAGCGAGCTAACTTTAGCTCCAACTCCAACAAAGCCCATATCCACAAAGTGTCTCAGAGTAAGAGTGCTGATCTAGGATCAGGTCCCCCACCTTTCCATGTAATCTTATTCAATCTGATCTAAAAGGCTAAACTGATCCTAGATCAACTTTCCTACTTTAAGATGCTTTGTGAATATGAGCCCTGGTGAACACTGAAGACATAGGAGCTAGGTGAAGGGACCGAAATAGAACTGGCCCAATACATGACAATCACCTGGTTTGGGGCAGTTCATCCTTGTTGTGTAAACAGCTACAATGACAACCAGAAAGGTCATTGTCGCAAAGAACACGACTGATGGACAACCACTCACTACGTTTCACTACCTTTGGACTGCTTTGCTTGAATTAGAGCTGCAAGAAACAAGTAGCTCTCCCCGTCGGGGAAAGGAACCCCGGTTTCCCACGTGACAGGCAGGGATACTGCCCACGATACTAACGAGGAGGTGGTATGGGAGGCCTGGGTTCGATTACCAACATGGGCAGAGGAGGTGGTTTGGAAGGCCTGGGCTCGATTCCCAGCCTGTGCACAAACACTTTTTGCCTAAATCCTTTGCTCACCTGGTGTTTCAAGCCAAACTAGCTATATTTTGTGAACTGGTTATTGACAGTTTTCATTTTACACAATTATCTCACTACAATAATGCTACGGCTACAGAGAGAAAGCGCCATGGTCCTGGAATGGTGAGAATAAATCGCCTGCCATGCGGGAGGCCAGGGTTCAATTCATGAATTCATGAAAAGGACAATTACATTAACACTTCATGAGGACCTTTGATAATTGTAAACCACAGTTATACACTCACTGGCCACTTTATTAGGTACACCTTGCTAGTACTGGGTTGGACCCCCTTTTGCTTTCAGAACTGCCTTAATTCTTTGTGCCATTGATTCATCAAGGTGCTGGAAACATCCCTCCGTTGACATGATAGCATCACGCAGTTGCTGCAGATTTGTCGGCTGCACATCCATGATGCGATTCTCCCGTTCCACCACATCCCAAAGGTGCTCTATTGAATTGAGATCTGGTGACTGTGGAGGCCATTGGAGTACAGTGAACTCATTGTCATGTTCATTGATTGGGCCTGCCAGATCTGCACGTTTCCAACTTAGAGGGTCAGTGTTGAATGCAGAATGTGCCTCTGCCCAAAAGGGAGGCCGTATCTTGGAGATGCAGGGGATTGAACCCTGGACCTCATACATGCAAAGCATGCGCTCTACCACTGAGCTACATCCCCAACGGGCAACTGCAGGGATTTTTGGAACACATAGCAACAGCATGGTAGAGGACGTTGTTGACCGTCATGGCTGTGCTGAGTCAGGACACTTGGAAGACTGTTTAGACAAGGACACCTCATCACAGATGCAGGGCACCAGTCTCTCCCTGGTGGTCTAGTGGTTAGGATTCGGCGCTCTCACCGCCGCGGCCCGGGTTCGATTCCCGGTCAGGGAATGAATTTTGTGGAGACACAACCCTCGTTCGCTGGAGTCCTTGAACGACACCTTGTTAAAACTCACAAAAAAGAAAAAAAAAAAGGCTCCTCCTTCGAGCCGGATTTGAACCAGCAACCTAAGGATTACTGCTATAGAACCTACAGTCCTCCGCTCTACCAACTGAGCTATCGAAGGGTGCCAACGGGACCGCCAGATCTGCACGTTTCCAAGTTAGAAGGTGTTTTTGTGCTACATATTTAGCTAACAACTACGTTTCACTACCTTTGGACTGCTTTGCTTGAATTAGAGCTGCAAGAAACAAGTAGCTCTCCCCGTCGGGGAAAGGAACCCCGGTTTCCCACGTGACAGGCAGGGATACTGCCCACGATACTAACGAGGAGGTGGTATGGGAGGCCTGGGTTCGATTACCAACATGGGCAGAGGAGGTGGTTTGGAAGGCCTGGGCTCGATTCCCAGCCTGTGCACAAAGACTTTTTGCCTAAATCCTTTGCTCACCTGGTGTTTCAAGCCAAACTAGCTATGTTTTGTGAACTGGTTATTGACAGTTTTCATTTTACACAATTATCTCACTACAATAATGCTACGGCTACAGAGAGAAAGCGCCATGGTCCTGGAATGGTGAGAATAAATGTGTTTCCGCCCGGTTTCGAACCGGGGACCTTTCGCGTGTGAGGCGAACGTGATGACCACTACACTACGGAAACTACACACCCTTTGATGATCAACTTTTCTTTTGGTTCAAAGACATACAACCAAGTTTTAATTGATCAGTTGGGGAATTGAACCACGGTCTCGCGCTAAAGTTAAGTCTTAAACTCACTCAAAATTCCCCATTCATTCTCTATCCTTGCTGACATCTAAGCATTGGTGGTTCAGTGGTAGAATTCTCGGATTTGAACCAGCGATCTAAGGATTACTGCTATAGAACCTACAGTACTCCGCTCTACCAACCGAGCTATCGAAGGGTGCCAACTGGACCGCCAGATCTGCACGTTTCCAAGTTAGAAGGTGTTTTTGTGCTACATATTTAGCTAACAACTCCGTTTCACTACCTTTGGACTGCTTTGCTTGAATTAGATTTTTTTTTCTCTTTTTAATTCTCAAAACAACATCTTTTTGAAATGTGTGGAATTTCAGAGTAAACAGCTCCTCGTTAGTATAGTGGTGAGTATCCCAGCCTGTCACGCGGGAGACTCGGGTTCGATTCCATGACGGGGAGAATGGCTTCTTATTTCTAGCATCTCATGACATGAAGAAGGATTTCGCTTACCTGCACACCGTCTCTTGCATTCCTTTCACTTCACAGCACAAAAACAACAAACGTGTGTTTGTCGTGTTGAATCTCCATGTTTTTTGCCAGTGTTTTTAAGAAACAGGCTGTTGCCAGAGGTTCCACCTAGATTTGAAGTCAGATCACTGGATTCAAAGTCCAAAGTGCTAACCATTACACCATGGAACCTTACTCACCATTAGACCAGTATGACACTTCAGTCTCGTTGAAAGCGTCTGTTCGAACCTCGCCGAGGTTGAATATGTCTCCGTGCTCAAAGAAGTTGTTGGACGACGTCCGTCTAAACGTGGTCTCCGAAGGATGGAAGTGTCATTCTTGCGCCTTTGGATACGCAGGCATGGGCCCCTCGGCAAAAAGGACACCTCACTTGCATTGTCCGGGAATCTAATCCAGGTCAACTGCTTGGAAGGCAGCTATGCTCACCACTATACCACCAATGCGCTCATGAGACCAGGCAGGACCGCAACAATGATATGACCATTCACGACCACCACATTCATATGCCCTCCAGGACACACCATTTCAACATTTTGCAGGGTCTTTGTTATCACTTTTATTTCATGGGCTGGATTACTCAGTAAAAAAGGGGAGGGGCGGGGGGGGCGAGAAAAATGTTACAACAATGCAAACACAGTGGAAGTAAACTCCCTGCTTTTTGCCGACAGGGCGGACACATCCCCCAACCTGAGGCTCCATTGCGGGAGAGGGGCATCCATTAGTAGGTGGCTCGTTGGTCTAAGGGTATGATTCTTGCTCAGGGTGCGAGAGGTCCCGCGTTCAAATCCCGGACGAGCCCTCTTATTTAGCCTTTCACCAGCTCGGACGACTCCATCAAAGTGGCTTGGGTCGCCGCTTCAGCAGATGGGTCACCTTGCCAGCGTGGCGAATTAGATCGTCCTTTTTTATGCAGACAGTGCGGACACTTCCCACAACCTGAGGCTCCGTTGCGGTGGAGGGGCAAGGTGTTGTCAAGCGGTTCGTTAGTCTAGTGGTATGATTCTCGCTTCGGGTGTGAGAGGTCCTGGGTTCAAATCCTGGACGAAACCTTTCACAGGCTGGGTCCACCAAATGATAGTCCTTTGGCTCAATGGTTCAACAGATGTTTCCCCAGGTAGCAGCAAAATTCCACTGTTAAAAAGCCTTTCTTCACGTCCTGGCTTTAAGTATCCGGTGGAAAGGGCTACCAGGCCAACATGCGCATAGGATGAGGTGGCAGACTGGTTAAGGCGATAGACTAAGCCATTGTGCTCTGCACGCGTGCGTTTGAATCCCATTCTCGTCGCACAGCCATGCTTCTTTATCAGCTTGGACGACCGTGGGCATGGAAACAGAGGAGGTGGAGAAACAATGTAAAGCGTGCGGCACATCCTACGGAGACCACATTCAGACGGACCTCGTACAACAGCTTCTTTGATTTAGCCTTTCACCAGCAGGTACATTTTGTCCGTGAAATACACCAACAGATTAAACAGATATAAGCTGTGTTGTATATGCCATGACATTGAGCATACCATTTGGTTACAGATTGAGAAATGTCCAGTGCAGACACGCGGCCAGACATTGCTGTTTGGTGGGCCAGAGCTGTGTCTGTGGATTTCACTCCCAGAAGGTAATGAAGGGACATCAGATGTAACTATTGGTCATGCTGAAAAAGGATCCCATTATCAGTAGTATTGATAATTGATACAGTTGTATCTGTATGTCTTCAGCAGCCAGCCAGTGTTCCCCTGGCACCCATATCTGCCTCAGTGCCTGCTGCTGCCATGATCCAGGGTCCAGCTCCATCTCGTGCCATGGCCCCTGCAGAGACCACAGCCTCAGTCCCTGCCAAGCCTGTGCAGAGTCCTCTGTGGCCTACATTGACTGTGTCAATGGTAAATATTTCCATAACATTTTGCCAAACGTTATCCATCTATTTTATCGAAGCACTGTTTTGTCATCATTTTATTCTGACCAATTTCACTTGCCATTCTTCTCTTCAGTTTCATAAACCCCGATTTGGAGAGGCTTCTGGTGCTGCAGCCAAACCAAACCTTGTGGCTAGGAAGCCTGTTGAGGTATTACATGGATTTGTTCGTCTTAATATCTCTGTGTTATTAGTGTAACTCGTGTGTGACTAATGTGGCTTATGCCTACAATCACATAGATACATGCACAATCACAATATACTCTCCTGGTGTACTCTACCTTTCCTCTCCCTCACAGTCTCTGTCCAGCCCTGCTACTACCCCTGCTGGTACTGCCAGTAGATTAGATTAGATTAGATTAGATTAGATTAGATTAGATTAGATTAGATTAGATTAGACTCAACTTTATTGTCATTGTGCAGAGAACAAGTACAGAGACAACGAAATGCAGTTAGCGTCTAACCAGAAGTGCAAAAAAGCAGAAAAGTTCAGTGTGAACAGTATATACAGGTAGTGCAGTATAATAGTGCAGTATAGTGTAAGTAGTGCAGTGTAAGCAGTATATGAATTAGCAGTAGCATTATAGCAGAATAAATAGGATGCAGTATGAACAGTGTAAGCAGCATATGAGCTGTATAGGCAATGCAGTCTAGGTATACGTATTAACAGTAACATTAGAGTAAATAGCAGAATAAATATGGAATGCCGTATGAACAGTATAAACAGGTATGTACAGTATGTACAGATATGTGCAGTGTATTAATAGTAGTATTAAAGAAAAATATAAGGATATGTGAATTATGAACAGTATAGACAGATTATGAACAGTATAGACAGATATGTACAGAAGAGCAGTGGTATGGAGTAAGAGCAGTTTGTAATTGCAATTGTCCAGGGGGGGGGGGGGGTGCAGGGGTTGGTAGGTTATCACCTAGGTGCAGAGTTCGAGTTCAGTAGGGTGACAGCCGCAGAGAAGAAGCTACCTCTGAACCTGCTGGTTCGGGTGCGGAGAGACCTGTAGCGCCTCCCGGAGGGGAGTGGGGTGAACAGTCTATGATTGGGGTGAGAAATGTCCTTGACGATGCTGCGTGCCTTACGCAAGCATCGTTTGCCCTGGACAGGCTACCGGCAGAGATGAAGAAGACCATTCCACAGCAAGACCAGCGATGATTGCATCCACCCTGTGGGAGAACCAGAGGCTGCGGCCAAACTCAAAACTCTGGTACAAGCCACTGGTACCAGTGCTCATTTATAACCAGGCCCCAACACCAGAGCACTTTTTCACCCACAGGCTCCTGGCGTGGATGCCCTACCATCTATGGAAGGTCAGGGTGTGCTGTCCAGTGTGTAGGAGGCAGCTCACAGGATTTTTGTGTTTATTTCAATAAAAAAAAATCTATTTTCGAATATAAATCTTTTATCTGAGTTTTATTCAATCAATTTGACACATTGCTAATAGCGAGTGATGCAGTCCATAAGAGAAAGAAACAGAGGTCTGATCATTTCAGATGCATAAACAAAGTTACACACGCAACTTGAATAGAGCAACAGACCTGTAGGCCCATAGCATAGTCATTAAACATCATTAAAACAACAGCAAGTGTTTTTAAACTTCTGTTTGAAATGTCACAAGAAGCAAGATATTGGCTCAAGGGATCTTGAATTTACACAAAACAACACTTTGGGAGACTTTGCCTGTTTTTATTTCTGGCGCTGGTGGGATTCGAACCGGTGACCTTCCGATCCACTCAAAAACGGAAAAGGCGATATTTGTTCTTTTTCTTTAATCGTTTAGAATACATACTGATAAATAAACTAGTAAATAATGGAAAAGAAGCCTCAATTTCTCTCTCTCTCTTTATTTTCCCTTAGCATCAAGCTGGGGAACAATAGTCTGTTAAGGGGGGGGAAGAAGGGGGAAGAAAAAAGAAGGAGATAGATACATTTTGGCTTCTTTTGCAACTCTCCTTACACAAATACATGTGTAACAACACACTTCAATTTGAGTAAGCAACATTGCTGGTCTTTAATTTGTTCTGTTTAAACACATAGATCCAATTTTGTAAACTGTGCGCTGTGAGAAGGGTTCGAACCTGCGCGGGAAGACCCCATTGGATTTCGAGTCCAACGCCTAAACCTCTCGGACATCACAGCTATACTGGCTTCTGCACTGCCTGGTCTGTAGTAAAGACAAAATCTTTTCAAGATCTAGACACGGACCAGAGTTTGCTTATTAAGGAAGCCTCACATAGAGACTTTTGAATATCAATTCACAGAAGCCATGTTACGAGGATGCAACTTACATTACACAAATACGTGCGCAACAACACTTTGAGAAAGCAAAGGAATCCCATTGGATTTCGGGTCCTTATCCTTAACCACTCCGTCATCACAGCTGCCCTTAGCCTTTCATTGTTGTTTAAATGTTTCTATGTTACTTCTTCAAATTTGAAAGGGCCATGGGCTACACAGGAAAGGAGGTCCCAAAGACAATTGCATTTTACACCTCCACTTCAACCATCATGCAACTGCGTCTCATCAACTCATTTTTCCATAGGTGGACCAACATGTCGTCCTTTAAGAGGGACGTTGTTGTCCCAGCGCTGTGAGCAGGGTTCAAACCTGCGCGGTGAAACCCCATTGGATTTCAAGTCTAACACCTTAACCACTCAGCCATCACAGCTTCCCTCTGCATGTTGTTGTTCCTTACACTTTTGTAAATTACTTTTTGACACATGAAAATGACACAGCCTTGCAGGCAAAGGGTTTGAAAGGAAATGCCGAAGGTATTGGGAAATATGTTTGGTTTTACAGCAAACCCCTTAACCATCCTGCAATTGCAGCTCGATTTTTTTATATCAGGTTTCCAAAGGTGGGCCCACATCTTGTACATAAATAGGGACACAGCTGTGTTTACGCTGAAAGCAGTGTTCAAAGCTGCACAGGGAGACCCCATTGGATTAGTAATCCTATGCCTTAACCTCATCGTTTTCTAAGTTACTTCTTCACGTGTGAAAGGGCCATGGTCTCACAGGAAGGAATCCTAAAGGCATCGGGAACCACATTTGTTTTTCTTCTGGAAGGTATTTTTCTATTTCGATCACAGCTACCCTTAGCATTTTATCGTTACTTACAGTAAGTTACTTCTTGACATGTGATAGGGACTTACAGGAAGGGTTTGAAAGGAAATAACAAAGCATTTATGAGTAATGAGGATTCATGAGTTTATTGACTATTAAAGTGATGTTACAGGATAATTTGTATTATCTCAGTTTACAGTTCTAAACGTAGCGCTAATAAGCAGACACGGGTCCCTGTCACATGCCCTTCGTGTGGTGTGTATGCGTGTGGATTCCATGCAGCCCAATGCCATGGGCACACTATACAAAATGAAAGTGACACTTAACAGTAATGCTGCTTCTAAAGTTGATGCTGTTAAACTAGGGATTCCGTGGCTGAATGAGATAAAACAGTGATTCGATTCATAGATTATATTTGTACTAACTACGCATTGATTCATTGATTCAATTCAGACACAAAACAAGAGGTTTCAAAAATACAGAAATAGTCACGATATTCTCTTTTAATGATTCATTCGTAGATAATGACAATTAAAGTAGTTTGAAAATATGTGGCTGCGCTGTTACTAATGCTTTATAAATGCAACACATGCTTATAATGTGCAAACTGAATTATGAACCCATTATAACGGAAACCCCTTTGTGTGAAGTGTCACCAAAAGAAAAGAAAACAGAGACAGTAAATACATTTGAGCTACTCTATCACTCATTTATTTGCAAATATATATTCTAAGTATCTGTAGGATGAAAGTAAAGTGGCAAAGACACAAAGAGAGGCGGACAAGTAGTTAGCGGTACCAAACAAAAGGATCTTTACTTTGGATGAGTAGTCAAAACAGGACACAAAAATAGGGACTCAATGCTCGAAATCAAAGAGGAGATCACAGTCTCAAAACAGTACTTGTATACTCATATGACTTACGCTCACGAAGCAACCAACAAAGGTGAAGACGAAGCGGGAGTGAAGGGAAGTGAGGGTACATATTGCATGAGTGACAATTACACACAGGTGCTGGTGATAAGTTTGTGATTGAGATGGCACAGTGGACGGACGGAGGGAGGCAAGTAGGGGGACGCACTGGGAAGCACAACCCCCATCCGTAACAAATCAGTGAGGCTCCTGTGGTCCTGCAGATCAGGGGGCGGGGGGGGAGAGACATAACAAGAAGACGTGAGGTTATTTTTTAAACTTTAACTGGAATACTTATTCATACCATTCTTTGGGGTGACCGATGAGGTCTGACCCTATGGAATTCCTAAGAGAGAAAGAAAGAGAGAGAGAGGGGAGGGGGAAGTGAAAAAATAATGGTCAGAATACAATTACTTGTGTGTGTGTGTGTGTGTCCTCAGGAGGACTCCATGAGGAGCTGGAGGTGGTGCTCCAGGAGGCTGGAAACTCCAATGACCAGAGACTCTGGTTTGAAGTACCAGGGAACCTCCAGAAGCATCATCAGCCCGCCCTGAGTTAAGGCTCTGAGTTACTGCTAATTCACAGTATCCATTTAAACTGAACTATAGATTGGATGCTAAATGCTAGAGAGAAGGAACAGTAACAACATCAGAACTTGTCTGTACTTTCAGCTGCACCAGCCATCTCTCAGCCTCTGATTCCATGTTGCTGGCAGGCAGGCAGGCAGGAGTGCAGAAGAGAGTACAGACGCTCCACAAACCCACCAGGTTGCTAACAGGAAACACAAGAGAGAGAGCAGAGAGTCATATGGACTTGTCAACAAAGTCACAGTGAAAGAACTGTACTAACCACCACCAGGGGCCTCCCCACCATCACCCCAAACTGAACCAGCTCATAGATGATGTCTAACAAAAGACAAACACATTTAGAACAAAATAGCAATGATATTAAAAAGAAGGTATTAATACAGGTACAGGTAATCGATGCGAGACTATTGAATTGCCTCTACAGCTCATCCAGAACGCTGCCGCCAGTCTGGTGTTCAAACTCCCCAAATTCTCCCATGTCACTCCCCTCCTCCGCACCCTTCACTGGCTCCCGGTAGCAGCTCTCATCAGATTCAAGACCCACGACTGGCTGCCTGGCACCGCCGCCCCTTTGGTCACGGCTTTTCACTGTCCTGGCGCCCCGCTGGTAGAATGAGCTTCCTACTGCTGTCATGACTGCAGAGTCACTACCAATCTTCCGCAGTAGATTGAAGACCCATCTCTTCAGGCTACATCTTAACGGTCCCTCCGACAAGTTTCTCTCCTGATAATAATAAAAATGTCCTTCTTCTAGCATTGTGACTGCCTATGGCCACTGGTCCGAGCATTGATTACTTTATCTTATGATGACTGATGGATAGATGATTCACTTACTTAGACAAATGTATTTGTTGTGAGTCACTTTGGATAAAGGCGTCTGCTAAATGCCATAAATGTAATGTAAATGTCCTCATGGATCAGTCCTCTCTAAGGACAATAATGACATTGCACCACTGAATATGTGTTGCTAGAATACGAAATAACATAGCGCAAGGCAAAACTGTACATTCCTTGGCAAAATGCATGGAGCTGGCTAGCAAGCTTGCTAGTTCAAGCTAAAGGCTTAAATCGGGCGAGCTAACTCTTAGAAACTGTCAACGGGTTACTTAGCCATCTAGCAGCTAACAATGCTACCATTGCTTCTCGCAAAATAATCATTGCACAAACAATGTGTTCCGATATGTGTCTACTGCAAAATGTAATTAAATGCCACATACCGTTTTCGAAGTCGCTGGTCACTTCCCTCTTCACGATCTCGAACCCTGCAAAAAAAGAAGACACGAACAACAACCTGTCATAGAGACGGCAGGCCGCAGTCCACGCACTCTCGCAGTCAAACCTGAAAAACACCGAGGCATTTTTCAGTGCCTTTCGCTTATGCTAACTCTCAACTGAAGTTTGTTGTTATCTAAAGCGGATTGAACATTCCATAGAATGTTGCTGATGTTCTACATTGAAAGGATGCATAGCAACACACAGTTTTGAAAATAATGAGTAATAATCATACATGACACGTATCATGAACACTTTACCATGTGACCTCTAGAAATAGAACATGAGCAGCATTCTATGTTTGATCCAGCACTACGCAGCAACACACCTCTGATGATGTTGACATTGACTAGACCCAGCTGGTCTGAGCGCTAGCATTACTACGCCATTAGCATTAGCAACGAAAGGTACTGAGAAACGCCTCGGTGTTTTTCAGGTTTGGCTGCGGGAGTGCGTGGACTGCGGACTGCCATTTCTACGACAGGTTGTTGTTCCTGTTTCCTTTTTGAGAGGACAGCGACTTCGAAGCAGGTATGTCACGTTCAATTACATTTTACAGTAGACACATAGTCAACAAATGCATCTGTGTAATGGCATGACTGTTAGCCCGTCAGTAGCAACGGTGGTAGCATTGTTAGCTTTAGCTTGAACTAGCTCGCTTGCTCGTCACCTACGTGCATGTTCGACTTGTGCTGTGTTGTTTTAGCAACACATATCGAGTGTATTGTCTAACTATCTTTCAGATATGGTCCAACTATCGTCACATACCCTCTCCGAAGTCGCTGCCGTCGCTTCCCTCTGCACGATCGCGAACCCAACAAAAAAGAAAACACGGACGTAAAAACGGCAGGCAGCAGTCCAAACCTGAAAAACAGGCATTTTTCAGCCCGTTTTGCTCTGAAAATCAGCTGGTTTGTGTCGATATAAACATCAACTGAAGTTTGTTGTTATCTGGAGCGGATTGAACATTCCATATAATGTTGCTAATGTTCTATATTGAAAGGTTGCATAGCAACACACAGTTTTGAAAATAATTAATAATAATCATAGATGTATCATAAAGACTTTTCAAAAATGCGTTACCATGTGACCTCTAGAAATAGAACATGAGCAGCATTCTATGGAATGGTTGATCCGGCGCTACACAGCAACACACTTCTGTTGATGTTTACATTGACGAGACCCCGCTGGTTTTCTGAGAGCTAGCATAACTAAGCCATGAGCATTAGCAACGAAAGGTACTGAAACATGTCTCGGGTGTTTTTCACTATTGGATGCGGAATGCGTTGTTAGAAATTATTTTTTATAAAAACAGTTTATTATTGCTATAATAAAAATACATTACTGCAGTGTGCTAAATTTACTAATGTGATGGTCTGTTGATAAATGGGATGAATCAAGCATTAGTCCCATAGTACGTTGGATTAATACATGGAGAGCAAAAGTGATACATATACAAAGAGCAAAAGTGGAAAAGTACCAGGCTAGGGAGGACATACCAGAGTAGGTATCTTATCTCTAACAGGGTGCTGACTCCGCAGATGGGACGAATGGTGTGACCAGCCCGTGAACAACAAGGGATGCCAAGTCTAAACCACGGTTCCTCCCCAACCAAATAGCCAATCACAATCACTTTGTTTACTGTAAATGCTTTGTTTGACTGTTTGAATGCATCCATTTTTGGAGGGTTGGTTACAGATTAACAGCTTGCTGACTGTGATTTTCTTCTCCAAAAGTGGTCCTTGTACAAGCCTAGAATTCTGACATATAAATAAATAGCTAAAAGTAAGAAGTAGTTTGTCTTCTCCTTCAAATAAACGAACACGTTTTCACAGTGTCGACTACGGACTGTCGTTTCTATGTCAGGTTGTTGTTCATGTTTTTTTTTTGTAACCGATTGTTGAGAGAACGTCGACTTCGAAGCGGGTTAGTTTAATTTTAACGTTTAATTTTAACATTTTACAGTAGACACATAGTCAACATATGTACCTGTGTGGTGGTATTAGCATTAGTCCTTTTGGTGGTAGCAGTGGAAGCATTCTTAGCTTTAGCTTGAACTAGCTAGCTTGCTAGTCACCTACATGCATTTTGGACTTGTGCTGTGTTGTTTTAGCAACAAATATTTAGTGGTTCTCTAACTAACGTTTAGAGGTAGTCCAACTATTGTTATTGCTCATACTTATACTTATTAGTGGGCTTGCTTCAGCAAGTCCAACTATTGTTCTTCGACATACTTATTATTATTATTATTATTATTATTATTATTATTATTATTATTATTATTATTATTATTATTACAATACTTACACCTGCAACAACTTTTCAGGTATTCACAATTTTTTTCTGAATGTCAGGTTTCCAAAGGTGGGCCGACATCTTGTAAAGAAAGAGGGATATTGTTGTCTCTGTGCTGTGAGCAGGGTTTGAACCTACGCAGGGAGACCCGATTGGAGTTTTAGTCCAATGCCTTAACCACTCGCGCCAAAACTGGGGAACAATAGTTTGTTGAGGGGGGGGGGAGAAGTTGCGAAAAAGGGGAAGAAGGGGGAGGAAGAAAAAGGATAAAAAAAAGAGAGAGAAATGTAGGCTTTTTTTCATTATCTACTAGTTTATTTGTCAGTATGTATTCTAAACGATTAAAGAAAAAAAAAAGATCGCCTTTTCCGTTTTTCAATGGGGGGAAAGAGTGGATCCCAAAGTCACCGTTTCGAATCCTACCAGCGCCAGCAATAAAAATGGGCAAAGTCTCCCAAGTGTTGTTTTGTGTAAATTCAAGATCCCTTGAGCCAATATTTTGCTTCTTGTGGCATAACAAACACAAGTTTATGTACACTTGCTATTGTTTTAATGATGTTTTAATATTTGTGCTCTGGGCCTGTGTGTGTGTAACTTTGTTCATGCATCTGAAATGATCAGTTCTAAAATGATCAGACCTCTGTTTGTTTCTCTTGTGGACTGCATCACTCGCTATTATGAATGTGTCGAATTGATCGAATTAAACTCAGATAAAAGATTCATATTTAAAAATAGAATTTTTTTTATTGAAATAATCACAAAAAACACACACATCCACACACTCACACACAAATAAACAAGTTAAACTCTTAAAAACCCTGAGGTTGAATAAATAACTTTTTACAAAGAGAAGAAGAAGCTATTTCTTCATCTTCTCCAACCTTCTCCAGTCCTGTGCTGCCCACACTTCCTGCAGGAGTTGGCCTCTCCAGTCCGTTTGCGGACCTTCGGGGCAGCCAGATGAGGGGCAGGTGGAGCAAATGGGGTTGGATAAATGACAGGAGGGACAGCAAACACAAGGCGGGTAGGGGTTAGGGTTAGGGAAAGTAGTGGGAGGGAAGTGTAAAAAGTGGTGGGAGGGAAAGTAAAAAGTGAACTGCTGGTCCACATTGGGGTTCCAGGGGCTCCAAACACCTGGGACGGGCCATTAGCGGTAGGGAGAGGAAACAGCTGCCTCTGGGCTTCCAGCCTGGGCCTCACTGCGGGTGGTGCTGTAGCCGCTGTTGCAGTGGCCCTCCACTTTGTCCGAGCCTTCCCTGCTGTGCTCTGTGGCAGGTGGTAGGAGTGTTCAACTCCGAGTGGTTGAGGAGCAACAGCAGGGCGGACATTGCCCGGAGGAAGGGACTCAGCAGCCAGAGGAATGCGAGGAGGCAGGTTAATCTCCTGGTGCAGCAAGGACCCTGTGCGTATATTATGAATATTTCTGTTACATATGATGGTAAACAGACACTAGGGAGATTCTCATTGTCTGACAACAAGAATGACGGAGTCTAAACTGTGACCATCACTGACCTGTCTGAACAGGATGCTGGGCCATACTGGTGTGGAGTGAATGTCAAGAGAACCGAAGCGGGCTTCATCGCACTGATTAGTCAGGCGCATCTGCATGTTGAAGGTGAGTGACTGAAAGGTTGACCAGGACCGAAAGAACGATTAAAAGAAGGAACATTGTAAATAAACAGGGTTTTCCCTTATCACCACCACCGAATCCGCCTCTGTGTTTAGGACCTTTGTTACAGTGGCTCCCAACGAGGGGCAAATGAGGCGGATTCGGTGGTGATAAGGGAAAACCCTGTTTATTTACAATGTTCCTTCTTTTTTTCGTTCTTTCGGTCCTGGTCGACTTTTCAGTCATAGCTTTTCAGCCCTTTTCTCCCCCAAAGCAGAGGCACACACATCTTAAACCATTTAGTTAACGAGGCTTCATTCGCAACAGGTGCGCAACGAAGCCTCGCTTCCGTAACCCTTGCCACGGTCCTGTAGCTCCCTCTACAGGCCGAACGCTGCATGTCCCCCCACAATTGATTTGATTCATAACCATTTTTATTGACAATGAAGTGTATGGCGATAAAAGCTTATGATTGATGACAGGTAGACAGATTTGATTGATTATAAAATATTGCTCCTAGTCCCATGACAGAATTTCACAGTTAGATGTATTGCTCCTAGTCCCATGACAGACTTTGACAGTTAGATTGACATTCTTCCTCTTGTTGGCCTCAGATGGTGACCAAGAAGCACAGGGCCATGGGGGACAGGACAGTGAGTGGCTGTCTCGCCTCAAGACCTCTGCCACCACTGGGGTTTGGCCCTCTGATGTAGGGGACAGGCCAGCCCCCAGTCAGAATAGGTGGTATGCTCTCTACCAGAAGGTAAATTTTGTCTGTGAAATACACCAACAGATTAAACAGATATAGGCTAGGTTGTATATGCCATGACATTGAGCATACCATGTGGTTACAGATTGAGAAATATCCAGTGCAGACCCGCGGCCAGACATCGTTGTTTGGTGGGCCAGAGTTGTGTCTGTGGATTTCACTCCCAGAAGGTAATGAAGGGACATCAGATGTAACTATTTGTCATGCTGAAATATCAGTAGTATTGATACTTGTTGTATCTGTATGTCTTCAGCAGCCAGCCAGTGTTCCACCGGCACCCACATCTGCCTCAGTGCCTGTTGCTGCCACGGTCCAGGGTCCAGTTCCACCTCGTGCCACGCCCCCTGCAGAGACCACAGCCTCAGTCCCTGCCAAGCCTGTGCAGAGTCCTCTGCGGCCTACATTGACTGTGTCAATGGTAAATATTTCCATAACATTTTGCCAAACGTTATCCATCCATTTTATCGCAGCACTGTTTTGTCATCATTTTATTCTGACCAATTTCACTTGCCATTCTTCTCTTTAGTTTTATAAATCCTGGTTTGGAGGGGCTTCTGGTGCTGCAGCCAAACCAAACCTTGTGGCTAGGTAGCCAGTTGAGGTATTACATGGATTTGTTCGTCTTAATGTCTCTGTGTTATTAGTGTAACTCGTGTGACTAATGTGGCTTATGTCTACAATCACATAGGTACATGCACAATCACAATATCAATCACAATATAGTCTCCTGGTGTACTCTACCTTTCCTCTCCCTCACAGTCTCTGTCCAGCCCTGCTACTACCTCTGCTGGTACTCCATGAGGACCCCCTCCTCTGTTCCCAAGTCCCTGTCCAGCCCTGCTACGGCCTCCATGAGGACCCCTTCCCCTGTACCCAAGTCCCTGTCCAGCCCTGCTATGGCCTCTTTGAGGACCCCTTCCCCTGTACTACCCATGTCCCCCTCCAGCCCTGCCTCCACCTATATTAGGACCATCTCCCCTTTCTCTCTGCCTCCATCCCCCTCTGCTACGGCGTCTGTGAGGACCACCTCTACCTCTCAGGCTACTGCCAGCCCTGCAAGTGCCTCTGTAAGTGCTCTCTTTTTTACTTGTGTTTATGTTTGTGTGTGTGTGTGTGTGTGTGTGTGTGTGTGTGTGTGTCAAAGTCAAAGTCAAAGTGGCTTTATTGTCAATTCTTCACATGTCAAGACATACAAAGGAATCGAGAGGACGTTTCTCACTCTCCCACGGTGAGACAGATAAAGTGCCCAGGCACAACAGATAACACATACTAAAAGTAAAACATTCAATAAAAATAATTTAAACAGTGCAAAAAGAGCAGTCAGTAAAGACAGTAAGTAGCAGCCAAATACTGTGTATTCTGTATAAAAAAAATAATAATAGTGCAATAGTGCATTGTAGCAATAGAATAGTGGATTGTCCAGAGTCCGTAGTGTTTTTTGGGGGGGGGGGGGGCTGAAGGGTTGGGAGGGGGGGTGGTGGTTTCAGCTTCTTGACAGCTTGGAGGATGTGGCTGGGGGAAGTGAGGGGAGAGAATTTAGCTTCCTGACAGCTTGGGGTATGAAGCTTTTCGTGAGTCTGGTGGTGTGGGCACGGAGGCTCCTATACCTTCTTCCAGAAGGCAGGAGGCTGAACAGACTGTGTGCGGGGTGGCTTGCGTCGCTCACAATCGAGGTAGCTTTGCGGGTGAGGCGGGTGGAGTAAGTCTCTTGCAGGGAAGGGAGTGGGGCACCAATGATCTTAGCAGCTGTGTTCACAATGCGTTGTGTGTGTGTGTGTGTGTGTGTGTGTGTGTGTGTGTGTGTGTGTGTGTGAGTGTGTGTGTGTGTTAAATAACTTTGATATTATTATTGCATGTGTAATTCACTGAGTTTGGCTTCTTTTCTTTTTTTTCAGGATGAGTCCGATGTGGGTGTTTTCCCTACTACTGGTCCTGCTGCGCCTCCTGGTCCTCTCCTTGGTCCTGCTGCCCCTCCTTGTCCTCTCCTTGGTCCTGCTGCCCCTCTTGGTCCTCTGCTTGGTCCTGCTGCCCCTCTTGGTCCTCTCTATTGTCCTGCTGCCCCTGCTGATGAAAGTCCTTCTCGTTCAGGCGCCCGATTCATTCTGGCTGCCGGCAGAGATGAAGAAGACCATTCCACAGCAAGACCAGCGATGATCATCCACTCTGTGGGAGAACCAGAGGCTGCGGCCAAACTTGAAGCTCTGGTACGAGCCACCGGTACCAGGGCTCATTTACAACCTGGCCCCAACACCAGAGCACTTTTTCACCCACAGGCTCCTGGCGTGGATGCCCTACAATCTGTGGAAGGTCAGGGTGTGCTGCCCAGTGTGTAGGAGGCAGATCACAGGTTTTTTTTGTGTTTATTTCACAAATCGTTTTTCAATTTTCAAATATAAATGTTTTATCTGAGTTTTATTCAATCAATTTGACACATTGCTAATAGCGAGTGATGCAGTCCATAACAGAAAGAAACAGAGGTCTGATCATTTTATAACTGATATCATTTCAGATGCTTAAACAAAATTACACACACAACTTGAATAGAGTAACAGACCTGTGGGCCAAAAGCACAGTCATTAAACATTGTTAAAACAACAGCAAGTATATAGTTTTCGATTTCAAATATAAATCTTTTTATCTGAGTTCTACAAGAGAAAGAAACAGAGGTCTGATCATTTTATAAATTTGCCTGTTTTTATTTCTGGCGCTGGTGGGATTCGTACCGGTGACCTTCGGATCCACTCATTCCCCCATTCAAAAGCGGAAAAGGCGAAATTCTTTATTTTTCTTTAATCGTTAGAATACATACTGACAAATAAACTAATAGATAATGGAAAAGAAGCCTCAATTTCTCTCTCTCTCTTTATTTTCCCTCTTTTTTCTCCTTCCCCCCCCCTTAACAGACTATTGTTCCCCAGCTTTGGCGCGAGTGGTGAAGGTGATGGACTGTTACTCCATTGTGCTCTGTATGCGTTGGTTCGAATCCCATCCTCTTTGCACAGCCTTGCTTCTTTTTCCGCTTGGATGACCGTGGGCGTGGAAACAGAGAAGACGGCGGCGGTGGAGAAACAATGCAAAGCATGCGGCACTTCCTTCGGAGGCCACATTCAGACGGGACATCGTCCAAAAGCTTTTTTGAGAACGGAGACAGCTTCAACATAGAAGGCAGAGGCGGGGTTCGAACCGAAAAGGACACCTAACTTGCATTGGCCGGGAATTAAACCCGGGTCAACTGCTTGGAAGGCAGCTATACTCACCATTATACCACCAATGCGATAATCCATTGTGCTCTGCACGCGTGGCTTTGAATCCCATCCTCGTCACACAGCCATGCTTCTTTGTCAGCTTGGACGACCGTGAGCGTGGAAACAGAGGAGGTGGAGAAGCAATGGAAAGCGTGCGGCACAGCCTTCGGAGACCACATTCAGACGGACGTCGTCCAACAGCTTCTTTGAGCACGGAGACAGCTTCAACCGAGGCGGGGTTCGAACCGACGCTTTCAACGAGACTGAAGTGTCATTCTTGCGCCTTAGGATACGCAGGCATGGGCCCATCGGGAAAAGGACACCAAACTTGCATTGGCCGGGAATCGAACCCGGGTCAACTGCTTGGAAGGCAGCTATGCTCACCACTATACCACCAATGCGCTTATGAGACCATTCACGACCACCACATTCATATGCACTTCAGGACTCACCATTTCAACATTTTGCAGGGTCTTTGTTGTCATTTTTATTTCATGGGCTGGATTACTCAGTAAAAAAGGGAGGGGGGGGGGGGCGAGAAAAACGTTACAACAATGCAAACACAGTGAAAGTAAACTCCCTGCTTTTTGCCGACAGGGCGGACACATCCCCCAACCTGAGGCTCCATTGCGGGGGACGGGTATCCAGTAGTAGGTGGCTCGTTGGTCTAGGGGTATGATTCTCGCTTCGGGTGCGAGAGGTCCCGGGTTCAAATCCCGGACGAGCCCTCTGATTTTGCCTTTCACCAGCTCGAACGACTCAATCAAAGTGTCTTGGGTCGCCGATTCAGCAGATGGATCACCTTGCCAGCGTTGCGAATGAAAATATTTCATGGGCTGGATTACTCAGTAAAAAAGGGAGGGGGGGGGGCGAGAAAAACGTTACAACAATGCAAACACAGTGAAAGTAAACTCCCTGCTATATGCAGACAGTGCGGACACTTCCCACAACCTGAGGCTCCGTTGCGGTGGAGGGGCAAGGTGTTGTCAGACGGTTCGTTGGTCTAGTGGTATGATTCTCGCTTTGGGTGTGAGAGGTCCTGGGTTCAAATCCCGGACGAGCCCTTTGACGAAACCTTTCACAAGCTGGGTCCACCAAATGAAAGTCCTTTGGCTCAAAGGTTCAACAACTGTTTCCCCAGGTAGCAGCAAAATTCCACTGTTAAAAAGCCTTTCCTCACGTCCTGGCTTTCAGTATCCGGTTTCACACTCTCACTCTCACAGCAAAATCCATCTTCAAGCACTGCTTTATTATTATTTTTAACAGTTTTAGACTTCTTGGTTACAGGGGAGAGATTACATTCCTACTTTCACTCAGGCTCTGTGGCATTGGACTTCTAGGCTTCTCAGTGGTAGGGATTCAAAGGTTGTGGGTTCGAGTCCCACCAGAGTCGCTTGATTCTGTTTGCTTCTTAATACAGTGGAACCTCGAGATACGAATGCCCCAATATACGAATGTTTTGAGTTACGAATAGAAATTTCGTAAAATTTGTGCTCTGAGATACGAATGAAAATTTGAGAAACGAAACCTTTTTTTTCGCGAGAAGTGGCAGCCGCGCGCGAGAACTGGCAGCCGCCTGCACACGAACCCTTTTTAAAAAAAAATTGAGATACGAATGTTTTGACTTACGAAGGAAGGCTCGGAACGGATTAAATTCGTATCTCGAGGTTCCACTGTACAGATGACCTCTGGCAGGGTTTATTTTGAAACAGCCTTATCGTCTTCTTTCCTTTTGCTGCCGTTGTTCTAAAAAAATGTTTTGCCATTGAGAGGCAACTTCTGCAGGTCTCTGTGGTGCAATTGGTTAGCGCGTTCGGCTGTTAACCGGAAGGCTGGTGGTTCGATCCCACCCAGGGACGTCCTGATTTTAGATGATAGACAGATAGATAGAAACTTTATTTATCCCAGGGGGAAATTCAGGTTCCAAGTAGCATACAGACATAGGGGTATCACACATAACATACACATACAACATACAACATTAGCAGCATTTTATACAGACGAGGTGCAGTTGTAAATGTCTTTGCAGTTAGGTGAGGTGCAAAAAGGTAAGGCAGACAGTGCAATTATAGCATTAAATACTAAAAACTAAATACGGGCTACATAAATATGGACTATTTTAAAGTGCATTTAGTCCAGGCTGGTGGAGGGAGGTAGGGGCTGTGTATGAGACCTAGCATAGCTAGTAAACATTGTAGATAATGAGGTGAAACAGTGACATGATACATGATAGTGATATGATACAGAGGGTGGAGGTTATGCAGAGAAGTCCATCTCTTTGCCCTTGATTGACCTATTGTAGAGTTGTATGGCTCTGGGGACAAATGATTTAGTCAGTCTGTCAGTTTTGCTTGTCAGTGCTCGTAGCCTCCAGCTGATCAAGCTCTTCTGCTGGATGATGGTGTGGTACAGTGGGTGACCTTCATTGTCCATGATGGTGAGCAGTTTGCTCAGAGTTCTTTTTTCCATTACTGAAGTGATGCTCTCCAGTTCAGCTCCCACAACAGAGCCAGCTTTCCTTACCAGCCTGTCCAGTCGCCCGGCATCCCTCTTCATAGTGCTTCCTCCCCAGCACACCACTGCATAGAAGAGAACGCTGGTGACCACAGACTGGTAAAACATCCCTAGGAGTTTGCTGCAGACATTGAAGGACCGCAGCCTCCTCAGGAAGTACAGCCGGCTCTGTCCCTTCTTGTAAATCGCATCAGTGTTGGCTGACCAGTCCAGTTTATTGTCCAAGTGGACCCCCAGATACTTGTATGTGCTGACCATCTCCACATTGACTCCCTCAATGGAGACTGGTAGCAGAGAGGGCTTAGACCTACGGAAATCCACCACCATCTCCTTGGTCTTTGTAGTGTTGAGTTGTAGGTGGTTGAGTTTGCACCATTGCACAAAGTTCTCGATACAAAGTTTTTGATACTCTCCCCACTGTCAAATCGTCTCTGGTTCGCCAGGATGGCCTTCCCCCATCGAATCTGATTTGGATTTGCAAGTTTACTGACAAATGGGTTGTGAAGACTCTGTGCAGGCGCTGTGGCTTAGTTGGTCAAAGTGCCTGTCTAGTAAACAGGAGATCCTGGGTTCGAATCCCAGCGGTGCCTTACAGTTCTGCTTGCACTCAGAGCAAAATCCATCTTCAAGCTCTGCTACAGTTTTAGCGCATATAGCACATTGGACTTCTAGGCTTCTCAGTGGTAGGGAAGCAAAGGTTGTGGGTTCAAGTCCCACCAGAGTGGAGTTGTTCTTGTGGCAATGGATACCTTGTCATGGTTATGAGAAACCCTCCAATCAGGCAAAACACTCTTGGACCTGCACAGATACTGTTCTTTTAAAGAAACATGATATGTCCACAGGTTCCACTGAGATTTGAACTCAGATCACAGGATTCAGAGTTCTGAGTGCTAACCATTAGACCATGGAACCCTTGGCTAGAAGAATGTGATCCACTGAGCTCACCTATGAAGTCAAGGTAATCCGAAAGAATCCCTTCGGTCAGTCAAGGTATTTTTTTTTCTCTTTTGAATTCTCAAAACAATATCTTTTTGAAACGTGTGGAATTTCAGGGTAAACAGCTCCTCGTTAGTATAGTGGTGAGTATCCCCGCCTGTCACGCGGGAGACCGGGGTTCGATTCCCCGACGGGGAGAATGGCTTCTTATTCCTAGCATCTCATGGCCTGAAGAAGGATTTCTCTTACCTGCACAATGTCTCTTGCATTCCTTTCACTTCAGAGCACAAAAACAACAAACGTGTCTTTGTCGGGTTGAACCTCTATGTTTTTTGGCATTGTTTTTAAGAAACAGGCTGTTGCCAGAGGTTCCACCGAGATTTGAACTCTGATCACCGGATTCAAAGTCCAAAGTGCTAACCATTACACCATGGAACCTTGCTCAACCATTACAGAATGGAACCCTTCACTGGATGGAGTTGGACCTGTGGCGATGGATACCTTGTCAAACCCTCCAATCAGGCAAAACACTTATGGACCTGCACAGATACTGTCTTTTTAAGGAAACATGACATGTCCACAGGTTCCACTGAGATTTGAACTCAGATCGCAGGATTCAGAGTCCTGAGTGCTAACCATTACACCATGGAACCCTTGGCTGGAAGAATGTGATCCACTGAGCTCACCTATGAAGTCAAGGTAATCCGAAAGAATCCCTTCAGTCAGTCAAGGTATTTTTTTTCTCTTTTTAATTCTCAAAACAATATGTTTTTGAAATGTGTGGAATTTCAGGGTAAACAGCTCCTCGTTAGTATAGTGGTGAGTATCCCGCCTGTCACGCGGACACATCCCCCAGCCTGAGGCTCCATTGCGGGGGAGGGGCATCCATTAGTAGGTGGCTCGTTGGTCTAGGGGTATGATTCTCGCTTAGGGTGTGAGAGGTCCCGGGTTCAAATCCCGGACGAGCCCTCTTATTTAGCCTTTCACCAGCTCGGACGACTCCATCAAAGTGTCTTGGGTCACCGCTTCAGCAGATGGGTCACCTTGCCAGCGTTGCGTACGCGAATGAGATAGTCCTTTTTTTATGCAGACAGTGCGGACACTTCCCACAACCTGAGGCTCCGTTGCGGTGGACGGGCAAGGTGTTGTCAGATGGTTCGTTGGTCTAGTGGTATGATTCTCGCTTTGGGTGTGAGAGGTCCTGGGTTCAAATCCCGGACGAGCCCTTTGACGAAACCTTTCACAAGCTGGGTCCACCAAGTGAAAGTCCTATGGCTCAATGGTTCAACAGATGTTTCCCCAGGTAGCAGCAAAATTCCACTGTTAAAAAGCCTTTCTTCACGTCCTGGCTGTAAGTATCCGGTGGAAAGGGCTACCGGGCCAACACTAGGGCAAGGTGGCCGAGTGGTTAAGGCGATGGACTGCTAATCCATTGTGCTCTGCACATGTCGGTTCGGATCTCATTCTTGTCGCACAGCCATGCTTCTTTGCCAGCTTGGACGACCGGAGGCGTGGAAACAATATAAAGCGTGCGGCACATGCTTCGGAGACCACATTCAGAAGGACATCGTCCAACAGCTTCTTTGAGCACAGAGACAGCTTCACCCTAGGCGGGGTTCGAACCGACGCTTTCAACGAGACTGAAGTGTCATTCTTGCGCCTTTGGATACGCAGGCATGGGCCCCTCGGGAAAAGGACACTTAACTTGCATTGGCCAGGAATCGAACCCGGGTCAACTGCTTGGAAGGCAGCTATGCTCACCACTATACCACCAATGCGCTCATAAGACCAGGCAGGACCGCAACAATGATATGACCATTCACGACCACCACATTCATATGCCCTCCAGGACTCACCATTTCAACATTTTGCAGGGTCTTTGTTGTCACTTTTATTTCATGGGCTGGATTACTCAGTAAAAAAGGGTGGGGGGTGGGGGGGGCGAGAACATTTTTACAACAATGCAAACACAGTGGAAGTAAACTCCCTGCTTTTTGCCGACAGGGCGGACACATCCCCCAACCTGAGGCTCCATTGCGGGGGAAAGGCATCCATTAGTAGGTGGCTCGTTGGTCTAGGGGTATGATTCTCGCTTAGGGTGCGAGAGGTCCTGTGTTCAAATCCCGGACGACCCCTTTGATGAAACCTTTCACAAGCTGGGTCCACCAAATGAAAGTCCTTTCGCTCAAAGGTTCAACAAATGTTTCCCCAGGTAGCAGCAAAATTCCACTGTTAAAAAGCCTTTCCTCACGTCCTGGCTTTAAGTATCCGGTGGAAAGGGCTACCGGGCCAACGCGAGAGTAGGACGAGGTGGCCGAGTGGTTAAGGCGATGGACTGCTAATCCATTGTGCTCTGCACGCGTGGGTTCGAATCCCATCCTCGTCGCACAACCATGCTTCTTTGTCAGCTTGGACGACCGTGGGTTCAAGTCCCACCAGAGTCGCTTCATTCTGTTTGCTTCTTAATACAGGTGACCTCTGGCAGGGTTTATTTTGAAACAGCCTTCTTCTAAATAGGAGATCCTGGGTTCGAATCCCAGCGGTGCCTCAGATTTCTGTTTGCACTCACAGCAAAATCCATCTTCAAGCACTGCTTTATTATTATTTTTAACAGTTTTAGCGCATATAGCACATTGGACTTCTAGGCTTCTCAGTGGTAGGGAAGCAAAGGTTGTGGGTTCAAGTCCCACCAGAGTGGAGTTGTTCTTGTGGCAATGGATACCTTGTCATGGTTATGAGAAACCCTCCAATCAGGCAAAACACTCTTGGACCTGCACAGATACTGTTCTTTTAAAGAAACATGATATGTCCACAGGTTCCACTGAGATTTGAACTCAGATCACAGGATTCAGAGTTCTGAGTGCTAACCATTAGACCATGGAACCCTTGGCTAGAAGAATGTGATCCACTGAGCTCACCTATGAAGTCAAGGTAATCCGAAAGAATCCCTTCGGTCAGTCAAGGTATTTTTTTTTCTCTTTTGAATTCTCAAAACAATATCTTTTTGAAACGTGTGGAATTTCAGGGTAAACAGCTCCTCGTTAGTATAGTGGTGAGTATCCCCGCCTGTCACGCGGGAGACCGGGGTTCGATTCCCCGACGGGGAGAATGGCTTCTTATTCCTAGCATCTCATGGCCTGAAGAAGGATTTCTCTTACCTGCACAATGTCTCTTGCATTCCTTTCACTTCAGAGCACAAAAACAACAAACGTGTCTTTGTCGGGTTGAACCTCTATGTTTTTTGGCATTGTTTTTAAGAAACAGGCTGTTGCCAGAGGTTCCACCGAGATTTGAACTCTGATCACCGGATTCAAAGTCCAAAGTGCTAACCATTACACCATGGAACCTTGCTCAACCATTACAGAATGGAACCCTTCACTGGATGGAGTTGGACCTGTGGCGATGGATACCTTGTCAAACCCTCCAATCAGGCAAAACACTTATGGACCTGCACAGATACTGTCTTTTTAAGGAAACATGACATGTCCACAGGTTCCACTGAGATTTGAACTCAGATCGCAGGATTCAGAGTCCTGAGTGCTAACCATTACACCATGGAACCCTTGGCTGGAAGAATGTGATCCACTGAGCTCACCTATGAAGTCAAGGTAATCCGAAAGAATCCCTTCAGTCAGTCAAGGTATTTTTTTTCTCTTTTTAATTCTCAAAACAATATGTTTTTGAAATGTGTGGAATTTCAGGGTAAACAGCTCCTCGTTAGTATAGTGGTGAGTATCCCGCCTGTCACGCGGACACATCCCCCAGCCTGAGGCTCCATTGCGGGGGAGGGGCATCCATTAGTAGGTGGCTCGTTGGTCTAGGGGTATGATTCTCGCTTAGGGTGTGAGAGGTCCCGGGTTCAAATCCCGGACGAGCCCTCTTATTTAGCCTTTCACCAGCTCGGACGACTCCATCAAAGTGTCTTGGGTCACCGCTTCAGCAGATGGGTCACCTTGCCAGCGTTGCGTACGCGAATGAGATAGTCCTTTTTTTATGCAGACAGTGCGGACACTTCCCACAACCTGAGGCTCCGTTGCGGTGGACGGGCAAGGTGTTGTCAGATGGTTCGTTGGTCTAGTGGTATGATTCTCGCTTTGGGTGTGAGAGGTCCCGGGTTCAAATCCCGGACGAGCCCTTTGACGAAACCTTTCACAAGCTGGGTCCACCAAGTGAAAGTCCTATGGCTCAATGGTTCAACAGATGTTTCCCCAGGTAGCAGCAAAATTCCACTGTTAAAAAGCCTTTCTTCACGTCCTGGCTGTAAGTATCCGGTGGAAAGGGCTACCGGGCCAACACTAGGGCAAGGTGGCCGAGTGGTTAAGGCGATGGACTGCTAATCCATTGTGCTCTGCACATGTCGGTTCGGATCTCATTCTTGTCGCACAGCCATGCTTCTTTGCCAGCTTGGACGACCGGAGGCGTGGAAACAATGTAAAGCGTGCGGCACATGCTTCGGAGACCACATTCAGAAGGACATCGTCCAACAGCTTCTTTGAGCACAGAGACAGCTTCACCCTAGGCGGGGTTCGAACCGACGCTTTCAACGAGACTGAAGTGTCATTCTTGCGCCTTTGGATACGCAGGCATGGGCCCCTCGGGAAAAGGACACTTAACTTGCATTGGCCAGGAATCGAACCCGGGTCAACTGCTTGGAAGGCAGCTATGCTCACCACTATACCACCAATGCGCTCATAAGACCAGGCAGGACCGCAACAATGATATGACCATTCACGACCACCACATTCATATGCCCTCCAGGACTCACCATTTCAACATTTTGCAGGGTCTTTGTTGTCACTTTTATTTCATGGGCTGGATTACTCAGTAAAAAAGGGTGGGGGGTGGGGGGGGCGAGAACATTTTTACAACAATGCAAACACAGTGGAAGTAAACTCCCTGCTTTTTGCCGACAGGGCGGACACATCCCCCAACCTGAGGCTCCATTGCGGGGGAAAGGCATCCATTAGTAGGTGGCTCGTTGGTCTAGGGGTATGATTCTCGCTTAGGGTGCGAGAGGTCCTGTGTTCAAATCCCGGACGACCCCTTTGATGAAACCTTTCACAAGCTGGGTCCACCAAATGAAAGTCCTTTCGCTCAAAGGTTCAACAAATGTTTCCCCAGGTAGCAGCAAAATTCCACTGTTAAAAAGCCTTTCCTCACGTCCTGGCTTTAAGTATCCGGTGGAAAGGGCTACCGGGCCAACGCGAGAGTAGGACGAGGTGGCCGAGTGGTTAAGGCGATGGACTGCTAATCCATTGTGCTCTGCACGCGTGGGTTCGAATCCCATCCTCGTCGCACAACCATGCTTCTTTGTCAGCTTGGACGACCGTGGGTTCAAGTCCCACCAGAGTCGCTTCATTCTGTTTGCTTCTTAATACAGGTGACCTCTGGCAGGGTTTATTTTGAAACAGCCTTCTTCTAAACAGGAGATCCTGGGTTCGAATCCCAGCGGTGCCTCAGATTTCTGTTTGCACTCACAGCAAAATCCATCTTCAAGCACTGCTTTATTATTATTTTTAACAGTTTTAGCGCATATAGCACATTGGACTTCTAGGCTTCTCAGTGGTAGGGAAGCAAAGGTTGTGGGTTCAAGTCCCACCAGAGTGGAGTTGTTCTTGTGGCAATGGATACCTTGTCATGGTTTTGAGAAACCCCCCAATCAGGCAAAACACTCTTGGACCTGCACAGATACTGTTCTTTTAAAGAAACATGATATGTCCACAGGTTCCACTGAGATTTGAACTCAGATCACAGGATTCAGAGTTCTGAGTGCTAACCATTAGACCATGGAACCCTTGGCTGGAAGAATGTGATCCACTGAGCTCACCTATGAAGTCAAGGTAATCCGAAAGAATCCCTTCGGTCAGTCAAGGTATTTTTATTTCTCTTTTGAATTCTAGAGAGTACAGACGCTCCACAAACCCACCAGGTTGCTAACAGGAAACACAAGAGAGAGAGCAGAGAGTCATATGGACTTGTCAACAAAGTCACAGTGAAAGAACTGTACTAACCACCACCAGGGGCCTCCCCACCATCACCCCAAACTGAACCAGCTCATAGATGATGTCTAACAAAAGACAAACACATTTAGAACAAAATAGCAATGATATTAAAAAGAAGGTATTAATACAGGTACAGGTATTCGATGCGAGACTATTGAATTGCCTCTACAGCTCATCCAGAATGCTGCCGCCAGTCTGGTGTTCAAACTCCCCAAATTCTCCCATGTCACTCCCCTCCTCCGCACCCTTCACTGGCTCCCGGTAGCAGCTCTCATCAGATTCAAGACCCACGACTGGCCGCCTGGCACCGCCGCCCCTTCGGTCATGGCTTTTCACTGTCCTGGCGACCCGCTGGTAGAATGAGCTTCCTACTGCTGTCATGACTGCAGAGTCACTACCAATCTTCCGCTGTAGATTGAAGACCTACATCTTAACGGTCCCTCCTACAAGTTTCTCTCCTGATAATAATAAAAATGTCCTTCTTCTAGCATTGTGACTGCCTATGGCCACTGGTCCGAGCATTGATTACTTTATCTTATGATGACTGATGGATAGATGATTCACTTACTTAGACAAATGTATTTGTTGTCAGTCACTTTGGATAAAGGCATCTGCTAAATGCCATAAATGTAATGTAAATGTCCTCATGGATCAGTCCTCTCTACGGACAATAATGCCATTGCACCACTGAATATGTGTTGCTAGAATACGAAATAACATAGCGCAAGGCAAAACTGTACATTCCTTGGCAAAATGCATGGAGCTGGCTAGCAAGCTTGCTAGTTCAAGCTAAAGGCTTAAAGCGGGCGAGCTAACTCTTAGAAACTGTCAACGGGTTACTTAGCCATCTAGCAGCTAACAATGCTACCATTGCTTCTCGCAAAATAGTCATTGCACAAACAATGTGTTCGATATGTGTCTACTGTAAAATGTAATTAAATGCCACATACCGTTTTCGAAGTCGCTGTCGCTTCCCTCTTCACGATCTCGAACCCTGCAAAAAAAGAAGACACGAACAACAACCTGTCATAGAGACGGCAGGCCGCAGTCCACGCACTCTCGCAGTCAAACCTGAAAAACACCGAGGCATTTTTCAGTGCCTTTCGTTGCTTATGCTAAATCTCAACTGAAGTTTGTTGTTATCTGGAGCGGATTGAACATTCCATAGAATGTTGCTGATGTTCTACATTGAAAGGTTGCATAGCAACACACAGTTTTGAAAATAACGAGTAATAATCATACATGACACATATCATGAACACTTTTCAAAAATGCGTTACCATGTGACCTCTAGAAATAGAACACGAGCAACATTCTATGTTTGATCCAGCGCTACGCAGCAACACACCTCTGATGATGTTGACATTGACTAGATCCAGCTGGTCTTCTGAGCGCTGGCATTACTACGCCATTAGCATTAGCAACGAAAGGTACTGAGAAACGCCTCGGTGTTTTTCAGGTTTGCTGCGGGACTGCGTGGACTGCGGACTGCCATTTCTACGACAGGTTGTTGTTCCTGTTTCCTTTTTGAGAGGACAGCGACCTCGAAGCAGGTATGTCACGTTCAATTACATTTTACAGTAGACACATAGTCAATAAATGCATCTGTGTAATGGCATGACTGTTAGTCCGTCAGTAGCTACGGTGGTAGCATAGTTAGCTTTAGCTTGAACTAGCTCGCTTGCTCGTCACCTACGTGTGCTGTGTTGTTTTAGCAACACATATCGAGTGGTTGTCTAACTATCGTTCAGATATTGTCAAACTATCTTTCAGATATGGTCCAACTATCGTCACATACCCTCTCCGAAGTCGCTGCCGTCGCTTCCCTCTGCACGATCGCGAACCCAACAAAAAAGAAAACACGGACGTAAAAACGGCAGGCAGCAGTCCAAACCTGAAAAACACTGAGGCATTTTTCAGCCCGTTTTGCTCTAAAAATCAGCTGGTTTGTGTCGATGTAAACATCAACTGAAGTTGTTATCTGGAGCGGATTGAACATTCCATAGAATGTTGCTAATGTTCTATATCGAAAGGTTGCATAGCAACACATAGTTTTGAAAATAATTAATAATAATCATAGATGTATCATAAAGACTTTTCAGAAATGCGTTACCATGTGACCTCTAGAAATAGAACATGAGCAGCATTCTATGGAATGGTTGATCCGGCGCTACACAGCAACACACTTCTGTTGATGTTTACATTGACGAGACCCCGCTGGTTTTCTGAGAGCTAGCATAACTAAGCCATTAGCATTACTAAGCCATGAGCATTAGCAACGAAAGGTACTGAAAAATGTCTCGGGTGTTTTTCACTATTGGATGCGGAATGCGTTGTTAGAAATTATATTTGATAAAAACAGTTTATTATTGCTATAATAAAAATACATTACTGCAGTGTGCTAAATTTACTAATGTGATGGTCTGTTGATAAATGGGATGAATCAAGCATTAGTCCCATAGTACGTTGGATTAATACATAGAGAGGTTAAGCCAGGTCATCAAGAAAGATGTCGCAACACACGCTTACACAAAGAGCAAAAGTGGAAAAGTACCAGGCTAGGGGGGACATACCAGAGTAGGTATCTTATCTCTAACAGGGTGCTGACTCCGCAGATGGGACGAATGGTGTGACCAGCCCGTGAACAACAAGGGATGCCAAGTCTAAACCACGGTTCCTCCCCAACCAAATAGCCAATCACAATCACTTTGTTTACTGTAAATGCTTTGTTTGACTGTTTGAATGCATCCATTTTTGGAGGGTTGGTTACAGATTAACAGCTTGCTGACTGTGATTTTCTTCTCCAAAAGTGGTCCTTGTACAAGCCATTGCCCGGAGGAAGGGACTCAGCAGCCAAAGGAATGCGAGGAGGCAGGTTAATCTCCTGGTGCAGCAAGGACCCTGTGCGTATATTAGAAATATTTCTGTTACATATGATGGTAAACAGACACTAGGGAGATTCTCATTGTCTGACAACAAGAATGAGGGAGTCTAAACTGTGACCATCACTGACCTGTCTGAACAGGATGCTGGGCCATACTGGTGTGGAGTGAATGTTAAGAGAACCGAAGCGGGCTTCATCGCACTGATTAGTCAGGTGCAACTGCATGTTGAAGGTGAGTGTAAGCTGGTCTTCTTGTTCATCATTAATGCACTGATGTTGTGTAGCAGAGGCAGACCTATTCCTCAATAATGATGATGCTTGCACTATGATAATGATCCATAGCCATAGAAAATGTCTACATCCTCATTATTATTACATTTATTACCAATAAATACTTCTAACAGGTATGAACATGATGAATCGAACTCAAAACAAGTGGTCGCATGACCAACTAACATAAGTTAACATTACATTATATCTGACTCCAAAGTATATTTCATGGGTTAACAATGATAGACAATACTTTGCTCATCCCTGTGTGACAGACAATTCATCATATCGGATCCTAGATTCATTAAGAATACCCAAAATGCTATTTTACTTGCCCTCAAGTTAAGATAAATTGTCTTGTGAGGAGTTTACGCTCATGCCAATAGCAGTAGCTAACTATCTCTACGTCTCGATGATGATTGTGGTGGAAGTCTAGGATTTACCACTCTGTACTTTAGCTCTTCGGAGGTAAGAATCAAGAAACAAGTCCTGAGTAGCCACAATATCTGAGTCCGGTATTTATTGCTTGCAAACAAGAGACAAGAGCGTAACAGCAGCCCAGCGTAGAACCGGGGGTCCGTTCAGCACAAGTCTAAAGAGACAATGATCAGGTTCGTCTTTTATACAGTTTAAACATAACACAGGCGCCGCCAAGGCTATCGGCTGATGGGCCTGTGCTTACGTGAGAAAGGGCGGGAGAGAATGAACAATGGGGAGACTTTCTTATTGATTAATCGCCGTTCAACATTTCACACCTATCGACAGGATGCGCCTGTCCCCCCACTATTGCTCTCTCCTACCACTCCCTCAGAGATCACCGCTGTTCATGTGGTAAATCATACAGTGCTTCTCAGAACAATGGCTATAGAACTTTAGAGGAGTGGCAAGAGAAAATGTCATCACAGTAGTTACACAAGTTGTATCAGTCATATGAAAGTGTATAACCTGAAAATAGTTCTATGAATGTATTTTCCATAACATGATGCATGTGAACATTCAACATTCAATGAGAGAACCTGGTCATGATTATGTTGTGCTGTATTAACAGAAGCTTTATCTAGCGCACAACCTCACATTAATGCACATAGGAAGAATGAGAATAGAGTATCAACAAAATAACCAATTTAACAGTTTCAAAGCAACATATGACCCAAAACTCAAAGAACATCTTCCTGTCCTTCTCCTTAAGTATCATTCCCAACAAAGGACAAGGTGTGAGACACATTACAATTGCAAAGGAATTGACAAATGGCGAGGATGCGATTTCTTCAGGATGTCCGCCAGGCACGCTCATTCAACTGTAAATAGATATACACATTTAAATCAAGGCTGGCGCCATCAAAATCCATCTGCAGAAAAATCAGTCTTGTGAACTAGATTCAAGTCACAGTGGCTGTGAAAAAAACGTCAACATATGAATTATTGTTTATCAGCTCCAGATCTAGTTATTCTGAGAAACCTAACTCTAATGATATCAGCACTTCCTTTTTGTGTTTTTTTTACTGTGCTGTGTCTCTGTAGTGAGCTGTGAGATCTGAACATGCTCAGTGTTGACATAGCAGTCTACGATGTGGTGAGAATGAGTTGTGGATTTTGCTCGTTTATTTTTGACTGAAGTGAAAAAACATTATTCAACTATTATTTTGCACCTGCATGTTGAAGGTGAGTCTAATCTGGTCTTCTAGTCCATCATTAATAAATGTACTGTTGTGTAGCAGAGGTATTCTGCAGACTTAGTCCTCAATAATGTGAATGCACTATGATAATGATTGAAATGTAATATTTTGACCAATGAATTTCACAGATTGGAGCTAATTCAAATCAGACAATGTGACCGAAACACGTTGAGAGGATTGCCATGGTGTGGTGTGTTTATCCTTGTGTCCATGTGAAAAGGGGATTACCCCAGACTGACACACTTCACCATCAGAAATCTGAAAGTAGAGGATGCTGGGACAAACTGGTGTGGATCTGACCGAACCATGAAGCCTGCCGACGACACCAGGATTCACCTCTCTGTGGGTAAGTGCTTGAAAACACAATTCTGCTTCCTCCTACAGTTAGTCACATTCAATGATCTGTCACATCAACCCGGGCCGACTGCTTGGAAAGCAGCTATTTTCACCACGGGGTCTTTCTTGTCACCTTTTTTTCATGGGCTGGATTACTCAGTAAACAAGGGAGGGTGGGGGGGTGAGAAAAATTTTACAACAATGCACACACAGTGGAAGTAAACTCCCTGCTTTTTGCCGACTGGGCGGAAACGTCCCCCAACCTGAGGCTCCATTGCGGGGAAGGGGCATCCGTTAGTAGGTGGCTCGTTGGTCTAGGGGTATGATTCTCGTTTAGGGTGCGAGAGGTCCTGGGTTCAATCCCCGACGAGCCCTCTGATTTAGCCTTTCACCAGATCGGACGACTCCATCAAAGTGTCTTGGGTCGCCGCTTCAGCAGATGGGTCACCTTGCCAGCGTTGCGAATGAGATAGTCCTTTTTATGCAGACAGTGCAGACACTTCCCACAACCTGAGGCTCCGTTGCGGTGTAGGGGCAAGGTGGTGTCAGACGGTTCGTTGGTCTAGTGGTATGATTCTCGCTTCGGGTGTGAGAGGTCCCGGGTTCAAATCCTGGACGAGCCCTTTGACGAAAACTTTCACAAGCTGGGTCCACCAAATCAAAGTCCTTTGGCTCAATGGTTCAACAGATGTTTCCCCAAGTAGCAGCAAAATTCCACTTTTAAAAAGCCTTTCTTCACGTCCTGGCTTTAAGTATCCGGTGGAATAGGCTACCAATACGAGCGTAGGTCGAGGTGGCCATGTGGTGAAGGCGATGGACTGCTAATCCATTGTGCTCTGCACGCGTGGGTTCGAATGCCATCCTCGTCGCACAGCCATGCTTCTTTGTCAGCTTGGACGACCGTGGGCGTGGAAACAGAGGAGGTGGAGAAACAATGTAAAGCGTGCGGCACATCCTTCGGAGACCACATTCAGACGGACGTCGTCCAACAGCTTCTTTGAGCACGGAGACAGCTTCAAACTAGGCGGGGTTCGAACCGACGCTTTCAACGAGACTGAAGTGTCATTCTTGCGTCTTTGGATACGCAGGCATGGGCCCCTCGGGAAAAGGACACCTAACTTGCGTTGTTGTGTGCCAAAGTGTGAATGTGTATTTCAGAGAATAGCTAAACAAGGAGAACCCATACTTTTCAACAAGATCTGCACAGAGCTCTTCATCACAGAGGGAGATGCAGAGGTCAAACCTGAACATTTGGTGAGGAAGATTAAGGCAGCATCCAAAAGACCATACTGTATAGTGAGGGGTTAGTATACTGTATAGAGTAATTTAAGGTACCTCTGGAGAAAAGAATAAAGGAAATATGTCACAGGACTATTATACCCTAATCAGAGTACAGTGCTGAAACAAGGCATCAAAATCTAATTCTGACATGTAGCCACTGTAGAGACCCTGCTGTACTCCTCTGAGGGTTAAATGGATTGCTAAATTCTGCCCCAGGATCAGTTTCATTTGTTTCCCATTTCAGTTAGGCTTGAGGCTCAGAGAACTGACGAGCTGATCCTTGATCTGTACGGTAGGTGGGGGAGATGTCTCCAAAGAGCAGCATGGGCTCATCTATGGCCTGATTCCAATCCACTCCCTTGCCCCTTCCACTGACTCCTACACCTTCAATGACTGAGTACAGTATGTGCACCTTAAAACCTGTATCCACAAAGTGTCTCAGAGTAAGAGTGCAGGTCCTACCTGATCCTAGATCAGCACAACCTCTGCTAATTAATGTATTGGTTCTAACCCTAACCCTAAATACACATTGACACATTCACAATGTTTTTTCACTTTTTTTGGACCACTCTTTTCTCATGAACCATGTTATATTTTGTTATGTTCATTTGTCTCATTACTTCATAGATAATGGATTCATTTGCGTGACGGTAAACCTGCACACTTTTAGCTCAGCAGGACATGGAATTAGAAGGGTTACAGTAAACGTGTATGTTTTTAGGTCAGCAGCACTTCAGTCAGAAACAGAGTCTTAGTTAACATTGTAGCAGTGTGACCATACTCGTGCCCTGCGTACATATTTAGACAGGGCAGCATTTAACCTCATATGAACAGTTTGATTTCAAATTCAAACTTTTAAAATATCGAGCCAAAAGAAGAAAGAATGCTTCAATGTCCCAATACAAACGCAGGTCAATGTATTCTCTGTAACAACGGCACATTTTCACACAAGTCCCACTCATACCTTGAATTTGAAATGACTTGTGCTCCCGTTAGAGATGGTGAGTTGAGATAATCAGATTAGATGGGAACTTGTGGCGGAAGAAGCGAAGTGGTATAAGAAGCACATCAATTTCTGAGAGTAGGAAGAGTTCCAGTAATACTCAACTGAAGACTCAACTAAATGAGCCCTAGAGTTGAATTAAAAACTCTCAAACATACATACACACACGGACAAACACGCATGCACGCCCGCACACATGGACACAAACAAACAAACACACACACACACACACACACACACACACACACACACACACACCTGCATGCACACATGCACAAACACATAAATGCATGCATGCACAGAGTCTGTGCCACAGACACTCAAATTCACACACGCGCGCGCGCATACACACGCACACACACGCACACACAAACACACTGAATTATGGGAAAGTTTGGCAATGAGATTCGTCCTCATTGTCAAACTTAATAAATTCCGCACACTCAACTTTTGAACTCCTTTGCTAGTCATTCTATCATGTAATTATGATATTCGCTGAAAAAAAAAACTACCAATCAGTTGGTAGAGCATGGCCCTAACCCTAACCCTAACACATATATACTGAAATGTATGCACTCACTGCAATGTAAGTGGCTTTGGATAAAAGCGTTAGCTAAATGGCATATGTTCTTCTTATTATATTGTTTGAGGCTGAAAGGTTTTCCTGACCCATTGTAAGCATGGTAAGACAATGGCCTCTGGAGTGTCACAGTCAGACGCCCTGTATGACACCCTGGTATCTGGAGTCTCCCTGCAGCTCAGCACCTCTCTCATCCACCCAGATCACACTGACTCTACTAAAGCACCCTCCATGTACAAAACCGGTGAACACTTGTGTGGTTCTGTCACTGGTGATACTTGTCAAGTATCGAAATAAAAATGACCCCGCCAAGCCACAGTTTGTAATAAAGTCGTAAGTTTACTCACTCTGATTGTTCCTCTGGTGGCTGTCTTCTTGGGTCTAAAGCTTGTGATATGTGCCTTCCAAAAAACCTAATAAATGCACTTTTCAACTACTCAGGTTATATACTACGGAAGCGATCAAAGGGAGTTAGCGAGCTAACTTTAGCTCCAACTCCAACAAAGCCCATATCCACAAAGTGTCTCAGAGTAAGAGTGCTGATCTAGGATCAGGTCCCCCACCTTTCCATGTAATCTTATTCAATCTGATCTAAAAGGCTAAACTGATCCTAGATCAACTTTCCTACTTTAAGATGCTTTGTGAATATGAGCCCTGGTGAACACTGAAGACATAGGAGCTAGGTGAAGGGACCGAAATAGAACTGGCCCAATACATGACAATCACCTGGTTTGGGGCAGTTCATCCTTGTTGTGTAAAGATTCAAGATTCAAAGTGTTTATTATCATATGCACAGCAGAAAACATGTTTCACTGTACAACGAAATTCTTGCTTTGCTGTCCGCAGAATGCCAACCAATGTAAAATATACAATACTAAAGAATATACAATATATACTAAACAAATGTACAAGACAGCAAAATTTAAGGCATAAAATAAAATAGCAGCAATAATAATAATAAAACAGTGCAAATGTAGCAGTGCAATTATGCAAACTGGAAAGTTCAGTTATTGAGGTAGTACGGTTA
Organism: Argentina silus; assembly: GCF_951799395.1. Lineage (NCBI taxonomy): Eukaryota > Metazoa > Chordata > Actinopteri > Argentiniformes > Argentinidae > Argentina > Argentina silus. The sequence continues at coordinate 50,385,274 of NC_139654.1, forward strand.
TATTAATCTCCTATGGGTTGTTTAGGAGTCTGATGGCAGTGGGAAAGAAGGAGTTCTTCAGTCGGGTGGTCCTGCATTTAACACTTCTGTACCTCCGGCCTGAGGGTAGAAGTGTGAACAGTCCGAGCTGGGGGTGGGTGGGGTCCTTGAGGATGGAGGCGGCTCTCCTGTGGACTCTGCGGTGGTAGATGCTCTGCAGAGAGGGCAGTGGAGTCCTGGTGATTTTCTCAGCAGTCTTCACCACTCTCTGCAGGCGTCTGCGGTCCATAGCAGTAGTGCTGCCATACCACACAGTGATACAGCTAGTTAGGATGCTCTCAACAATGCAGCTGTAGAAGTTGCTGAGGATCTTGGGCGACATGCCAAACTTCCTCAGCCTCCTCAGAAAGTACAGCCGCTGTTGGGCCTTCTTAACCAGCTGAGTGGTGTTAAGTGTCCAGGTGAGGTCCTCGCTGATGTGGACGCCCAGGTATTTGAAACTGCTCACCCTCTCTACTTCAAGTTCCCGGATGTACAGTGGCCGATGAGGTCCCCTCTTCTTCCTCATGTCCACTATCATCTCCTTCGTCTTGTCCGTATTGAGGGTGAGGTTGTTGTCCTCGCACCAGACTGGCCACCTCCCTCCTGTAAGCTGCTTCGTCCCCGCCAGTGATGCATCCTATCACTGCGGTGTCGTCTGCAAACTTTAGGATGATGTTGTCCTTGAGGGAGGCGACACAGTCGTGGGTGAACAGGGTGTAGAGAATGGGGCTGAGGACGCATCCCTGTGGGGTGCCAACATTTGTAATAATGCTGGCTGAAGTCCTATTGCCAATCCTGACAGACTGGGGCCTGCCAGTCAAAAAGTCTAGGAGCCAGTCACAGAGGGTGGGGTGCAGGCCAAGTGTGGACATTTTGTGGATGAGTCTGTGGGGGATGACTGTATTAAAAGCGGAGCTGTAGTCTACAAAGAGCGTCCTGATGTAGGAGTCTTTGTTTTCCAGGTGGGAGAGGGAATAGTGGAGGACAGCAGCGATAGCGTCTGAGGTGGACCTGTTGGGCCGGTAGGCATACTGCAGGGGGTCTAGGGTGTCCGGCATGCTGCTCTTAATGTGTGCCAGTACCACTCTCTCAAAACACTTCATAATGATTGGAGTGAGTGCTACTGGCCTGTAATCATTCAGGCAGGCAGGTTGGCTCTTCTTGGGAAGGGGGACGATGGTTGTGGTCTTGAAGCAGGAGGGAACAGTGCTGTGACTGAGGGAAAGGTTGAAGATGGAGGTGAGAACATCAGCCAGCTCGTTAGCACATGCTCTGAGAGCCCGCCCAGGGATGTTGTCTGGTCCTGCTGCCTTGCGGGGGTTGATCTTCCTCAGGGCTTTGTTTACCTGGCCTGATGAGATGGTTAGTGGAGGGGAGGGGGGTCGGGTGGTCCCGGTGTCTGTGTGCCTCCTCTCTGTGCTGTGGCTGGAGGTCTCAAAGCGGGTGTAGAAGATGTTAAGGTCGTCCGGCAGGCTGTCTGTGGAGCTGATGGTGTTGGTGGTGGTCCTGTAGTCTGTGATGTGCTGCAGGCCTTGCCACATCCGCCCGGAGTCAGCAGTGGAGTAGAAGCCGTCCAGCTTCTCTCTGTACTGCCTCTTGGCCGCTGTAATGGCTTTTTTCAGTCCATACTTCGCAGCTTTGTACTCCATCTCATTGCCTGATCTAAATGCAAGAGAGCGAGCACGCAGCATGTGGCGTACCTGACTGTTTATCCAGGGCTTCTGGTTGGGAAACTTCTTGACTTGTATGGTGGGCACGATGTTGTCAACACAAGTGCTAATGTACCCAGTCACATACTCAGCATAGTCCTGTATGCTGACAGAAGAGTCCTCCAGCGTGGCTGCAGCTTTAAACACATCCCAGTCTGTCTGAGCAAAACAGTCCTGCAGGGTGCTCTCAGTCTCTGGGGTCCAGAGTTTGATTTGTTTAGTGACAGGGTTTGTCTGTTTCAGTCTTTGTCTGTAGGCTGGATACAGGAACAACGAGATGTGGTCAGAGTGTCCAAAGTGGGGGCGGGGTGCAGCCTTGTATGCACTGCGTATACTGCTGTAAACATGATCCAGTGTATTCTTCTCACGGGTGGGAATATCCACATGTTGGTAGTATTTGGGAAATACAGTCCGTAAATTGCACTGGTTAAAGTCGCCGGCGGCGATAAAAACAGCATCAGGATGAGCAGTTTCTAACGCGCTGATAGCTTCGTGGAGTTTGCTGAGCGCTGCCGTGGAGTTAGCTCGCGGGGGGATGTAAACAGCGGCCAAAAACACAGCAGTAAATTCCCTCGGTAGATAGTAGGGACGGCATTTCAGCAGCAAAAACTCCACATCTGGCGAACAGTGCTTGTGAACGGTCTGTATGTCGCCACACCACGAGTTGTTGATAAACACACACACACCTCCCCCTTTGGTCTTACCGGAGGCTGCAGTCCTGTCTCCTCGGTGAACGGAGTGAGTCTGTAGCTGAACGGCGCATTCTGGGACTTTGTCTGAAAGCCAGGTCTCGGTGAAAATTAGAGCACTGCACTCTCTTATTTCCCGTTGTGTTGTAGTCCTGGCTCTTAGTTCGTCCAGCTTGTTTTCCAGAGACCGCACGTTAGCTAGCAAGAGGCTGGGTAGCGGTGGTCGGCTAGCGCGAGCCTTTAGCCTAGCATGGAGGCCTCCTCTCTTGCCCCGCTTGCGTCGCCGTCTCCGAAGCGCTCTCCTGGGGTCAGCTAGCTCACTCCAGCTCGGTGCTCCGGGGCCTTCCCGGGGGTGGTGGTGGTGGCTGCGGGAACGTACAATGAGTTGTAGCTCCGGTGGTATAAAACCAGTAAAAACAGGAAGACTGTGTGAGTTGTCGATGTCCAGCAATGCCTGTCTGTTGTATGTCAGCAGTGCATGGCATGTGTGCACTGTAGATAAAACAAAAAACACACAAAACAAAAGAAAACGCCGGCATTCGAGAGCGGGACAAACAAACACGTCTGCCACGGGGGGCGCCATGGACATCTTTCAGTCAATGAGGACAATTCATTTTGGAACGGTCGCCAAACTACTACGCCAGTTTATTCCCAGAGAGCTGCACGCACTAGCTCAAGCGCTGTTCAACAGAAGCACCTCGCGTAAACAGCTACAATGACAACCAGAAAGGTCATTGTCGCAAAGAACACGACTGATGGACAACCACTCACTACGTTTCACTACCTTTGGACTGCTTTGCTTGAATTAGAGCTGCAAGAAACAAGTAGCTCTCCCCGTCGGGGAAAGGAACCCCGGTTTCCCACGTGACAGGCAGGGATACTGCCCACGATACTAACGAGGAGGTGGTATGGGAGGCCTGGGTTCGATTACCAACATGGGCAGAGGAGGTGGTTTGGAAGGCCTGGGCTCGATTCCCAGCCTGTGCACAAACACTTTTTGCCTAAATCCTTTGCTCACCTGGTGTTTCAAGCCAAACTAGCTATGTTTTGTGAACTGGTTATTGACAGTTTTCATTTTACACAATTATCTCACTACAATAATGCTACGGCTACAGAGAGAAAGCGCCATGGTCCTGGAATGGTGAGAATAAATGTGTTTCCGCCCGGTTTCGAACCGGGGACCTTTCGCGTGTGAGGCGAACGTGATGACCACTACACTACGGAAACTACACACCCTTTGATGATCAACTTTTCTTTTGGTTCAAAGACATACAACAAAGTTTTAATTGATCAGTTGGGGATTTGAACCACGGTCTCGCGCTAAAGTTAAGTCTTAAACTCACTCAAAATTCCCCATTCATTCTCTATCCTTGCTGACATCTAAGCATTGGTGGTTCAGTGGTAGAATTCTCGCCTGCCACGCGGGAGGCCCGGGTTCGATTCCCGGCCAATGCATGAACATCTCTTTACGGCCGTTGGAAACCACCGATATATGTAAATATCCATTCTTCAAGGCCAAATTCGGCTGACATGGAAGCATTGGTGGTTCAGTGATAGAACCGGCCAATGCATGAACACTTCTTTACGGCCGTTGGAAACCACCGATATATGTAAATATCCATTCTTCAAGGCCAAATTCGGCTGACATGGAAGCATTGGTGGTTCAGTGATAGAATTCTCGCCTGCCATGCGGGAGGCCAGGGTTCAATTCATGAATTCATGAAAAGGACAATTACATTAACACTTCATGAGGACCTTTGATAATTGTAAACCACAGTTATACACTCACTGGCCACTTTATTAGGTACACCTTGCTAGTACTGGGTTGGACCCCCTTTTGCTTTCAGAACTGCCTTAATTCTTTGTGCCATTGATTCATCAAGGTGCTGGAAACATCCCTCCGTTGACATGATAGCATCACGCAGTTGCTGCAGATTTGTCGGCTGCACATCCATGATGCGATTCTCCCGTTCCACCACATCCCAAAGGTGCTCTATTGAATTGAGATCTGGTGACTGTGGAGGCCATTGGAGTACAGTGAACTCATTGTCATGTTCATTGATTGGGCCTGCCAGATCTGCACGTTTCCAACTTAGAGGGTCAGTGTTGAATGCAGAATGTGCCTCTGCCCAAAAGGGAGGCCGTATCTTGGAGATGCAGGGGATTGAACCCTGGACCTCATACATGCAAAGCATGCGCTCTACCACTGAGCTACATCCCCAACCGGCAACTGCAGGGATTTTTGGAACACATAGCAACAGCATGGTAGAGGACGTTGTTGACCGTCATGGCTGTGCTGAGTCAGGACACTTGGAAGACTGTTTAGACAAGGACACCTCATCACAGATGCAGGGCACCAGTCTCTCCCTGGTGGTCTAGTGGTTAGGATTCGGCGCTCTCACCGCCGCGGCCCGTGTTCGATTCCCGGTCAGGGAATGAATTTTGTGGAGACACAACCCTCGTTCGCTGGAGTCCTTGAACGACACCTTGTTAAAACTCACAAAAAAGACAAAAAAAAAGGCTCCTCCTTCGAGCCGGATTTGAACCGGCGACCTAAGGATTACTGCTATAGAACCTACAGTCCTCCGCTCTACCAACTGAGCTATCGAAGGGTGCCAACTGGACCGCCAGATCTGCACGTTTCCAAGTTAGAAGGTGTTTTTGTGCTACATATTTAGCTAACAACTACGTTTCACTACCTTTGGACTGCTTTGCTTGAATTAGAGCTGCAAGAAACAAGTAGCTCTCCCCGTCGGGGAAAGGAACCCCGGTTTCCCACGTGACAGGCAGGGATACTGCCCACGATACTAACGAGGAGGTGGTATGGGAGGCCTGGGTTCGATTACCAACATGGGCAGAGGAGGTGGTTTGGAAGGCCTGGGCTCGATTCCCAGCCTGTGCACAAACACTTTTTGCCTAAATCCTTTGCTCACCTGGTGTTTCAAGCCAAACTAGCTATGTTTTGTGAACTGGTTATTGAGAGTTTTCATTTTACACAATTATCTCACTACAATAATGCTACGGCTACAGAGAGAAAGCGCCATGGTCCTGGAATGGTGAGAATAAATGTGTTTCCGCCCGGTTTCGAACCGGGGACCTTTCGCGTGTGAGGCGAACGTGATGACCACTACACTACGGAAACTACACACCCTTTGATAATCAACTTTTCTTTTGGTTCAAAGACATACAACCAAGTTTTAATTGATCAGTTGGGGAATTGAACCACGGTCTCGCGCTAAAGTTAAGTCTTAAACTCACTCAAAATTCCCCATTCATTCTCTATCCTTGCTGACATCTAAGCATTGGTGGTTCAGTGGTAGAATTCTCGCCTGCCACGCGGGAGGCCGGGGTTCGATTCCCGGCCAATGCATGAACACCTCTTTACGGCCGTTGGAAACCACCGATATATGTAAATATCCATTCTTCAAGGCCAAATTCGGCTGACATGGAAGCGTTGGTGGTTCAGTGATAGAACCGGCCAATGCATGAACACTTCTTTACGGCCGTTGGAAACCACCGATATATGTAAATATCCATTCTTCAAGGCCAAATTCGGCTGACATGGAAGCATTGGTGGTTCAGTGATAGAATTCTCGCCTGCCATGCGGGAGGCCAGAGTTCAATTCATGAATTCATGAAAAGGACAATTACATTAACACTTCATGAGGACCTTTGATAATTGTAAACCACAGTTATACACTCACTGGCCACTTTATTAGGTACACCTTGCTAGTACTGGGTTGGACCCCCTTTTGCTTTCAGAACTGCCTTAATTCTTTGTGCCATTGATTCATCAAGGTGCTGGAAACATCCCTCCGTTGACATGATAGCATCACGCAGTTGCTGCAGATTTGTCGGCTGCACATCCATGATGCGATTCTCCCGTTCCACCACATCCCAAAGGTGCTCTATTGAATTGAGATCTGGTGACTGTGGAGGCCATTGGAGTACAGTGAACTCATTGTCATGTTCATTGATTGGGCCTGCCAGATCTGCACGTTTCCAACTTAGAGGGTCAGTGTTGAATGCAGAATGTGCCTCTGCCCAAAAGGGAGGCCGTATCTTGGAGATGCAGGGGATTGAACCCTGGACCTCATACATGCAAAGCATGCGCTCTACCACTGAGCTACATCCCCAACGGGCAACTGCAGGGATTTTTGGAACACATAGCAACAGCATGGTAGAGGACGTTGTTGACCGTCATGGCTGTGCTGAGTCAGGACACTTGGAAGACTGTTTAGACAAGGACACCTCATCACAGATGCAGGGTACCAGTCTCTCCCTGGTGGTCTAGTGGTTAGGATTCGGCGCTCTCACCGCCGCGGCGCGGGTTCGATTCCCGGTCAGGGAATGAATTTTGTGGAGACACAACCCTCGTTCGCTGGAGTCCTTGAACGACACCTTGTTAAAACTCACAAAAAAGAAGAAAAAAAAGGCTCCTCCTTCGAGCCGGTTTTGAACCAGCGACCTAAGGATTACTGCTATAGAACCTACAGTCCTCCGCTCTACCAACTGAGCTATCGAAGGGTGCCAACGGGACCGCCAGATCTGCACGTTTCCAAGTTAGAAGGTGTTTTTGTGCTACATATTTAGCTAACAACTACGTTTCACTACCTTTGGACTGCTTTGATTGAATTAGAGCTGCAAGAAACAAGTAGCTCTCCCCTTCGGGGAAAGGAACCCCGGTTTCCCACGTGACAGGCAGGGATACTGCCCACGATACTAACGAGGAGGTGGTATGGGAGGCCTGGGTTCGATTACCAACATGGGCAGAGGAGGTGGTTTGGAAGGCCTGGGCTCGATTCCCAGCCTGTTCACAAACACTTTTTGCCTAAATCCTTTGCTCAGCTGGTGTTTCAAGCCAAACTAGCTATGTTTTGTGAACTGGTTATTGACAGTTTTCATTTTACACAATTATCTCACTACAAAAATGCTACGGCTACAGAGAGAAAGCGCCATGGTCCTGGACCCTGTGCGTATATTATGAATATTTCTGTTACATATGATGGTAAACAGACACTAGGGAGATTCTCATTGTCTGACAACAAGAGTGACGGAGTCTAAACTGTGACCATCACTGACCTGTCTGAACAGGATGCTGGGCCATACTGGTGTGGAGTGAATGTCAAGAGAACCGAAGCGGGCTTCATCGCACTGATTAGTCAGGCGCATCTGCATGTTGAAGGTGAGTGACTGAAAGGTTGACCAGGACGGAAAGAACGATTAAAAGAAGGAACATTGTAAATAAACAGGGTTTTCCCTTATCACCACCACCGAATCCGCCTCTGTGTTTAGGACCTTTGTTACAGTGGCTCCCAACGAGGGGCAAAGGAGGCGGATTCGGCTGTGATAAGGGAAAACCCTGTTTATTTACAATGTTCCTTCTTTTTTTCGTTCTTTCGGTCCTGGTCGACTTTTCAGTCATAGCTTTTCAGCCCTTTTCTCCCCCAAAGCAGAGGCACACACATCTTAAACCATTTCGTTAACGAGGCTTCATTCGCAACAGGTGCGCAACGAAGCCTCGCTTCCGTAACCCTTGCCACGGTCCTGTAGCTCCCTCTACAGGCCGAACGCTGCATGTCCCCCCACGATTGATTTGATTCATAACCATTTTTATTGACAATGAAGTGTATGGCGATAAAAGCTTATGATTGATGACAGGTAGACAGATTTGATTGATTATAAAATATTGCTCCTAGTCCCATGACAGAATTTCACAGTTAGATGTATTGCTCCTAGTCCCATGACAGACTTTGACAGTTAGATTGACATTCTTCCTCTTGTTGGCCTCAGATGGTGACCAAGAAGCACAGGGCCATGGGGGACAGGACAGTGAGTGGCTGTCTCGCCTCAAGACCTCTGCCACCACTGGGGTTTGGCCCTCTGATGTAGGGGACAGGCCAGCCCCCAGTCAGAATAGGTGGTATGCTCTCTACCAGAAGGTAAATTTTGTCTGTGAAATACACCAACAGATTAAACAGATATAGGCTAGGTTGTATATGCCATGACATTGAGCATACCATGTGGTTACAGATTGAGAAATATCCAGTGCAGACCCGCGGCCAGACATCGTTGTTTGGTGGGCCAGAGTTGTGTCTGTGGATTTCACTCCCAGAAGGTAATGAAGGGACATCAGATGTAACTATTTGTCATGCTGAAATATCAGTAGTATTGATACTTGTATCTGTATGTCTTCAGCAGCCAGCCAGTGTTCCACCGGCACCCACATCTGCCTCAGTGCCTGTTGCTGCCACGGTCCAGGGTCCAGTTCCACCTCGTGCCACGGCCCCTGCAGAGACCACAGCCTCAGTCCCTGCCAAGCCTGTGCAGAGTCCTCTGCAGCCTACATTGACTGTGTCAATGGTAAATATTTCCATAACATTTTGCCAAACGTTATCCATCCATTTTATCGCAGCACTGTTTTGTCATCATTTTATTCTGACCAATTTCACTTGCCATTCTTCTCTTTAGTTTTATAAATCCTGGTTTGGAGGGGCTTCTGGTGCTGCAGCCAAACCAAACCTTGTGGCTAGGTAGCCAGTTGAGGTATTACATGGATTTGTTCGTCTTAATGTCTCTGTGTTATTAGTGTAACTCGTGTGACTAATGTGGCTTATGTCTACAATCACATAGGTACATGCACAATCACAATATCAATCAACCTAACAATCACAATATAGTCTCCTGGTGTACTCTACCTTTCCTCTCCCTCACAGTCTCTGTCCAGCCCTGCTACTACCTCTGCTGGTACTCCATGAGGACCCCCTCCTCTGTTCCCAAGTCCCTGTCCAGCCCTGCTACGGCCTCCATGAGGACCCCTTCCCCTGTACCCAAGTCCCTGTCCAGCCCTGCTATGGCCTCTTTGAGGACCCCTTCCCCTGTACTACCCATGTCCCCCTCCAGCCCTGCCTCCACCTATATTAGGACCATCTCCCCTTTCTCTCTGCCTCCATCCCCCTCTGCTTCGGCGTCTGTGAGGACCACCTCTACCTCTCAGGCTACTGCCAGCCCTGCAAGTGCCTCTGTAAGTGCTCTCTTTTTTACCTGTGTTTATGTTTGTGTGTGTGTGTGTGTGTGTGTGTGTGTGTGTGTGTGTGTGTGTGTGTGTGTGAGTGTGAGTGTGTGTGTGTGTTAAATAACTTTGATATTATTATTGCATGTGTAATTCACTGAGTTTGGCTTCTTTTCTTTTTTTTCAGGATGAGTCCGATGTGGGTGTTTTCCCTACTACTGGTCCTGCTGCGCCTCCTGGTCCTCTCCTTGGTCCTGCTGCCCCTCCTTGTCCTCTCCTTGGTCCTGCTGCCCCTCTTGGTCCTCTGCTTGGTCCTGCTGCCCCTCTTGGTCCTCTCTATTGTCCTGCTGCCCCTGCCTTTCTCGTTCAGGCGCCCGATTCATTCTGGCTGCCGGCAGAGATGAAGAAGACCATTCCACAGCAAGACCAGCGATGATCATCCACTCTGTGGGAGAACCAGAGGCTGCGGCCAAACTTGAAGCTCTGGTACGAGCCACCGGTACCAGGGCTCATTTACAACCTGGCCCCAACACCAGAGCACTTTTTCACCCACAGGCTCCTGGCGTGGATGCCCTACAATCTGTGGAAGGTCAGGGTGTGCTGCCCAGTGTGTAGGAGGCAGCTCACAGGTTTTTTTTGTGTTTATTTCACAAATCTTTTTTCAATTTTCAAATATAAATGTTTTATCTGAGTTTTATTCAATCAATTTGACACATTGCTAATAGCGAGTGATGCAGTCCATAACAGAAAGAAACAGAGGTCTGATCATTTTATAACTGATATCATTTCAGATGCTTAAACAAAATTACACACACAACTTGAATAGAGTTACAGACCTGTGGGCCAAAAGCACAGTCATTAAACATTGTTAAAACAACAGCAAGTATATATTTTTCGATTTCAAATATAAATCTTTTTATCTGAGTTCTACAAGAGAAAGAAACAGAGGTCTGATCATTTTATAAATTTGCCTGTTTTTATTTCTGGCGCTGGTGGGATTCGTACCGGTGACCTTCGGATCCACTCTTTCCCCCATTCAAAAGCGGAAAAGGCGAAGATTTTTATTTTTCTTTAATCGTTAGAATACATACTGACAAATAAACTAATAGATAATGGAAAAGAAGCCTCAATTTCTCTCTCTCTCTTTATTTTCCCTCTTTTTTCTCCTTCCCCCCCCCTTAACAGACTACTGTTCCCCAGCTTTGGCGCGAGTGGTTAAGGCGATGGACTGTTACTCCATTGTGCTCTGTATGCGTTGGTTCGAATCCCATCCTCTTTGCACAGCCTTGCTTGGATGACCGTGGGCGTGGAAACAGAGAAGACGGCGGCGGTGGAGAAACAATGCAAAGCATGCGGCACTTCCTTCGGAGGCCACATTCAGACGGGACATCGTCCAAAAGCTTTTTTGAGAACGGAGACAGCTTCAACATAGAAGGCAGAGGCGGGGTTCGAACCGAAAAGGACACCTAACTTGCATTGGCCGGGAATTAAACCCGGGTCAACTGCTTGGAAGGCAGCTATACTCACCATTATACCACCAATGCGATAATCCATTGTGCTCTGCACGCGTGGCTTTGAATCCCATCCTCGTCACACAGCCATGCTTCTTTGTCAGCTTGGACGACCGTGAGCGTGGAAACAGAGGAGGTGGAGAAGCAATGGAAAGCGTGCGGCACAGCCTTCGGAGACCACATTCAGACGGACGTCGTCCAACAGCTTCTTTGAGCACGGAGACAGCTTCAACCTAGGCGGGGTTCGAACCGACGCTTTCAACGAGACTGAAGTGTCATTCTTGAACTTTGGATACGCAGGCATCGGGAAAAGGACACCAAACTTGCATTGGCCGGGAATCGAACCCGGGTCAACTGCTTGGAAGGCAGCTATGCTCACCACTATACCACCAATGCGCTTATGAGACCATTCACGACCACCACATTCATATGCACTTCAGGACTCACCATTTCAACATTTTGCAGGGTCTTTGTTGTCATTTTTATTTCATGGGCTGGATTACTCAGTAAAAAAGGGAGGGGGGGGGGGGCGAGAAAAACGTTACAACAATGCAAACACAGTGAAAGTAAACTCCCTGCTTTTTGCCGACAGGGCGGACACATTCCCCAACCTGAGGCTCCATTGCGGGGGACGGGTATCCAGTAGTAGGTGGCTCGTTGGTCTAGGGGTATGATTCTCGCTTCGGGTGTGAGAGGTCCCGGGTTCAAATCCCGGACGAGCCCTCTGATTTAGCCTTTCACCAGCTCGAACGACTCAATCAAAGTGTCTTGGGTCGCCGATTCAGCAGATGGATCACCTTGCCAGCGTTGCGAATGAAAATATTTCATGGGCTGGATTACTCAGTAAAAAAGGGAGGGGGGGGGGGGCGAGAAAAACGTTACAACAATGCAAACACAGTGAAAGTAAACTCCCTGCTTTATGCAGACAGTGCGGACACTTCCCACAACCTGAGGCTCCGTTGCGGTGGAGGGGCAAGGTGTTGTCAGACGGTTCGTTGGTCTAGTGGTATGATTCTCGCTTTGGGTGTGAGAGGTCCTGGGTTCAAATCCCGGACGAGCCCTTTGACGAAACCTTTCACAAGCTGGGTCCACCAAATGAAAGTCCTTTGGCTCAAAGGTTCAACAACTGTTTCCCCAGGTAGCAGCAAAATTCCACTGTTAAAAAGCCTTTCCTCACGTCCTGGCTTTCAGTATCCGGTTTCAACATAGAAGGCAGAGGCGGGGTTCGAACCGAAAAGGACACCTAACTTGCATTGGCCGGGAATTAAACCCGGGTCAACTGCTTGGAAGGCAGCTATACTCACCATTATACCACCAATGCGATAATCCATTGTGCTCTGCACGCGTGGGTTCGAATCCCATCCTCGTCGCACAGCCATGCTTCTTTGTCAGCTTGGACGACCGTGGGTTCGAGTCCCACCAGAGTCGCTTGATTCTGTTTGCTTCTTAATACAGGTGACCTCTGGCAGGGTTTATTTTGAAACAGCCTTCTTCTAAACAGGAGATCCTGGGTTCGAATCCCAGCGGTGCCTCAGATTTCTGCTTGCACTCACAGCAAAATCCATCTTCAAGCACTGCTTTATTATTATTTTTAACAGTTTTAGACTTTTTGGTTACAGGGGAGAGATTACATTCCTACTTTAACTCAGGCTCTGTGGCATTGGACTTCTAGGCTTCTCAGTGGTAGGGATTCAAAGGTTGTGGGTTCGAGTCCCACCAGAGTCGCTTGATTCTGTTTGCTTCTTAACCCTCCTATTATGTTCAAATAAACTTACAACTTTGATGTTTCGGGTCAATTTGACCCGAGCAATGTAAACATGCAGAAAATGATTTTAACTGAAAGTCTTAACCAAGTTTCTCTCTCAGCTACTTTAGGCCTTTCTACTGACCATCTTTATAGCCCAGTAAATAATACATGACTGCCCCCAACCTCCCCTTATACATCAAGTATTGATTGTATATGACTATTGCGAAATATGCAAATCACTGTACTATCTCATTCATTGACCTAAAATGAAAAACAAATTATGTTTTGGTGTTTGCAGGGCTTTATGTTGATATTAAGTGCTCATTAAAGAGTTCAAATGCAGATTGTATGTCTTGTATATGACTGCTAGCATATCTGGTGGGGCCTGGAACCATTTTGATGACATTAGCTGCAGTCAGGCTACCCTGTCTTGTAACTGGGGATCCAGACCATAGGAGCTTTCCATTTTTGGATGTCATGTTTCTTGGTGGTTGAGATATGACAAGGGGGTTTATTTGTGTTTGAGAAACCACAGGAGGGTCAGAATGTCCTATCTCACTGGCGTCATTCTCGTCAGAGCAGGATGCCGCATAATCAGGGTCCTCAACCGGTCCTCAAATCAGGGATACTGCCCACGATACTAACGAGGAGGTGGTATGGGAGGCCTGGGTTCGATTACCAACATGGGCAGAGGAGGTGGTTTGGAAGGCCTGGGCTCGATTCCCAGCCTGTTCACAAACACTTTTTGCCTAAATCCTTTGCTCAGCTGGTGTTTCAAGCCAAACTAGCTATGTTTTGTGAACTGGTTATTGACAGTTTTCATTTTACACAATTATCTCACTACAAAAATGCTACGGCTACAGAGAGAAAGCGCCATGGTCCTGGACCCTGTGCGTATATTATGAATATTTCTGTTACATATGATGGTAAACAGACACTAGGGAGATTCTCATTGTCTGACAACAAGAGTGACGGAGTCTAAACTGTGACCATCACTGACCTGTCTGAACAGGATGCTGGGCCATACTGGTGTGGAGTGAATGTCAAGAGAACCGAAGCGGGCTTCATCGCACTGATTAGTCAGGCGCATCTGCATGTTGAAGGTGAGTGACTGAAAGGTTGACCAGGACCGAAAGAACGATTAAAAGAAGGAACATTGTAAATAAACAGGGTTTTCCCTTATCACCACCACCGAATCCGCCTCTGTGTTTAGGACCTTTGTTACAGTGGCTCCCAACGAGGGGCAAAGGAGGCGGATTCGGCTGTGATAAGGGAAAACCCTGTTTATTTACAATGTTCCTTCTTTTTTTCGTTCTTTCGGTCCTGGTCGACTTTTCAGTCATAGCTTTTCAGCCCTTTTCTCCCCCAAAGCAGAGGCACACACATCTTAAACCATTTCGTTAACGAGGCTTCATTCGCAACAGGTGCGCAACGAAGCCTCGCTTCCGTAACCCTTGCCACGGTCCTGTAGCTCCCTCTACAGGCCGAACGCTGCATGTCCCCCCACGATTGATTTGATTCATAACCATTTTTATTGACAATGAAGTGTATGGCGATAAAAGCTTATGATTGATGACAGGTAGACAGATTTGATTGATTATAAAATATTGCTCCTAGTCCCATGACAGAATTTCACAGTTAGATGTATTGCTCCTAGTCCCATGACAGACTTTGACAGTTAGATTGACATTCTTCCTCTTGTTGGCCTCAGATGGTGACCAAGAAGCACAGGGCCATGGGGGACAGGACAGTGAGTGGCTGTCTCGCCTCAAGACCTCTGCCACCACTGGGGTTTGGCCCTCTGATGTAGGGGACAGGCCAGCCCCCAGTCAGAATAGGTGGTATGCTCTCTACCAGAAGGTAAATTTTGTCTGTGAAATACACCAACAGATTAAACAGATATAGGCTAGGTTGTATATGCCATGACATTGAGCATACCATGTGGTTACAGATTGAGAAATATCCAGTGCAGACCCGCGGCCAGACATCGTTGTTTGGTGGGCCAGAGTTGTGTCTGTGGATTTCACTCCCAGAAGGTAATGAAGGGACATCAGATGTAACTATTTGTCATGCTGAAATATCAGTAGTATTGATACTTGTTGTATCTGTATGTCTTCAGCAGCCAGCCAGTGTTCCACCGGCACCCACATCTGCCTCAGTGCCTGTTGCTGCCACGGTCCAGGGTCCAGTTCCACCTCGTGCCACGGCCCCTGCAGAGACCACAGCCTCAGTCCCTGCCAAGCCTGTGCAGAGTCCTCTGCAGCCTACATTGACTGTGTCAATGGTAAATATTTCCATAACATTTTGCCAAACGTTATCCATCCATTTTATCGCAGCACTGTTTTGTCATCATTTTATTCTGACCAATTTCACTTGCCATTCTTCTCTTTAGTTTTATAAATCCTGGTTTGGAGGGGCTTCTGGTGCTGCAGCCAAACCAAACCTTGTGGCTAGGTAGCCAGTTGAGGTATTACATGGATTTGTTCGTCTTAATGTCTCTGTGTTATTAGTGTAACTCGTGTGACTAATGTGGCTTATGTCTACAATCACATAGGTACATGCACAATCACAATATCAATCAACCTAACAATCACAATATAGTCTCCTGGTGTACTCTACCTTTCCTCTCCCTCACAGTCTCTGTCCAGCCCTGCTACTACCTCTGCTGGTACTCCATGAGGACCCCCTCCTCTGTTCCCAAGTCCCTGTCCAGCCCTGCTACGGCCTCCATGAGGACCCCTTCCCCTGTACCCAAGTCCCTGTCCAGCCCTGCTATGGCCTCTTTGAGGACCCCTTCCCCTGTACTACCCATGTCCCCCTCCAGCCCTGCCTCCACCTATATTAGGACCATCTCCCCTTTCTCTCTGCCTCCATCCCCCTCTGCTTCGGCGTCTGTGAGGACCACCTCTACCTCTCAGGCTACTGCCAGCCCTGCAAGTGCCTCTGTAAGTGCTCTCTTTTTTACCTGTGTTTATGTTTGTGTGTGTGTGTGTGTGTGTGTGTGTGTGTGTGTGTGTGTGTGTGTGTGTGTGTGTGAGTGTGAGTGTGTGTGTGTGTTAAATAACTTTGATATTATTATTGCATGTGTAATTCACTGAGTTTGGCTTCTTTTCTTTTTTTTCAGGATGAGTCCGATGTGGGTGTTTTCCCTACTACTGGTCCTGCTGCGCCTCCTGGTCCTCTCCTTGGTCCTGCTGCCCCTCCTTGTCCTCTCCTTGGTCCTGCTGCCCCTCTTGGTCCTCTGCTTGGTCCTGCTGCCCCTCTTGGTCCTCTCTATTGTCCTGCTGCCCCTGCCTTTCTCGTTCAGGCGCCCGATTCATTCTGGCTGCCGGCAGAGATGAAGAAGACCATTCCACAGCAAGACCAGCGATGATCATCCACTCTGTGGGAGAACCAGAGGCTGCGGCCAAACTTGAAGCTCTGGTACGAGCCACCGGTACCAGGGCTCATTTACAACCTGGCCCCAACACCAGAGCACTTTTTCACCCACAGGCTCCTGGCGTGGATGCCCTACAATCTGTGGAAGGTCAGGGTGTGCTGCCCAGTGTGTAGGAGGCAGCTCACAGGTTTTTTTTGTGTTTATTTCACTAATCTTTTTTCAATTTTCAAATATAAATGTTTTATCTGAGTTTTATTCAATCAATTTGACACATTGCTAATAGCGAGTGATGCAGTCCATAACAGAAAGAAACAGAGGTCTGATCATTTTATAACTGATATCATTTCAGATGCTTAAACAAAATTACACACACAACTTGAATAGAGTAACAGACCTGTGGGCCAAAAGCACAGTCATTAAACATTGTTAAAACAACAGCAAGTATATATTTTTCGATTTCAAATATAAATCTTTTTATCTGAGTTCTACAAGAGAAAGAAACAGAGGTCTGATCATTTTATAAATTTGCCTGTTTTTATTTCTGGCGCTGGTGGGATTCGTACCGGTGACCTTCGGATCCACTCTTTCCCCCATTCAAAAGCGGAAAAGGCGAAGATTTTTCTTTTTCTTTAATCGTTAGAATACATACTGACAAATAAACTAATAGATAATGGAAAAGAAGCCTCAATTTCTCTCTCTCTCTTTATTTTCCCTCTTTTTTCTCCTTCCCCCCCCTTAACAGACTACTGTTCCCCAGCTTTGGCGCGAGTGGTTAAGGCGATGGACTGTTACTCCATTGTGCTCTGTATGCGTTGGTTCGAATCCCATCCTCTTTGCACAGCCTTGCTTGGATGACCGTGGGCGTGGAAACAAAGAAGACGGCGGCGGTGGAGAAACAATGCAAAGCATGCGGCACTTCCTTCGGAGGCCACATTCAGACGGGACATCGTCCAAAAGCTTTTTTGAGAACGGAGACAGCTTCAACATAGAAGGCAGAGGCGGGGTTCGAACCGAAAAGGACACCTAACTTGCATTGGCCGGGAATTAAACCCGGGTCAACTGCTTGGAAGGCAGCTATACTCACCATTATACCACCAATGCGATAATCCATTGTGCTCTGCACGCGTGGCTTTGAATCCCATCCTCGTCACACAGCCATGCTTCTTTGTCAGCTTGGACGACCGTGAGCGTGGAAACAGAGGAGGTGGAGAAGCAATGGAAAGCGTGCGGCACAGCCTTCGGAGACCACATTCAGACGGACGTCGTCCAACAGCTTCTTTGAGCACGGAGACAGCTTCAACCTAGGCGGGGTTCGAAC